>NW_026712245.1:0-444501 GCF_030504385.1 Musca domestica
TTTAAATATCTGCAATCAAAAACGATGCTAAAAACCCCGAAATGTCAATATTTAAGGAGTTATGAGCGTTTTTAAAATAGGCTATTTTTCCTCTTAAATATCTGCAATCAAAACGATGCTAAAAAACCGAAATGTCAATATTTAAGGAGTTATGAGCGTTTTAAAATAGGCTATTTTTCTCTTTAAATATCTGCAATCAAAACGATGCTAAAAACCCCGAAATGTCAATATTTAAGGAGTTATGAGCGTTTTAAAATAGGCTATTTCCTCTTTAAATACTGCAATCAAAACGATGCTAAAAACCCCGAAATGTCAATATTTAAGGAGTTATGAGCGTTCTAAAGCAGGTATAAGAACTGCAATCAAAACGATGCTAAAAACCCCGAAATGTCAATATTTAAGGAGTTATGAGCGTTTTAAAATAGGCTATTTTTCCTCTTTAAATATCTGCAATCAAAACGATGCTAAAAACCCCGAAATGTCAATTTAAGGAGTTATGAGCGTTTTAAAATAGGCTATTTTTCCTCTTTAATATCTGCAATCAAAACGATGCTAAAAACCCCGAAATGTCAATATTTAAGGAGTTATGAGCGTTTAAAATAGGCTATTTTCCTCTTTAAATATCTGCAATCAAAACGATGCTAAAAACCCGAAATGTCAATATTTAAGGAGTTATGAGCGTTTTAAAATAGGCTATTTTTCTCTTTAAATATCTGCAATCAAAACGATGCTAAAAACCCCGAAATGTCAATATTTAAGGAGTTATGAGCGTTTTAAAATAGGCTATTTTTCCTCTTTAAATATCTGCAATCAAAACGATGCTAAAAACCCCGAAATGTCAATATTTAAGGAGTTATGAGCGTTTTAAATAGGCTATTTTTCCTCTTTAATATCTGCAATCAAAACGATGCTAAAAAACCCCGAAATGTCAATATTTAAGGAGTTATGAGCGTTTTAAATAGGCTATTTTTCCTCTTTAAATATCTGCAATCAAAACGATGCTAAAAACCCCGAAATGTCAATATTTAAGGAGTTATGAGCGTTTTAAATAGGCTATAAGAAACTGCAATCAAAACGATGCTAAAACCCCGAAATGTCAATATTAAGGAGTTATGAGCGTTTTAAAATAGGCTATTTTTCCTCTTTAAATATCTGCAATCAAAACGATGCTAAAAACCCCGAAATGTCAATATTAAGGAGTTATGAGCGTTTTAAAATAGGCTATTTTCCTCTTTAAATATCTGCAATCAAAACGATGCTAAAACCCGAAATGTCAATATTTAAGGAGTTATGAGCGTTTTAAAATAGGCTATTTTCCTCTTTAAATATCTGCAATCAAAACGATGCTAAAAACCCCGAAATGTCAATTTAAGGAGTTATGAGCGTTTTAAAATAGGCTATTTTCCTCTTTAAATATCTGCAATCAAAACGATGCTAAAAACCCCGAAATGTCAATATTAAGGAGTTATGAGCGTTTTAAAGCAGGCTATAAAAAACTGCAATCAAAACGATGCTAAAAACCCCGAAATGTCAATATTTAAGGAGTTATGAGCGTTTTAAAATAGGCTATTTTCCTCTTTAAAATCTGCAATCAAAACGATGCTAAAAACCCGAAATGTCAATATTTAAGGAGTTATGAGCGTTTAAAATAGGCTATTTTCCTCTTTAAATATCTGCAATCAAAACGATGCTAAAAACCCCGAAATGTCAATATTTAAGGAGTTATGAGCGTTTTAAAATAGGCTATAAAGAAAAACTGCAATCAAAACGATGCTAAAACCCCGAAATGTCAATATTTAAGGAGTTATGAGCGTTTAAAATAGGCTATTTTTCCTCTTTAAATATCTGCAATCAAAACGATGCTAAAAACCCCGAAATGTCAATATTTAAGGAGTTATGAGCGTTTTAAATAGGCTATTTTTCCTCTTTAAATATCTGCAATCAAAACGATGCTAAAAACCCCGAAATGTCAATATTTAAGGAGTTATGAGCGTTTTAAAGCAGGCTATAAAGAAACTGCAATCAAAACGATGCTAAAAACCCCGAAATGTCAATATTTAAGGAGTTATGAGCGTTTAAAATAGGCTATTTTTCCTCTTTAAATATCTGCAATCAAAACGATGCTAAAAACCCCGAAATGTCAATATTTAAGGAGTTATTGAGTTTTTAAAATAGGCTATTTCCTCTTTAAATATCTGCAATCAAAACGATGCTAAAAACCCGAAATGTCAATATTTAAGGAGTTATGAGCGTTTAAAATAGGCTATTTTTCCTCTTTAAATATCTGCAATCAAAACGATGCTAAAAACCCCGAAATGTCAATATTTAAGGAGTTATGAGCGTTTTAAATAGGCTATTTTTCCTCTTTAAATATCTGCAATCAAAACGATGCTAAAAACCCCGAAATGTCAATATTTAAGGAGTTATGAGCGTTTTAAAATAGGCTATAAAGAAACTGCAATCAAAACGATGCTAAAAACCCCGAAATGTCAATATTTAAGGAGTTATGAGCGTTTTAAAATAGGCTATTTTTCCTCTTTAAATATCTGCAATCAAAACGATGCTAAAAACCCCGAAATGTCAATATTAAGGAGTTATGAGCGTTTTAAAATAGGCTATTTTTCCTCTTTAAATATCTGCAATCAAAACGATGCTAAAAACCCCGAAATGTCAATATTTAAGGAGTTATGAGCGTTTTAAAATAGGCTATTTTTCCTCTTTAAATATCTGCAATCAAAACGATGCTAAAAACCCCGAAATGTCAATATTTAAGGAGTTATGAGCGTTTTAAAGCAGGCTATAAAGAAACTGCAATCAAAACGATGCTAAAAACCCGAAATGTCAATATTTAAGGAGTTATGAGCGTTTAAAATAGGCTATTTTTCCTCTTTAAATATCTGCAATCAAAACGATGCTAAAAACCCGAAATGTCAATATTTAAGGAGTTATGAGCGTTTTAAAATAGGCTATTTTCCTCTTTAAATATCTGCAATCAAAACGATGCTAAAAACCCCGAAATGTCAATATTTAAGGAGTTATGAGCGTTTTAAAGCAGGCTATAAAGAAACTGCAATCAAAACGATGCTAAAACCCCGAAATGTCAATATTTAAGGAGTTATGAGCGTTTAAAAATAGGCTATTTTTCCTCTTTAAATATCTGCAATCAAAACGATGCTAAAAACCCCGAAATGTCAATATTTAAGGAGTTATGAGCGTTTTAAAATAGGCTATTTTTCCTCTTTAAATATCTGCAATCAAAACGATGCTAAAAACCCGAAATGTCAATATTTAAGGAGTTATGAGCGTTTTAAAGCAGGCTATAAAGAACTGCAATCAAAACGATGCTAAAAACCCCGAAATGTCAATATTTAAGGAGTTATGAGCGTTTTAAAATAGGCTATTTTTCCTCTTTAAATATCTGCAATCAAACGATGCTAAAAACCCCGAAATGTCAATATTTAAGGAGTTATGAGCGTTTTAAAGGCAGGCTATAAGAAACTGCAATCAAAACGATGCTAAAAACCCCGAAATGTCAATATTTAAGGAGTTATGAGCGTTTAAAATAGGCTATTTTTCCTCTTTAAAATCTGCAATCAAAACGATGCTAAAAACCCCGAAATGTCAATATTTAAGGAGTTATGAGCGTTTTAAAATAGGCTATTTTCCTCTTTAAATATCTGCAATCAAAACGATGCTAAAAACCCGAAATGTCAATATTTAAGGAGTTATGAGCGTTTTAAAAAGGCTATTTTTCCTCTTTAAATATCTGCAATCAAAACGATGCTAAAAACCCCGAAATGTCAATATTTAAGGAGTTATGAGCGTTTTAAAATAGGCTATTTTTCCTCTTTAAATATCTGCAATCAAAACGATGCTAAAAACCCCGAAATGTCAATATTTAAGGAGTTATGAGCGTTTTAAAATAGGCTATTTTTCCTCTTTAAATATCTGCAATCAAAACGATGCTAAAAACCCCGAAATGTCAATATTTAAGGAGTTATGAGCGTTTTAAAGCAGGCTATAAAGAAACTGCAATCAAAACGATGCTAAAACCCCGAAATGTCAATATTTAAGGAGTTATGAGCGTTTTAAATAGGCTATTTTCCTCTTTAAATATCTGCAATCAAAACGATGCTAAAAACCCCGAAATGTCAATATTTAAGGAGTTATGAGCGTTTAAAATAGGCTATTTTTCCTCTTTAAATATCTGCAATCAAAACGATGCTAAAAACCCCGAAATGTCAATATTAAGGAGTTATGAGCGTTTTAAAGCAGGCTATAAAGAAACTGCAATCAAAACGATGCTAAAAACCCCGAAATGTCAATATTTAAGGAGTTATGAGCGTTTTAAAATAGGCTATTTTTCCTCTTTAAATATCTGCAATCAAAACGATGCTAAAAACCCCGAAATGTCAATATTTAAGGAGTTATGAGCGTTTTAAAGCAGGCTATAAAGAAACTGCAATCAAAACGATGCTAAAAACCCCGAAATGTCAATATTTAAGGAGTTATGAGCGTTTTAAAATAGGCTATTTTTCCTCTTTAAATATCTGCAATCAAAACGATGCTAAAAACCCCGAAATGTCAATATTTAAGGAGTTATGAGCGTTTTAAAATAGGCTATTTTTCCTCTTTAAATATCTGCAATCAAAACGATGCTAAAAACCCCGAAATGTCAATATTTAAGGAGTTATGAGCGTTTAAAATAGGCTATTTTCCTCTTTAAATATCTGCAATCAAAACGATGCTAAAAACCCCGAAATGTCAATATTTAAGGAGTTATGAGCGTTTTAAAATAGGCTATTTTTCCTCTTTAAATATCTGCAATCAAAACGATGCTAAAAACCCCGAAATGTCAATATTTAAGGAGTTATGAGCGTTTTAAAATAGGCTATTTTCCTCTTTAATATCTGCAATCAAAACGATGCTAAAAACCCGAAATGTCAATATTTAAGGAGTTATGAGCGTTTTAAAATAGGCTATTTTTCCTCTTTAAATATCTGCAATCAAAACGATGCTAAAAACCCGAAATGTCAATATTAAGGAGTTATGAGCGTTTTAAAATAGGCTATTTTCCTCTTTAAATATCTGCAATCAAAACGATGCTAAAAACCCCGAAATGTCAATATTAAGGAGTTATGAGCGTTTTAAAATAGGCTATTTTTCCTCTTTAAATATCTGCAATCAAACGATGCTAAAAACCCCGAAATGTCAATATTTAAGGAGTTATGAGCGTTTTAAATAGGCTATTTTTCCTCTTAAATATCTGCAATCAAAACGATGCTAAAAACCCCGAAATGTCAATATTTAAGGAGTTATGAGCGTTTTAAAATAGGCTATTTTTCCTCTTTAAATATCTGCAATCAAAACGATGCTAAAAACCCCGAAATGTCAATATTTAAGGAGTTATGAGCGTTTTAAAATAGGCTATTTTCCTCTTTAAATATCTGCAATCAAAACGATGCTAAAAACCCGAAATGTCAATATTTAAGGAGTTATGAGCGTTTTAAAATGCTATTTTTCCTCTTTAAATATCTGCAATCAAAACGATGCTAAAAACCCCGAAATGTCAATATTTAAGGAGTTATGAGCGTTTTAAAATAGGCTATTTTTCCTCTTTAATATCTGCAATCAAAACGATGCTAAAACCCCGAAATGTCATATTTAAGGAGTTATGAGCGTTTTAAAATAGGCTATTTTTCCTCTTTAAATATCTGCAATCAAAACGATGCTAAAAAACCCCGAAATGTCAATATTAAGGAGTATGAGCGTTTTAAAATAGGCTATTTTTCCTCTTTAAATATCTGCAATCAAAACGATGCTAAAAACCCCGAAATGTCAATATTTAAGGAGTTATGAGCGTTTTAAAGCAGGCTATAAATAACTGCAATCAAAACGATGCTAAAAACCCCGAAATGTCAATATTAAGGAGTTATGAGCGTTTTAAAATAGGCTATTTTTCCTCTTTAAATATCTGCAATCAAAACGATGCTAAAAACCCCGAAATGTCAATATTTAAGGAGTTATGAGCGTTTTTAAAGCAGGCTATAAAGAAACTGCAATCAAAACGATGCTAAAACCCCGAAATGTCAATATTTAAGGAGTTATGAGCGTTTTAAAATAGGCTATTTTTCCTCTTTAAATATCTGCAATCAAAACGATGCTAAAAACCCCGAAATGTCAATATTTAAGGAGTTATGAGCGTTTTAAAATAGGCTTTTTCCTCTTTAAATATCTGCAATCAAAACGATGCTAAAAACCCCGAAATGTCAATATTTAAGGAGTTATGAGCGTTTTAAATAGGCTATTTTTCCTCTTTAAATATCTGCAATCAAAACGATGCTAAAACCCCGAAATGTCAATATTTAAGGAGTTATGAGCGTTTTAAAATAGTATTTTTCCTCTTTAAATATCTGCAATCAAAACGATGCTAAAAACCCCGAAATGTCAATATTTAAGGAGTTATGAGCGTTTAAATAGGCTTTTTCCTCTTTAAATATCTGCAATCAAAACGATGCTAAAAACCCCGAAATGTCAATATTTAAGGAGTTATGAGCGTTTTAAAAGGCTATAAAGAAACTGCAATCAAAACGATGCTAAAAACCCCGAAATGTCAATATTTAAGGAGTTATGAGCGTTTTAAAATAGGCTATTTTCCTCTTTAAATATCTGCAATCAAAACGATGCTAAAACCCCGAAATGTCAATATTTAAGGAGTTATGAGCGTTTTAAAATAGGCTATTTTTCCTCTTTAAATATCTGCAATCAAAACGATGCTAAAAACCCCGAAATGTCAATATTTAAGGAGTTATGAGCGTTTTAAAATAGGCTATTTTCCTCTTTAAATATCTGCAATCAAAACGATGCTAAAAACCCCGAAATGTCAATATTTAAGGAGTTATGAGCGTTTTAAAATAGGCTATTTTTCCTCTTTAAATATCTGCAATCAAAACGATGCTAAAAACCCCGAAATGTCAATATTTAAGGAGTTATGAGCGTTTTAAAATAGGCTATTTTCCTCTTTAAATATCTGCAATCAAAACGATGCTAAAAACCCCGAAATGTCAATATTTAAGGAGTTATGAGCGTTTTAAAGCAGGCTATAAAGAAACTGCAATCAAAACGATGCTAAAAACCCCGAAATGTCAATATTTAAGGAGTTATGAGCGTTTAAAATAGGCTATTTTTCTTTTAAATATCTGCAATCAAAACGATGCTAAAAACCCCGAAATGTCAATATTTAAGGAGTTATGAGCGTTTAAAATAGGCTATTTTTCCTCTTTAAATATCTGCAATCAAAACGATGCTAAAAACCCCGAAATGTCAATATTTAAGGAGTTATGAGCGTTTTAAAGCAGGCTATAAAGAAACTGCAATCAAAACGATGCTAAAAACCCCGAAATGTCAATATTTAAGGAGTTATGAGCGTTTTAAAATAGGCTATTTTTCCTCTTTAAATATCTGCAATCAAAACGATGCTAAAAACCCCGAAATGTCAATATTTAAGGAGTTATGAGCGTTTTAAAATAGGCTATTTTTCCTCTTTAAATATCTGCAATCAAAACGATGCTAAAAACCCCGAAATGTCAATATTTAAGGAGTTATGAGCGTTTTAAAATAGTATTTTCCTCTTTAAATATCTGCAATCAAAACGATGCTAAAACCCCGAAATGTCAATATTTAAGGAGTTATGAGCGTTTTAAATAGGCTATAAAGAAACTGCAATCAAAACGATGCTAAAAACCCGAAATGTCAATATTTAAGGAGTTATGAGCGTTTTAAAATAGGCTATTTTTCCTCTTTAAATATCTGCAATCAAAACGATGCTAAAAACCCCGAAATGTCAATATTTAAGGAGTTATGAGCGTTTTAAATAGGCTATTTTCCTCTTTAAATATCTGCAATCAAAACGATGCTAAAAACCCCGAAATGTCAATATTAAGGAGTTATGAGCGTTTTAAAGCAGGCTATAAAGAAACTGCAATCAAAACGATGCTAAAAACCCCGAAATGTCAATATTTAAGGAGTTATGAGCGTTTTAAAATAGGCTATAAAGAAACTGCAATCAAAACGATGCTAAAAACCCCGAAATGTCAATATTTAAGGAGTTATGAGCGTTTTAAAATAGGCTATTTTTCCTCTTTAAATATCTGCAATCAAAACGATGCTAAAAACCCCGAAATGTCAATATTTAAGGAGTTATGAGCGTTTTAAAGCAGGCTATAAAGAAACTGCAATCAAAACGATGCTAAAAACCCCGAAATGTCAATATTTAAGGAGTTATGAGCGTTTTAAAATAGGCTATTTTTCCTCTTTAAATATCTGCAATCAAAACGATGCTAAAAACCCCGAAATGTCAATATTTAAGGAGTTATGAGCGTTTTAAAGCAGGTCTAAAAAATACTGCAATCAAAACGATGCTAAAAACCCCGAATGTCAATATTTAAGGAGTTATGAGCGTTTTAAAATAGGCTATTTTTCCTCTTTAAATATCTGCAATCAAAACGATGCTAAAAACCCCGAAATGTCAATATTTAAGGAGTTATGAGCGTTTTAAAATAGGCTATTTTCCTCTTTAAATATCTGCAATCAAAACGATGCTAAAAACCCCGAAATGTCAATATTTAAGGAGTTATGAGCGTTTAAAATAGGCTATAAAGAAACTGCAATCAAAACGATGCTAAAAACCCCGAAATGTCAATATTTAAGGAGTTATGAGCGTTTTAAAATAGGTATTTTTTCCTCTTTAAATATCTGCAATCAAAACGATGCTAAAAACCCCGAAATGTCAATATTTAAGGAGTTATGAGCGTTTTAAAAAGGCTATTTTTCCTCTTTAAATATCTGCAATCAAAACGATGCTAAAAACCCCGAAATGTCAATATTTAAGGAGTTATGAGCGTTTTAAAATAGGCTATTTTTCCTCTTTAAATATCTGCAATCAAAACGATGCTAAAAACCCCGAAATGTCAATATTTAAGGAGTTATGAGCGTTTTAAAGCAGGTAAAAGAAACTGCAATCAAAACGATGCTAAAAACCCCGAAATGTCAATATTTAAGGAGTTATGAGCGTTTTAAAATAGGCTATTTTTCCTCTTTAAATATCTGCAATCAAAACGATGCTAAAAACCCCGAAATGTCAATATTTAAGGAGTTATGAGCGTTTAAAATAGGCTATTTTTCCTCTTTAAATATCTGCAATCAAAACGATGCTAAAAACCCCGAAATGTCAATATTTAAGGAGTTATGAGCGTTTTAAAGCAGGCTATAAAGAAACTGCAATCAAAACGATGCTAAAAACCCCGAAATGTCAATATTTAAGGAGTTATGAGCGTTTTAAAATAGGCTATTTTTCCTCTTTAAATATCTGCAATCAAAACGATGCTAAAACCCCGAAATGTCAATATTTAAGGAGTTATGAGCGTTTTAAAACAGGCTATAAAGAAACTGCAATCAAAACGATGCTAAAAACCCCGAAATGTCATATTTAAGGAGTTATGAGCGTTTTAAAATAGGCTATTTTTCCTCTTTAAATATCTGCAATCAAAACGATGCTAAAAACCCCGAAATGTCAATATTTAAGGAGTTATGAGCGTTTTAAAATAGGCTATTTTTCCTCTTTAAATATCTGCAATCAAAACGATGCTAAAAACCCGAAATGTCAATATTTAAGGAGTTATGAGCGTTTTAAAATAGGCTATAAAGAAACTGCAATCAAAACGATGCTAAAAACCCCGAAATGTCAATATTTAAGGAGTTATGAGCGTTTTAAAGCTAGGCTTTAAATATCTGCAATCAAAACGATGCTAAAAAACCCGAAATGTCAATATTTAAGGAGTTATGAGCGTTTTAAAGCAGGCTATCTTTAAAACTGCAATCAAAACGATGCTAAAAACCCCGAAATGTCAATATTTAAGGAGTTATGAGCGTTTTAAAATAGGCTATTTTTCCTCTTTAAATATCTGCAATCAAAACGATGCTAAAACCCCCCCGAATGTCAATATTAAGGAGTTATGAGCGTTTTAAAATAGGCTATTTTTCCTCTTTAAATATCTGCAATCAAAACGATGCTAAAAACCCGAAATGTCAATATTTAAGGAGTTATGAGCGTTTTAAAGCAGGCTATAAAGAATCTGCAATCAAAACGATTAAAAACCCCGAAATGTCAATATTTAAGGAGTTATGAGCGTTTTAAAATAGGCTATTTTTCCTCTTTAAATATCTGCAATCAAAACGATGCTAAAAACCCCGAAATGTCAATATTTAAGGAGTTATGAGCGTTTTAAAATAGGATTTTTCCTCTTTAAATATCTGCAATCAAAACGATGCTAAAAACCCCGAAATGTCAATATTTAAGGAGTTATGAGCGTTTTAAAATAGGCTATAAAGAAATGCAATCAAAACGATGCTAAAAACCCCGAAATGTCAATATTTAAGGAGTTATGAGCGTTTAAAATAGGCTATTTTTCCTCTTTAAATATCTGCAATCAAAACGATGCTAAAAACCCCGAAATGTCAATATTAAGGAGTTATGAGCGTTTTAAAATAGGCTATAAAGAAACTGCAATCAAAACGATGCTAAAAACCCCGAAATGTCAATATTTAAGGAGTTATGAGCGTTTTAAAATAGGCTATTTTTCCTCTTTAAATATCTGCAATCAAAACGATGCTAAAAACCCGAAATGTCAATATTTAAGGAGTTATGAGCGTTTTAAAATAGGCTATTTTTCCTCTTTAATATCTGCAATCAAAACGATGCTAAAAACCCGAAATGTCAATATTTAAGGAGTAGATGAGCGTTTTAAAATAGGCTATAAAGAAACTGCAATCAAAACGATGCTAAAAACCCCGAAATGTCAATATTAAGGAGTTATGAGCGTTTTAAAAAGGCTATAAGAAATGCAATCAAAACGATGCTAAAAACCCCGAAATGTCAATATTAAGGAGTTATGAGCGTTTTAAAATAGGCTATTTCCTCTTTAAATATCTGCAATCAAAACGATGCTAAAAACCCCGAAATGTCAATATTTAAGGAGTTATGAGCGTTTTAAAATAGCTATTTTTCCTCTTTAATATCTGCAATCAAAACGATGCTAAAAACCCCGAAATGTCAATATTTAAGGAGTTATGAGCGTTTTAAAATAGGCTATTTTTCCTCTTTAAATATCTGCAATCAAAACGATGCTAAAAACCCCGAAATGTCAATATTTAAGGAGTTATGAGCGTTTTAAAATAGGCTATTTTCCTCTTTAAATATCTGCAATCAAAACGATGCTAAAAACCCCGAAATGTCAATATTTAAGGAGTTATGAGCGTTTAAAATAGGCTATAAAGAAACTGCAATCAAAACGATGCTAAAAACCCCGAAATGTCAATATTTAAGGAGTTATGAGCGTTTTAAAATAGCTATTTTTCCTCTTTAAATATCTGCAATCAAAACGATGCTAAAAACCCGAAATGTCAATATTTAAGGAGTTATGAGCGTTTTAAAATAGGCTATTTTTCCTCTTTAATATCTGCAATCAAAACGATGCTAAAAACCCCGAAATGTCAATATTTAAGGAGTTATGAGCGTTTTAAAATAGGCTATTTTTCCTCTTTAAATATCTGCAATCAAAACGATGCTAAAAACCCCGAAATGTCAATATTTAAGGAGTTATGAGCGTTTTAAAATAGGCTATTTTTCCCTTTAAATATGCAATCAAAACGATGCTAAAAACCCCGAAATGTCAATATTTAAGGAGTTATGAGCGTTTTAAAATAGGCTATTTTTCCTCTTTAAAATCTGCAATCAAAACGATGCTAAAACCCCGAAATGTCAATATTTAAGGAGTTATGAGCGTTTTAAAATAGGCTATAAAGAAACTGCAATCAAAACGATGCTAAAAACCCCGAAATGTCAATATTTAAGGAGTTATGAGCGTTTTAAAATAGGCTATTTTCCTCTTTAAATATCTGCAATCAAAACGATGCTAAAAACCCCGAAATGTCAATATTTAGGAGTTATGAGCGTTTTAAAATAGGCTATTTTTCCTCTTTAAATATCTGCAATCAAAACGATGCTAAAAACCCCGAAATGTCAATATTAAGGAGTTATGAGCGTTTAAAAAAGGCTATTTTCCTCTTTAAAATCTGCAATCAAAACGATGCTAAAAACCCGAAATGTCAATATTTAAGAGTTATGAGCGTTTTAAAATAGGCTATTTTTCCTCTTTAAATATCTGCAATCAAAACGATGCTAAAAACCCCGAAATGTCAATATTTAAGGAGTTATGAGCGTTTTAAAAGGCTATCTTTAAAAACTGCAATCAAAACGATGCTAAAAACCCCGAAATGTCAATATTTAAGGAGTTATGAGCGTTTTAAAATAGGCTATTTTTCCTCTTTAAATATCTGCAATCAAAACGATGCTAAAAACCCCGAAATGTCAATATTAAGGAGTTATGAGCTTTAAAATAGGCTATTTTCTCTTTAAATATCTGCAATCAAAACGATGCTAAAAACCCCGAAATGTCAATATTTAAGGAGTTATGAGCGTTTTAAAATAGGCTATTTTCCTCTTTAAATATCTGCAATCAAAACGATGCTAAAAACCCCGAAATGTCAATATTTAAGGAGTTATGAGCGTTTTAAAATAGGCTATTTTTCCTCTTTAAATATCTGCAATCAAAACGATGCTAAAAACCCGAAATGTCAATATTTAAGGAGTTATGAGCGTTTAAAATAGGCTATTTTTCCTCTTTAAATATCTGCAATCAAAACGATGCTAAAAACCCCGAAATGTCAATATTAAGGAGTTATGAGCGTTTTAAAGCAGGCTTAAAGAAACTGCAATCAAACGATGCTAAAAAAACCCGAAATGTCAATATTTAAGGAGTTATGAGCGTTTTAAAATAGGCTATTTTTCCTCTTTAAATATCTGCAATCAAAACGATGCTAAAAACCCCGAAATGTCAATATTTAAGGAGTTATGAGCGTTTAAAATAGGCTATTTTTCCTCTTTAAATATCTGCAATCAAAACGATGCTAAAAACCCCGAAATGTCAATATTTAAGGAGTTATGAGCGTTTTAAAATAGGCTATTTTTCCTCTTAAAAATATCTGCAATCAAAACGATGCTAAAAACCCCGAAATGTCAATATTTAAGGAGTTATGAGCGTTTTTAAAATAGGCTATTTTTCCTCTTTAAATATCTGCAATCAAAACGATGCTAAAAACCCCGAAATGTCAATATTTAAGGAGTATTATGAGCGTTCTAAGCAGGCTAAAGAAACTGCAATCAAAACGATGCTAAAAACCCGAAATGTCAATATTTAAGGAGTATGAGCGTTTTAAAATAGGCTATTTTTCCTCTTAAATATCTGCAATCAAAACGATGCTAAAAACCCCGAAATGTCAATATTTAAGGAGTTATGAGCGTTTTAAAATAGGCTATTTTCCTCTTTAAATATCTGCAATCAAAACGATGCTAAAAACCCCGAAATGTCAATATTTAAGGAGTTATGCGTTTTAAAATAGGCTATAAAGAAACTGCAATCAAAACGATGCTAAAAACCCCGAAATGTCAATATTTAAGGAGTTATGAGCGTTTTAAAATAGGCTATTTTCCTCTTTAAATATCTGCAATCAAAACGATGAAAAACCCCGAAATGTCAATATTTAAGGAGTTATGAGCGTTTTAAAATAGGCTATTTTTCCTCTTTAAATATCTGCAATCAAAACGATGCTAAAAACCCCGAAATGTCAATATTTAAGGAGTTATGAGCGTTTTAAAATAGGCTATTTTTCCTCTTTAAATATCTGCAATCAAAACGATGCTAAAAACCCCGAAATGTCAATATTTAAGGAGTTATGAGCGTTTTAAATAGGCTATTAAAGAAACTGCAATCAAAACGATGCTAAAAACCCCGAAATGTCAATATTTAAGGAGTTATGAGCGTTTAAAATAGGCTATTTTTCCTCTTTAAATATCTGCAATCAAAACGATGCTAAAACCCCGAAATGTCAATATTTAAGGAGTTATGAGCGTTTTAAAATAGGCTATTTTCCTCTTTAAATATCTGCAATCAAAACGATGCTAAAAACCCGAAATGTCAATATTTAAGGAGTTATGAGCGTTTTAAAATAGGCTATTTTTCCTCTTTAAATATCTGCAATCAAAACGATGCTAAAAACCCGAAATGTCAATATTTAAGGAGTTATGAGCGTTTTAAAATAGGCTATTTTTCCTCTTAAATATCTGCAATCAAAACGATGCTAAAAACCCCGAAATGTCAATATTTAAGGAGTTATGAGCGTTTAAAATAGGCTATTTTCCTCTTTAAATATCTGCAATCAAAACGATGCTAAAAACCCCGAAATGTCAATATTTAAGGAGTTATGAGCGTTTCTAAGCAGGCTCTAAAGAAACTGCAATCAAAACGATGCTAAAAACCCGAAATGTCAATATTTAAGGAGTTATGAGCGTTTTAAAATAGGCTATTTTTCCTCTTTAAATATCTGCAATCAAAACGATGCTAAAAACCCCGAAATGTCAATTTAAGGAGTTATGAGCGTTTTAAAGCCGCTTATAAAGAAACTGCAATCAAAACGATGCTAAAAACCCCGAAATGTCAATATTTAAGGAGTTATGAGCGTTTTAAAATAGGCTATTTTTCCTCTTTAATATCTGCAATCAAAACGATGCTAAAAACCCCGAAATGTCAATATTTAAGGAGTTATGAGCGTTTTAAAATAGGCTATTTTTCCTCTTTAAATATCTGCAATCAAAACGATGCTAAAAACCGAAATGTCAATATTTAAGGAGTTATGAGCGTTTTAAAGCAGGGCTATAAAGAAACTGCAATCAAAACGATGCTAAAAACCCCGAAATGTCAATATTTAAGGAGTTATGAGCGTTTTAAATAGGTATTTTTCCTCTTTAAAATCTGCAATCAAAACGATGCTAAAACCCCGAAATGTCAATATTTAAGGAGTTATGAGCGTTTTAAAATAGGCTATTTTCCTCTTTAAATATCTGCAATCAAAACGATGCTAAAAACCCCGAAATGTCAATATTTAAGGAGTTATGAGCGTTTTAAAAAGGCTATAAAGAACTGCAATCAAAACGATGCTAAAAACCCGAAATGTCAATATTTAAGGAGTTATGAGCGTTTTAAAATAGGCTATTTTTCCTCTTTAAATATCTGCAATCAAAACGATGCTAAAAACCCCGAAATGTCAATATTTAAGGAGTTATGAGCGTTTTAAAGCAGGTATAAAGAAACTGCAATCAAAACGATGCTAAAAACCCCGAAATGTCAATATTAAGGAGTTATGAGCGTTTAAAATAGGCTATTTTTCCTCTTTAAATATCTGCAATCAAAACGATGCTAAAAACCCCGAAATGTCAATATTTAAGGAGTTATGAGCGTTTTAAAATAGGCTATTTTCCTCTTTAAATATCTGCAATCAAAACGATGCTAAAAACCCCGAAATGTCAATATTTAAGGAGTTATGAGCGTTTTAAAATAGGCTATTTTTCCTCTTTAAATATCTGCAATCAAAACGATGCTAAAAACCCCGAAATGTCAATATTTAAGGAGTTATGAGCGTTTTAAAATAGGCTATTTTTCCTCTTAAATATCTGCAATCAAAACGATGCTAAAAACCCCGAAATGTCAATATTTAAGGAGTTATGAGCGTTTAAAAATAGGCTATTTTTCCTCATTTTAAATATTTAAAATCAAAAATATCTAAAACCCAAAAATGTCAATATTTAAGGAGTTATGAGCGTTTTAAAATAGCTATTTTTCCTCTTTAAATATCTGCAATCAAAACGATGCTAAAAACCCCGAAATGTCAATATTTAAGGAGTTATGAGCGTTTTAAAGCAGGCTATAAAGAAACTGCAATCAAAACGATGCTAAAAACCCCGAAATGTCAATATTTAAGGAGTTATGAGCGTTTTAAAATAGGCTATTTTTCCTCTTTAAATATCTGCAATCAAAACGATGCTAAAAACCCCGAAATGTCAATATTTAAGGAGTTATGAGCGTTTTAAAGCAGGCTATAAAGAACTGCAATCAAAACGATGCTAAAAACCCCGAAATGTCAATATTTAAGGAGTTATGAGCGTTTTAAAATAGGCTATTTTTCCTCTTTAATATCTGCAATCAAAACGATGCTAAAAACCCCGAAATGTCAATATTTAAGGAGTTATGAGCGTTTTAAAATAGGCTATTTTTCCTCTTTAAATATCTGCAATCAAAACGATGCTAAAAACCCCGAAATGTCAATATTTAAGGAGTTATGAGCGTTTTAAAGCAGGCTATAAAGAAACTGCAATCAAACGATGCTAAAAACCCCGAAATGTCAATATTTAAGGAGTTATGAGCGTTTTAAAAAGGCTATTTTTCTCTTTAAATATCTGCAATCAAAACGATGCTAAAAACCCCGAAATGTCAATATTTAAGGAGTTATGAGCGTTTTAAACAGGCTATAAAGAAACTGCAATCAAAACGATGCTAAAAACCCCGAAATGTCAATATTTAAGGAGTTATGAGCGTTTTAAAATAGGCTATTTTTCCTCTTTAAATATCTGCAATCAAAACGATGCTAAAACCCCGAAATGTCAATATTTAAGGAGTTATGAGCGTTTTAAAATAGGCTATTTTTCCTCTTTAAATATCTGCAATCAAAACGATGCTAAAAACCCCGAAATGTCAATATTTAAGGAGTTATGAGCGTTTTAAAGCAGGCTATAAAGAAACTGCAATCAAAACGATGCTAAAAACCCCGAAATGTCAATATTTAAGGAGTTATGAGCGTTTTAAAATAGGCTATTTTTCCTCTTTAATATCTGCAATCAAAACGATGCTAAAAACCCCGAAATGTCAATATTTAAGGAGTTATGAGCGTTTTAAAATAGGCTATTTTTCCTCTTTAAATATCTGCAATCAAAACGATGCTAAAAACCCCGAAATGTCAATATTTAAGGAGTTATGAGCGTTTTAAAGCAGGCTATAAAGAAACTGCAATCAAAACGATGCTAAAAACCCCGAAATGTCAATATTTAAGGAGTTATGAGCGTTTTAAAATAGGCTATTTTTCCTCTTTAAATATCTGCAATCAAAACGATGCTAAAAACCCCGAAATGTCAATATTTAAGGAGTTATGAGCGTTTTAAACGATGCTAAAAACCCCGAAATGTCAATATTTAAGGAGTTATGAGCGTTTTAAAATAGGCTATTTTTCCTCTTTAAATATCTGCAATCAAAACGATGCTAAAAACCCGAAATGTCAATATTTAAGGAGTTATGAGCGTTTTAAAGCAGGCTATAAAGAAACTGCAATCAAAACGATGCTAAAAACCCGAAATGTCAATATTTAAGGAGTTATGAGCGTTTTAAAGCAGGCTATAAAGAAATCTGCAATCAAAACGATGCTAAAAACCCCGAAATGTCAATATTTAAGGAGTTATGAGCGTTTTAAAATAGGCTATTTTTCCTCTTTAAATATCTGCAATCAAAACGATGCTAAAAACCCCGAAATGTCAATATTTAAGGAGTTATGAGCGTTTTAAAATAGGCTATTTTTCCTCTTTAAATATCTGCAATCAAAACGATGCTAAAACCCCGAAATGTCAATATTTAAGGAGTTATGAGCGTTTTAAAATAGGCTATTTTCCTCTTTAAATATCTGCAATCAAAACGATGCTAAAAACCCCGAAATGTCAATATTTAAGTAGTTATGAGCGTTTTAAAATAGGCTATTTTTCCTCTTTAAATATCTGCAATCAAAACGATGCTAAAAACCCCGAAATGTCAATATTTAAGGAGTTATGAGCGTTTTAAAATAGGCTATTTTTCCTCTTTAATATCTGCAATCAAAACGATGCTAAAAACCCCGAAATGTCAATATTTAAGTAGTTATGAGCGTTTTAAAATAGGCTATTTTTCCTCTTTAAATATCTGCAATCAAAACGATGCTAAAAACCCCGAAATGTCAATATTTAAGGAGTTATGAGCGTTTTAAAATAGGCTATTTTCCTCTTTAAATATCTGCAATCAAAACGATGCTAAAACCCCGAAATGTCAATATTTAAGGAGTTATGAGCGTTTTAAAATAGGCTATTTTTCCTCTTTAAATATCTGCAATCAAAACGATGCTAAAAACCCCGAAATGTCAATATTTAAGTAGTTATGAGCGTTTTTAAAATAGGCTATTTTTCCTCTTTAAATATCTGCAATCAAAACGATGCTAAAAACCCCGAATGTCAATATTTAAGGAGTTATGAGCGTTTTAAAATAGGCTATTTTTCCTCTTTAAATATCTGCAATCAAAACGATGCTAAAAACCCCGAAATGTCAATATTTAAGGAGTTATGAGCGTTCTAAAGCAGGCTATAAAGAAACTGCATCAAAACGATGCTAAAAACCCCGAAATGTCAATATTTAAGGAGTTATGAGCGTTTTAAAATAGGCTATTTTTCCTCTTTAAATATCTGCAATCAAAACGATGATAAAAACCCCCGAAATGTCAATATTTAAGGAGTTATGAGCGTTTTAAATAGGCTATTTTTCCTCTTTAAATATCGCAATTAAAACGATGCTAAAACCCCGAATGTCAATATTTAAGGAGTTATGAGCGTTCTAAAGCAGGCTATAAAGAAACTGCAATCAAAACGATGCTAAAAACCCCGAAATGTCAATATTTAAGGAGTTATGAGCGTTCTAAAGCAGGCTATAAAGAAACTGCAATCAAAACGATGCTAAAACCCCGAAATGTCAATATTTAAGGAGTTATGAGCGTTCTAAAGCAGGCTATAAAGAAACTGCAATCAAAACGATGCTAAAAACCCCGAAATGTCAATATTTAAGGAGTTATGAGCGTTTTAAAATAGGCTATTTTTCCTCTTTAAATATCTGCAATCAAAACGATGCTAAAAACCCCGAAATGTCAATATTTAAGGAGTTATGAGCGTTTTAAAATAGGCTATTTTTCCTCTTTAAATATCAGCAATCAAAACGATGCTAAAAACCCCGAAATGTCAATATTTAAGGAGTTATGAGCGTTTTAAAATAGGCTATTTTTCCTCTTTAAATATCTGCAATCAAAACGATGCTAAAACCCCGAAATGTCAATATTTAAGGAGTTATGAGCGTTTTAAAATAGGCTATTTTTCCTCTTTAAATATCTGCAATCAAAACGATGCTAAAAACCCCGAAATGTCAATATTTAAGGAGTTATGAGCGTTTTAAAATAGGCTATTTTTCCTCTTTAAATATCTGCAATCAAAACGATGCTAAAAACCCCGAAATGTCAATATTTAAGGAGTTATGAGCGTTTTAAAATAGGCTATTTTTCCTCTTTAAATATCTGCAATCAAAACGATGCTAAAAACCCCGAAATGTCAATATTTAAGGAGTTATGAGCGTTCTAAAGCAGGCTATAAAGAAACTGCAATCAAAACGATGCTAAAAACCCCGAAATGTCAATATTTAAGGAGTTATGAGCGTTTTAAAATAGGCTATTTTTCCTCTTTAAATATCTGCAATCAAAACGATGCTAAAAACCCCGAAATGTCAATATTTAAGGAGATATGAGCGTTCTAAAGCAGGCTATAAAGAAACTGCAATCAAAACGATGCTAAAAACCCCGAAATGTCAATATTTAAGGAGTTATGAGCGTTTAAAAATAGGCTATTTTTCCTCTTTAAATATCTGCAATCAAAACGATGCTAAAAACCCCGAAATGTCAATATTTAAGGAGTTATGAGCGTTTTAAAATAGGCTATTTTTCCTCTTTAAATATCTGCAATCAAAACGATGCTAAAAACCCCGAAATGTCAATATTTAAGGAGTTATGAGCGTTCTAAAGCAGGCTATAAAGAAACTGCAATCAAAACGATGCTAAAAACCCCGAAATGTCAATATTTAAGGAGTTATGAGCGTTTTAAAATAGGCTATTTTTCCTCTTTAAATATCTGCAATCAAACGATGCTAAAAACCCCGAAATGTCAATATTTAAGGAGTTATGAGCGTTTTAAAATAGGCTATTTTTCCTCTTTAAATATCTGCAATCAAAACGATGCTAAAAACCCCGAAATGTCAATATTTAAGGAGTTATGAGCGTTCTAAAGCAGGCTATAAAGAAACTGCAATCAAAACGATGCTAAAAACCCCGAAATGTCAATATTTAAGGAGTTATGAGCGTTTTAAAATAGGCTATTTTTCCTCTTTAAATATCTGCAATCAAAACGATGCTAAAAACCCCGAAATGTCAATATTTAAGGAGTTATGAGCGTTTTAAAACGATGCTAAAAACCCCGAAATGTCAATATTTAAGGAGTTATGAGCGTTTTAAAATAGGCTATTTTTCCTCTTTAAATATCTGCAATCAAAACGATGCTAAAAACCCCGAAATGTCAATATTTAAGGAGTTATGAGCGTTCTAAAGCAGGCTATAAAGAAACTGCAATCAAAACGATGCTAAAAACCCCGAAATGTCAATATTTAAGGAGTTATGAGCGTTCTAAAGCAGGCTATAAAGAAACTGCAATCAAAACGATGCTAAAAACCCCGAAATGTCAATATTTAAGGAGTTATGAGCGTTTTAAATAGGCTATTTTTCCTCTTTAAATATCTGCAATCAAAACGATGCTAAAAACCCCGAAATGTCAATATTTAAGGAGTTATGAGCTTTTTAAAATAGGCTATTTTTCCTCTTTAAATATCTGCAATCAAAACGATGCTAAAAACCCCGAAATGTCAATAATTAAGGAGTTATGAGCGTTTTAAAATAGGCTATTTTTCCTCTTTAAATATCTGCAATCAAAACGATGCTAAAAACCCCGAAATGTCAATATTTAAGGAGTTATGAGCGTTCTAAAGCAGGCTATAAAGAAACTGCAATCAAAACGATGCTAAAACCCCGAAATGTCAATATTTAAGGAGTTATGAGCGTTTTAAAATAGGCTATTTTTCCTCTTTAATATCTGCAATCAAAACGATGCTAAAACCCCGAAATGTCAATATTTAAGGAGTTATGAGCGTTTTAAAATAGGCTATTTTTCCTCTTTAAATATCTGCAATCAAAACGATGCTAAAACCCCGAAATGTCAATATTTAAGGAGTTATGAGCGTTTTAAAATAGGCTATTTTTCCTCTTTAAATATCTGCAATCAAAACGATGCTAAAAACCCCGAAATGTCAATATTTAAGTAGTTATGAGCGTTTTAAAATAGGCTATTTTCCTCTTTAAATATCTGCAATCAAAACGATGCTAAAAACCCCGAAATGTCAATATTTAAGGAGTTATGAGCGTTTTAAAATAGGCTATTTTTCCTCTTTAAATATCTGCAATCAAAACGATGCTAAAAACCCCGAAATGTCAATATTTAAGGAGTTATGAGCGTTCTAAAGCAGGCTATAAAGAAACTGCAATCAAAACGATGCTAAAAACCCCGAAATGTCAATATTTAAGGAGTTATGAGCGTTTTAAAATAGGCTATTTTTCCTCTTTAAATATCTGCAATCAAAACGATGATAAAAACCCCGAAATGTCAATATTTAAGGAGTTATGAGCGTTTTAAAATAGGCTATTTTTCCTCTTTAAATATCTGCAATTAAAACGATGCTAAAAACCCCGAAATGTCAATATTTAAGGAGTTATGAGCGTTCTAAAGCAGGCTATAAAGAAACTGCAATCAAAACGATGCTAAAAACCCCGAAATGTCAATATTTAAGGAGTTATGAGCGTTCTAAAGCAGGCTATAAAGAAACTGCAATCAAAACGATGCTAAAATCCCCGAAATGTCAATATTTAAGGAGTTATGGGCGTTCTAAAGCAGGCTATAAAGAAACTGCAATCAAAACGATGCTAAAAACCCCGAAATGTCAATATTTAAGGAGTTATGAGCGTTTTAAAATAGGCTATTTTTCCTCTTTAAATATCTGCAATCAAAACGATGCTAAAAACCCCGAAATGTCAATATTTAAGGAGTTATGAGCGTTTTAAAATAGGCTATTTTTCCTCTTTAAATATCAGCAATCAAAACGATGCTAAAAACCCCGAAATGTCAATATTTAAGGAGTTATGAGCGTTTTAAAATAGGCTATTTTTTCCTCTTTAAATATCTGCAATCAAAACGATGCTAAAAACCCCGAAATGTCAATATTTAAGGAGTTATGAGCGTTTTAAAATAGGCTATTTTTCCTCTTTAAATATCTGCAATCAAAACGATGCTAAAAACCCCGAAATGTCAATATTTAAGGAGTTATGAGCGTTTTAAAATAGGCTATTTTTCCTCTTTAAATATCTGCAATCAAAACGATGCTAAAAACCCCGAAATGTCAATATTTAAGGAGTTATGAGCGTTTTTAAAATAGGCTATTTTCCTCTTTAAATATCTGCAATCAAAACGATGCTAAAAACCCCGAAATGTCAATATTTAAGGAGTTATGAGCGTTCTAAAGCAGGCTATAAAGAAACTGCAATCAAAACGATGCTAAAAACCCCGAAATGTCAATATTTAAGGAGTTATGAGCGTTTTAAAATAAGCTATTTTTCCTCTTTAAATATCTGCAATCAAAACGATGCTAAAAACCCCGAAATGTCAATATTTAAGGAGTTATGAGCGTTTTTAAAATAGGCTATTTTTCCTCTTTAAATATCTGCAATCAAAACGATGCTAAAAACCCCGAAATGTCAATATTTAAGGAGTTATGAGCGTTTTAAAATAGGCTATTTTTCCTCTTTAAATATCTGCAATCAAAACGATGCTAAAAACCCCGAAATGTCAATATTTAAGGAGTTATGAGCGTTCTAAAGCAGGCTATAAAGAAACTGCAATCAAAACGATGCTAAAAACCCCGAAATATCAATATTTAAGGAGTTATGAGCGTTTTAAAATAGGCTATTTTTCCTCTTTAAATATCTGCAATCAAAACGATGCTAAAAACCCCGAAATGTCAATATTTAAGGAGTTATGAGCTTTTTAAAATAGGCTATTTTTCCTCTTTAAATATCTGCAATCAAAACGATGCTAAAAACCCCGAAATGTCAATATTTAAGGAGTTATGAGCGTTTTTAAAATAGGCTATTTTTCCTCTTTAAATATCTGCAATCAAAACGATGCTAAAAACCCCGAAATGTCAATATTTAAGGAGTATGAGCGTTTTAAAATAGGCTATTTTTCCTCTTTAAATATCTGCAATCAAAACGATGCTAAAAACCCCGAAATGTCAATATTTAAGGAGTTATGAGCGTTCTAAAGCAGGCTATAAAGAAACTGCAATCAAAACGATGCTAAAAACCCCGAAATATCAATATTTAAGGAGTTATGAGCGTTTTAAAATAGGCTATTTTTCCTCTTTAATATCTGCAATCAAACGATGCTAAAAACCCCGAAATGTCAATATTTAAGGAGTTATGAGCGTTTTTAAAATAGGCTATTTTTCCTCTTTAAATATCTGCAATCAAAACGATGCTAAAAACCCCGAAATGTCAATATTTAAGGAGTTATGAGCGTTTTAAAATAGGCTATTTTTCCTCTTTAAATATCTGCAATCAAACGATGCTAAAAACCCCGAAATGTCAATATTTAAGGAGTTATGAGCGTTTTAAAATAGGCTATTTTTCCTCTTTAAATATCTGCAATCAAAACGATGCTAAAAACCCCGAAATGTCAATATTTAAGGAGTTATGAGCGTTTTAAAATAGGCTATTTTTCCTCTTTAAATATCTGCAATCAAAACGATGCTAAAAACCCCGAAATGTCAATATTTAAGGAGTTATGAGCGTTGTAAAATAGGCTATTTTTCCTCTTTAAATATCTGCAATCAAAACGATGCTAAAAACCCCGAAATGTCAATATTTAAGGAGTTATGAGCGTTCTAAAGCAGGCTATAAAGAAACTGCAATCAAAACGATGCTAAAAACCCCGAATGTCAATATTTAAGGAGTTATGAGCGTTTTAAAATAGGCTATTTTTCCTCTTTAAATATCTGCAATCAAAACGATGCTAAAAACCCCGAAATGTCAATATTTAAGGAGTTATGAGCGTTTTAAAATAGGCTATTTTTCCTCTTTAAATATCTGCAATCAAAACGATGCTAAAAACCCCGAAATGTCAATATTTAAGGAGTTATGAGCGTTTTAAAATAGGCTATTTTTCCTCTTTAAATATCTGCAATCAAATCGATGCTAAAAACCCCGAAATGCTAATATTTAAGGAGTAATGAGCGTTTTAAAATAGGCTATTTTTCCTCTTTAAATATCTGCAATCAAACTATGCTAAAACCCCGAAATGCTAATATTTAAGGAGTTATGAGCGTTTTAAAATAGGCTATTTTTCCTCTTTAAATATCTGCAATCAAATCGATGCTAAAAACCCCGAAATGTCAATATTTAAGGAGTTATGAGCGTTTTAAAATAGGCTATTTTTCCTCTTTAAATATCTGCAATCAAAACGATGCTAAAAACCCCGAAATGTCAATATTTAAGGAGTTATGAGCGTTTTAAAATAGGCTATTTTTCCTCTTTAAATATCTGCAATCAAAACGATGCTAAAAACCCCGAAATGTCAATATTTAAGGAGTTATGAGCGTTCTAAAGCAGGCTATAAAGAAACTGCAATCAAACGATGCTAAAACCCCGAAATGTCAATATTTAAGGAGTTATGAGCGTTTTTAAAATAGGCTATTTTTCCTCTTTAAATATCTGCAATCAAAACGATGCTAAAAACCCCGAAATGTCAATATTTAAGGAGTTATGAGCGTTTTAAAATAGGCTATTTTTCCTCTTTAAATATCTGCAATCAAAACGATGCTAAAAACCCCGAAATGTCAATATTTAAGGAGTTATGAGCGTTCTAAAGCAGGCTATAAAGAAACTGCAATCAAAACGATGCTAAAAACCCCGAAATGTCAATATTTAAGGAGTTATGAGCGTTTTAAAATAGGCTATTTTTCCTCTTTAATATCTGCAATCAAAACGATGCTAAAAACCCCGAAATGTCAATATTTAAGGAGTTATGAGCGTTTTAAAATAGGCTATTTTTCCTCTTTAAATATCTGCAATCAAAACGATGCTAAAAACCCCGAAATGTCAATATTTAAGGAGTTATGAGCGTTCTAAAGCAGGCTATAAAGAAACTGCAAACAAAACGATGCTAAAACCCCGAAATGTCAATATTTAAGGAGTTATGAGCGTTCTAAAGCAGGCTATAAAGAAACTGCAATCAAAACGATGCTAAAAACCCCGAAATGTCAATATTTAAGGAGTTATGAGCTTTCCTCTTTAAATATCTGCAATCAAAACGATGCTAAAAACCCCGAAATGTCAATATTTAAGGAGTTATGAACATTTTAAAATAGGCTATTTTTCCTCTTTAAATATCTGCAATCAAAACGATGCTAAAAACCCCGAAATGTCAATATTTAAGGAGTTATGAGCGTTTTAAAATAGGCTATTTTTCCTCTTTAAATATCTGCAATCAAAACTATGCTAAAAACCCCGAAATGCTAATATTTAAGGAGTTATGAGCGTTTTAAAATAGGCTATTTTTCCTCTTTAAATATCTGCAATCAAATCGATGCTAAAAACCCCGAAATGTCAATATTTAAGGAGTTATGAGCGTTTTAAAATAGGCTATTTTTCCTCTTTAAATATCTGCAATCAAAACGATGCTAAAAACCCCGAAATGTCAATATTTAAGGAGTTATGAGCGTTCTAAAGCAGGCTATAAAGAAACTGCAATCAAAACGATGCTAAAACCCCGAAATGTCAATATTTAAGGAGTTATGAGCTTTCCTCTTTAAATATCTGCAATCAAAACGATGCTAAAAACCCCGAAATGTCAATATTTAAGGAGTTATGAACATTTTAAAATAGGCTATTTTTCCTCTTTAAATATCTGCAATCAAAACGATGCTAAAAACCCCGAAATGTCAATATTTAAGGAGTTATGAGCGTTTTTAAAATAGGCTATTTTTCCTCTTTAAATATCTGCAATCAAAACTATGCTAAAAACCCCGAAATGCTAATATTTAAGGAGTTATGAGCGTTTTAAAATAGGCTATTTTTCCTCTTTAAATATCTGCAATCAAATCGATGCTAAAAACCCCGAAATGTCAATATTTAAGGAGTTATGAGCGTTTTAAAATAGGCTATTTTTCCTCTTTAAATATCTGCAATCAAAACGATGCTAAAAACCCCGAAATGTCAATATTTAAGGAGTTATGAGCGTTCTAAAGCAGGCTATAAAGAAACTGCAATCAAAACGATGCTAAAAACCCCGAAATGTCAATATTTAAGGAGTTATGAGCTTTCCTCTTTAAATATCTGCAATCAAAACGATGCTAAAAACCCCGAAATGTCAATATTTAAGGAGTTATGAACATTTTAAAATAGGCTATTTTTCCTCTTTAAATATCTGCAATCAAAACGATGCTAAAAACCCCGAAATGTCAATATTTAAGGAGTTATGAGCGTTTTAAAATAGGCTATTTTTCCTCTTTAAATATCTGCAATCAAAACTATGCTAAAAACCCCGAAATGCTAATATTTAAGGAGTTATGAGCGTTTTAAAATAGGCTATTTTTCCTCTTTAAATATCTGCAATCAAATCGATGCTAAAAACCCCGAAATGTCAATATTTAAGGAGTTATGAGCGTTTTAAAATAGGCTATTTTTCCTCTTTAAATATCTGCAATCAAAACGATGCTAAAAACCCCGAAATGTCAATATTTAAGGAGTTATGAGCGTTCTAAAGCAGGCTATAAAGAAACTGCAATCAAAACGATGCTAAAAACCCCGAAATGCCAATATTTAAGGAGTTATGAGCTTTCCTCTTTAAATATCTGCAATCAAAACGATGCTAAAAACCCCGAAATGTCAATATTTAAGGAGTTATGAACATTTTAAAATAGGCTATTTTTCCTCTTTAAATATCTGCAATCAAAACGATGCTAAAAACCCCGAAATGTCAATATTTAAGGAGTTATGAGCGTTTTAAAATAGGCTATTTTTCCTCTTTAAATATCTGCAATCAAAACGATGCTAAAAACCCCGAAATGTCAATACTTAAGGAGTTATGAGCGTTTTAAAATAGGCTATTTTTCCTCTTTAAATATCTGCAATCAAAACGATGCTAAAAACCCCGAAATGTCAATATTTAAGGAGTTATGAGCGTTCTAAAGCAGGCTATAAAGAAACTGCAATCAAAACGATGCTAAAAACCCCGAAATGTCAATATTTAAGGAGTTATGAGCGTTTTAAAATAGGCTATTTTTCCTCTTTAAATATCTGCAATCAAAACGATGCTAAAAACCCCGAAATGTCAATATTTAAGGAGTTATGAGCGTTTTAAAATAGGCTATTTTTCCTCTTTAAATATCTGCAATCAAAACGATGCTAAAAACCCCAAAATGTCAATATTTAAGGAGTTATGAGCGTTTTAAAATAGGCTATTTTTCCTCTTTAAATATCTGCAATCAAAACGATGCTAAAAACCCCGAAATGTCAATATTTAAGGAGTTATGAGCGTTTTAAAATAGGCTATTTTTCCTCTTTAAATATCTGCAATCAAAACGATGCTAAAAACCCCAAAATGTCAATATTTAAGGAGTTATGAGCGTTTTAAAATAGGCTATTTTTCCTCTTTAAATATCTGCAATCAAAACGATGCTAAAAACCCCGAAATGTCAATATTTAAGGAGTTATGAGCGTTTTAAAATAGGCTATTTTTCCTCTTTAAATATCTGCAATCAAAACGATGCTAAAAACCCCAAAATGTCAATATTTAAGGAGTTATGAGCGTTTTAAAATAGGCTATTTTTCCTCTTTAAATATCTGCAATCAAAACGATGCTAAAAACCCCGAAATGTCAATATTTAAGGAGTTATGAGCGTTTTAAAATAGGCTATTTTTCCTCTTTAAATATCTGCAATCAAAACGATGCTAAAAACCCCGAAATGTCAATATTTAAGGAGTTATGAGCGTTTTAAAATAGGCTATTTTTCCTCTTTAAATATCTGCAATCAAAACGATGCTAAAAACCCCGAAATGTCAATATTTAAGGAGTTATGAGCGTTTTAAAATAGGCTATTTTTCCTCTTTAAATATCTGCAATCAAAACGATGCTAAAAACCCCGAAATGTCAATATTTAAGGAGTTATGAGCGTTTTAAAATAGGCTATTTTTCCTCTTTAAATATCTGCAATCAAAACGATGCTAAAACCCCGAAATGTCAATATTTAAGGAGTTATGAGCGTTTTAAAATAGGCTATTTTTCCTCTTTAAATATCTGCAATCAAAACGATGCTAAAAACCCCGAAATGTCAATATTTAAGGAGTTATGAGCGTTTTAAAATAGGCTATTTTTCCTCTTTAAATATCTGCAATCAAAACGATGCTAAAAACCCCGAAATGTCAATATTTAAGGAGTTATGAGCGTTTTAAAATAGGCTATTTTTCCTCTTTAAATATCTGCAATCAAAACGATGCTAAAAACCCCGAAATGTCAATATTTAAGGAGTTATGAGCGTTCTAAAGCAGGCTATAAAGAAACTGCAATCAAAACGATGCTAAAACCCCGAAATGTCAATATTTAAGGAGTTATGAGCGTTTTAAAATAGGCTATTTTTCCTCTTTAAATATCTGCAATCAAAACGATGCTAAAAACCCCGAAATGTCAATATTTAAGGAGTTATGAGCGTTTTAAAATAGGCTATTTTTCCTCTTTAAATATCTGCAATCAAAACGATGCTAAAAACCCCGAAATGTCAATATTTAAGGAGTTATGAGCGTTTTAAAATAGGCTATTTTTCCTCTTTAAATATCTGCAATCAAAACGATGCTAAAAACCCCGAAATGTCAATATTTAAGGAGTTATGAGCGTTTTAAAATAGGCTATTTTTCCTCTTTAAATATCTGCAATCAAAACGATGCTAAAAACCCCGAAATGTCAATATTTAAGGAGTTATGAGCGTTTTAAAATAGGCTATTTTTCCTCGTTAAATATCTGCAATCAAAACGATGCTAAAAACCCCGAAATGTCAATATTTAAGGAGTTATGAGCGTTCTAAAGCAGGCTATAAAGAAACTGCAATCAAAACGATGCTAAAAATCCCGAAATGTTAATATTTAAGGAGTTATGAGCGTTTTAAAATAGGCTATTTTTCCTCTTTAAATATCTGCAATCAAAACGATGCTAAAAACCCCGAAATGTTAATATTTAAGGAGTTATGAGCGTTTTAAAATAGGCTATTTTTCCTCTTTAAATATCTGCAATCAAAACGATGCTAAAAACCCGAAATGTCAATATTTAAGGAGTTATGAGCGTTTTAAAATAGGCTATTTTTCCTCTTTAAATATCTGCAATCAAAACGATGCTAAAACCCCGAAATGTCAATATTTAAGGAGTTATGAGCGTTTTAAAATAGGCTATTTTTCCTCTTTAAATATCTGCAATCAAAACGATGCTAAAAACCCGAAATGTCAATATTTAAGGAGTTATGAGCGTTTTAAAATAGGCTATTTTTCCTCTTTAAATATCTGCAATCAAAACGATGCTAAAAACCCCGAAATGTCAATATTTAAGGAGTTATGAGCGTTTTAAAATAGGCTATTTTTCCTCTTTAAATATCTGCAATCAAAACGATGCTAAAAACCCGAAATGTCAATATTTAAGGAGTTATGAGCGTTTTAAAATAGGCTATTTTTCCTCTTTAAATATCTGCAATCAAAACGATGCTAAAAACCCCGAAATGTCAATATTTAAGGAGTTATGAGCGTTCTAAAGCAGGCTATAAAGAAACTGCAATCAAAACGATGCTAAAAACCCCGAAATGTCAATATTTAAGGAGTTATGAGCGTTTTAAAATAGGCTATTTTTCCTCTTTAAATATCTGCAATCAAAACGATGCTAAAAACCCGAAATGTCAATATTTAAGGAGTTATGAGCGTTTTAAAATAGGCTATTTTTCCTCTTTAAATATCTGCAATCAAAACGATGCTAAAAACCCCGAAATGTCAATATTTAAGGAGTTATGAGCGTTTTAAAATAGGCTATTTTTCCTCTTTAAATATCTGCAATCAAAACGATGCTAAAACCCGAAATGTCAATATTTAAGGAGTTATGAGCGTTTTAAAATAGGCTATTTTTCCTCTTTAAATATCTGCAATCAAAACGATGCTAAAAACCCCGAAATGTCAATATTTAAGGAGTTATGAGCGTTCTAAAGCAGGCTATAAAGAAACTGCAATCAAAACGATGCTAAAAACCCCGAAATGTCAATATTTAAGGAGTTATGAGCGTTTTAAAATAGGCTATTTTTCCTCTTTAAATATCTGCAATCAAAACGATGCTAAAAACCCGAAATGTCAATATTTAAGGAGTTATGAGCGTTTTAAAATAGGCTATTTTTCCTCTTTAAATATCTGCAATCAAAACGATGCTAAAAACCCCGAAATGTCAATATTTAAGGAGTTATGAGCGTTTTAAAATAGGCTATTTTTCCTCTTTAAATATCTGCAATCAAAACGATGCTAAAAACCCGAAATGTCAATATTTAAGGAGTTATGAGCGTTTTAAAATAGGCTATTTTTCCTCTTTAAATATCTGCAATCAAAACGATGCTAAAAACCCCGAAATGTCAATATTTAAGGAGTTATGAGCGTTTTAAAATAGGCTATTTTTCCTCTTTAAATATCTGCAATCAAAACGATGCTAAAAACCCGAAATGTCAATATTTAAGGAGTTATGAGCGTTTTAAAATAGGCTATTTTTCCTCTTTAAATATCTGCAATCAAAACGATGCTAAAAACCCCGAAATGTCAATATTTAAGGAGTTATGAGCGTTTTAAAATAGGCTATTTTTCCTCTTTAAATATCTGCAATCAAAACGATGCTAAAAACCCGAAATGTCAATATTTAAGGAGTTATGAGCGTTTTAAAATAGGCTATTTTTCCTCTTTAAATATCTGCAATCAAAACGATGCTAAAAACCCCGAAATGTCAATATTTAAGGAGTTATGAGCGTTTTAAAATAGGCTATTTTTCCTCTTTAAATATCTGCAATCAAAACGATGCTAAAAACCCCGAAATGTCAATATTTAAGGAGTTATGAGCGTTCTAAAGCAGGCTATAAAGAAACTGCAATCAAAACGATGCTAAAAACCCCGAAATGTCAATATTTAAGGAGTTATGAGCGTTTTAAAATAGGCTATTTTTCCTCTTTAAATATCTGCAATCAAAACGATGCTAAAAACCCGAAATGTCAATATTTAAGGAGTTATGAGCGTTTTAAAATAGGCTATTTTTCCTCTTTAAATATCTGCAATCAAAACGATGCTAAAAACCCCGAAATGTCAATATTTAAGGAGTTATGAGCGTTTTAAAATAGGCTATTTTTCCTCTTTAAATATCTGCAATCAAAACGATGCTAAAAACCCCGAAATGTCAATATTTAAGGAGTTATGAGCGTTCTAAAGCAGGCTATAAAGAAACTGCAATCAAAACGATGCTAAAAACCCCGAAATGTCAATATTTAAGGAGTTATGAGCGTTTTAAAATAGGCTATTTTTCCTCTTTAAATATCTGCAATCAAAACGATGCTAAAAACCCGAAATGTCAATATTTAAGGAGTTATGAGCGTTTTAAAATAGGCTATTTTTCCTCTTTAAATATCTGCAATCAAAACGATGCTAAAAACCCCGAAATGTCAATATTTAAGGAGTTATGAGCGTTTTAAAATAGGCTATTTTTCCTCTTTAAATATCTGCAATCAAAACGATGCTAAAAACCCCGAGATGTCAATATTTAAGGAGTTATGAGCGTTTTAAAGCAGGCTATAAAGAAACTGCAATCAAAACGATGCTAAAAACCCCGAAATGTCAATATTTAAGGAGTTATGAGCGTTTTAAAATAGGCTATTTTTCCTCTTTAAATATCTGCAATCAAAACGATGCTAAAAACCCCGAAATGTCAATATTTAAGGAGTTATGAACGTTTTAAAATAGGCTATTTTTCCTATTTAAATATCTGCAATCAAAACGATGCTAAAAACCCCGAAATGTCAATATTTAAGGAGTTATGAGCGTTCTAAAGCAGGCTATAAAGAAACTGCAATCAAAACGATGCTAAAAACCCCGAAATGACAATATTTAAGGAGTTATGAGCGTTTTAAAATAGGCTATTTTTCCTCTTTAAATATCTACAATCAAAACGATGCTAAAAACCCCGAAATGTCAATATTTAAGGAGTTATGAGCGTTTTAAAATAGGCTATTTTTCCTCTTTAAATATCTGCAATCAAAACGATGCTAAAAACCCCGAGATGTCAATATTTAAGGAGTTATGAGCGTTTTAAAATAGGCTATTTTTCCTCTTTAAATATCTGCAATCAAAACGATGCTAAAAACCCCGAAATGTCAATATTTAAGGAGTTATGAGCGTTCTAAAGCAGGCTATAAAGAAACTGCAATCAAAACGATGCTAAAAACCCCGAAATGTCAATATTTAAGGAGTTATGAGCGTTTTAAAATAGGCTATTTTTCCTCTTTAAATATCTGCAATCAAAACGATGCTAAAAACCCGAAATGACAATATTTAAGGAGTTATGAGCGTTTTAAAATAGGCTATTTTTCCTCTTTAAATATCTACAATCAAAACGATGCTAAAAACCCCGAAATGTCAACATTTAAGGAGTTATGAGCGTTTTAAAATAGGCTATTTTTCCTCTTTAAATATCTGCAATCAAAACGATGCTAAAAACCCCGAAATGTCAATATTTAAGGAGTTATGAGCGTTCTAAAGCAGGCTATAAAGAAACTGCAATCAAAACGATGCTAAAAACCCCGAAATGTCAATATTTAAGGAGTTATGAGCGTTTTAAAATAGGCTATTTTTCCTCTTTAAATATCTGCAATCAAAACGATGCTAAAAACCCCGAAATGTCAATATTTAAGGAGTTATGAACGTTTTAAAATAGGCTATTTTTCCTATTTAAATATCTGCAATCAAAACGATGCTAAAAACCGCGAAATGTCAATATTTAAGGAGTTATGAGCGTTCTAAAGCAGGCTATAAAGAAACTGCAATCAAAACGATGCTAAAAACCCCGAAATGACAATATTTAAGGAGTTATGAGCGTTTTAAAATAGGCTATTTTTCCTCTTTAAATATCTACAATCAAAACGATGCTAAAAACCCCGAAATGTCAATATTTAAGGAGTTATGAGCGTTTTAAAATAGGCTATTTTTCCTCTTTAAATATCTGCAATCAAAACGATGCTAAAAACCCCGAGATGTCAATATTTAAGGAGTTATGAGCGTTTTAAAATAGGCTATTTTTCCTCTTTAAATATCTGCAATCAAAACGATGCTAAAAACCCCGAAATGTCAATATTTAAGGAGTTATGAGCGTTCTAAAGCAGGCTATAAAGAAACTGCAATCAAAACGATGCTAAAAACCCCGAAATGTCAATATTTAAGGAGTTATGAGCGTTTTAAAATAGGCTATTTTTCCTCTTTAAATATCTGCAATCAAAACGATCCTAAAAACCCCGAAATGTCAATATTTAAGGAGTTATGAACGTTTTAAAATAGGCTATTTTTCCTATTTAAATATCTGCAATCAAAACGATGCTAAAAACCGCGAAATGTCAATATTTAAGGAGTTATGAGCGTTCTAAAGCAGGCTATAAAGAAACTGCAATCAAAACGATGCTAAAAACCCCGAAATGACAATATTTAAGGAGTTATGAGCGTTTTAAAATAGGCTATTTTTCCTCTTTAAATATCTGCAATCAAAACGATGCTAAAAACCCCGAAATGTCAATATTTAAGGAGTTATGAGCGTTTTAAAATAGGCTATTTTTCCTCTTTAAATATCTGCAATCAAAACGATGCTAAAAACCCCGAAATGTCAATATTTAAGGAGTTATGAGCGTTTTAAAATAGGCTATTTTTCCTCTTTAAATATCTGCAATCAAAACGATGCTAAAAACCCCGAAATGTCAATATTTAAGGAGTTATGAGCGTTTTAAAATAGGCTATTTTTCCTCTTTAAATATCTGCAATCAAAACGATGCTAAAAACCCCGAAATGTCAATATTTAAGGAGTTATGAGCGTTTTAAAATAGGCTATTTTTCCTCTTTAAATATCTGCAATCAAAACGATGCTAAAAACCCCGAAATGTCAATATTTAAGGAGTTATGAGCGTTTTCTGGTACCTTCCCCACAAAGGGTCAAAATTTTGAATAATCATGAAGCTCATAAGACACAAAATAAACATCCGATTCAATTCAGACTTGGTACATCTGAATATTTCTATTAACACAAGATCTGTTGTAAAAACGGTAGAGGTCGGACCATTACTTCTGGTACCTCTCCCACAAAGGGTCAACATTTTGAAATACCAAAACGTTTGTAAAATCCGTAGTAAGCATCAGGTTCTCTTTATATTTCACATATCCCATTATTTTCCCTAAAATAAGATCTGCTGTGAAGATGGAATGTATCGGACCTCTCCATCAAGTACCTCCCCCACAAAAGTTCCAAACTTTAAATAAATATCCATGAAGCTCATTAAAAGCGAAATTAACATCCGATTTTATTCAACACAAGATCTGTTATAAAGATGGTAGAGATCGGACCATTTATTTTGCTACCTGCCCACATAGGGTTCCAGATTTTGAAAAACAAAAAGGCCCAAAGAAAGCTAAATAAGCATCCAACTCTCATCAAATTTAACACACACAAACATTTTTGCTAATACAATATCTGTTGTGAAGAGGATATATCTGCGAACACCTTCTGATACCACAAAGGGTAACAATTTTCAATTTCTCAACCAGAAACCTGAGACGAATATAGAATTTATGATGCCGATTAAAATTTGATATAAATTTTCGATGTTCTTGTAAATTTGCCCATACCAATATTTTTCTGACGATTTTATCTGGAACCTCACGCACATTTTAACATTTTTTAAAAAATTATCACATATCTCATATAAAGTGAAGGAAGTAGTTAATATAGCCCAAACCTGGCACTTCGCAATATTTATATCATATTTATTTAGGTCCGATACGAAATGGACAATATTGGCCCATTCCTTCGGATTATATTTAACTAGTCGTACGGGCATACATCTGTCGGCAAAACCGACTGATATTTTTTAATATGTTTCTTTTTCTCTTTACTTCTACTAAGATAAGTGTGGGAATTGGATTTATCAAGGACTCCTGCTTTTTATTAATAAAATTGAAAGGTCTACAGACGATAGAAAAAAGGCTAAAGGCCTCCTGAAATTTGACTCTTTAGAAAACACCTTTTGAAAATCTTAATCTTTAAATGTCCTCATCACAAATACTGGCCGAAGCTATTCTTCCTTTTTTTATTTTTTTTTAATTCTTTAACCCCCCTCTAAAATTTTTGTCATGAACACAAGTCCATTTTTTCTTATCTTTCCTTTCTTAATTACAAAATGACTTTATTATTGGCAGCTACCATTATTTGCCTCTTTGTTGGGGGGTAAATGTTGGTAGGCTGGCGGTTAATAATAATGAGATTATATGTTTATGACACAAGTTAATAAAGATCCTCTTTTTGTTTTTGTAAATCTGGAAATATTGTTTTCAAAATTTTATTAGAGTGTGACCCCCCATCCCCCTTCACCTCATTGTGTTGGGTGCCTGCAAATGACAATTTAATAAGATTTCTCAAGTAGTGAGTGTTGGCGTTTGTTGCTGCTGCTCTTTTACGGCTGGCGGTTGGTGGCTCAACACAATAACTGTCATCATCATCACCATTGTCATCGGCATTGACTCCTGCCGTTTTCTTGCCATTGTTTTCTTTCTGAAAAATTCAATTCACAATAAAAGTCTTTTAATAATTTCACACCCTTTTTTGGGGTGTTTTTGTGGTTTTTTTTAATGGGCAGTTCTGAGAGGCAGATATGATTTCATAATTGGGCATAGACCAGGATTATTAAGTTATACACAAATGTTTTTTTAAAGTATCATTCTGGTTAGGAACTGGTAAAGAGAGTCTAGATTCGAGTAATAGTTCTATATACAGGTGAGATGAGAGAGAAAACTGCAACCAACTTCAGACTGCTGTCATTTCTAAGCCACTCGTTCGACAGCTGTTAAAATTATTCAGTGACAGCTTATTATATTGTTTAAAAGCGTACAAAAGCATTTTGGTGAGAAGTTTCCAGAAAAAAGTTATTCGTGATGGAATAAATAAATATTTGGCTGGGAAACCACAGGTGGCTATCGTTAGAGCACTCCAGCATTTAAATGTGAATAAATCTTTTGTGTCTCGTACCATCGCTCGTTTCCGTGATACGATGTCAAGGAAGTGGACGGAAAAAAACAGCAACGTCATCAGAAATGGTTCGAAAAATAAAGAAGCGACTTGATCGAAACCCGCACCGCAGTGGCCGAAAAATGGCTCGTGAGCTGAACATATTGCAATATTCCATTCGGCAAATATTGAAAAATGTGATCGGGGTAAAGTCAGTGGCCAAAAAGTGCAAGAACTTACACCGCAACAGAAAGAAAATAGATTCAAAAGAGCTAAAGAGTTGCATCGCTTGGCCGAAAGTGGTGAACTGCCGAATTTGAATTTGGTATTCTCCGATGAGAAAACATTCGTTATCCAGCAGTTTTTAAACAAACAAAATGATCGTGTTTACTTGCCAAAGAGGTCAGCTAAAAATGTGCAACTTCGGTTGGCCACCAGAACTCAAGCGCGGTCATGGTGATGGTGTAGTCCGCCATAACAGCCGATATTCGCTCTCCACTCGTGTTAATCACCGTGGCATCAGATAAATATCGAATATTATCGCAAACATATTCTGGAGGGTGTATATAGCCTTCGGCACGCAAACATTTTGGCCGTAGACCTTGGACATTCCAACAGCACTCAACACCATCGCACTCAGCACGCGCCACCTAAGAATGGTTACAGAATGAAGTTTGCATCGCACAATGACCACCAAAATCTCCGAATACTAATCCGTTGGACTATTGTGTCTGGAGTATTTTAGAAAGCAAGGTTGGCATTAAAAAATATCAAAGTGGCGATCACCTCAAGCAAGCCCTTCGCCGGGAATGGGCCAAAATACCGCAGAGCAACATTCGGGCAGGGTGTGACGGTTTCATTGGTCGTTTGAAGGCCATAATTCGTGCCAAAGGTGACCAATTTGAACAAATCTAAATTTATTCTAAAATTTGATGCTATTTCCGACATTTTTTACTTTCATTCAGTAAAATTTAAAAAAATGTAAAAATTATGGCGTTGGACTTTTTTGCAGTTTTTTACCTCACCCTGTATGTTATTAATATAACTGTTATGGTTTTATTCACCAACCCAACAAATTACTCCGACAGAACAACTAGGAACTAAGGGGGATTTCGCAGTGTCTCAAATTCAAATTCCAAATCCCTCTAAATAGCTTTTAGCATGTCCAATTAGGAGAAGTTGTTTTGTTGTTTTTTTTTTAATAATAATTCACTCTATATTCCCCTGGAATATATCTTCAATTTAATTTTTCGCATGCGATTCCCCGCAAATCCCCTTTTAAGGAAATGAAAAACAAAATAACTAAAGCAAACAATTTTGCAACAGATTATCTTCTCCATTATGGCTTGCCGTATCATATCATCGATGTGTGGCAAGAAGATTGTCAATCTCTTATGGAAGTGGGGTGTGGGTGGGGTTGGATTTGTTAGAGAATGTCTTCATTGTTTTTCAATCATGCTTTTTTTGCACAAATTCAAATCCTTAAAAAATGAAATTTTTATATATTTTTACACTTGGAATAATAAGGACAAATTGAAGACAATCCTTGCCAGAGGATGTTTTTTCATACTAGAGACACTAGCTCTCTCACACACACACAATGAAAGGACATGCACAAAGCCAAATGGCTTTCAATTGGAATAACAAAAAAAAGCAAAACAAAAAAATACACAAACACATAAACCTACTCACATGACACACGTCGGTTTTAAGACACCGACACCAACACACACTCTCTCCCTCTCTCTCTCTCTCACACACACACACACCATCCCACAAACTCAATCAAAGTTACCAGTAAATTCCCATAAATGTTGGCAACAATTTCCTGTTAACAGCTCAAGTTATCCTCGGTTTATCTTTACAACACCACCACTATGTTGGTAAACGTGTGCACACACACACACCCATACTTAAGTGGTGTTCGGTATTTTATCTCAACAACACTCTGGGGATTTGAAAATATTAAAAAATATCTTATGTTGTGATCTTTGCTGCTGCCATTTGACCAAATTGAATTTAATCAGCAAATATGGTTTCCTAAGAAAGCCAGGACATAAGTCATGAGTTGGATAACAACAACAATTCCATACTGGGAATTTTAATTTGGCTACAACAGCTACAAGTAAAATAAACAATGGATTTGGCGGACTTTGGCTTGATGGCACTTACATGATTTTGATATAACGCATTGATATATTTTGAAGTTTGAACGGAAGTCAGAATTTTTTTTATATCCTACAACACCATATGTTGGGGGTATTATAAGTTTGATTGGGCCAGAAATTATGTAACACCTCGAAATATTGATTTCCCACATAGGAAAGTATATATGGATCTTCCTATCTCCTAGAGCTGAGTCGATCTAGCTATGTATATCCGGCCGTCAGTTTGTCTACAGCTACAGGTCGCAATTATGGCCCCATCCTCACGAAATTGAAAACGGAGGTGGGGTTAGGGTCAGAATAGAAGTCTATAGTTTTTGGAGATGTTCGCAAAATATTTAGGGGTTGAAATGGACCAAAAAAAAAAAAACAAAACAAAAATCTTGATTTTGCTGTTGCTCTACAGGCCACAATTATACAACAATCGACGAATTTTGGATAGAGTTCGAGGTTAGAGCGGACAATATTTAGCGGGTCAAAAATGAACCATAACTTTTATGTAAAAATACGAAAATTTTTACAAAACCGCTAATATTTTTAATCCCGGCGAAATCCAAAATTCATTAAAAAGTCACTTCTGACTATTGCAGTAATGCTGATAGTCAAGATATCGGATATATAGCAAAATAGTAAAAATCTATATTTACCAGGTGAGATGAAAAAACTGCAACCAAATTCAGATTGCTGTCATTTCTAAGCCACTCGTTCGACAGCTGTTAAAATTTTTCCAGTGACAGCTCATTATATTGTTTACAAGTGTATAAAAGCATTTTGGTGAGAATTCTCCAGAAAAAAAGTTATTCGTGATGGAATTCAAGGGTGATTTATATTTGACTGGAAAACCACAAGTGGCTATCGTTAGAGCACTCAAGCATTTAAATGTGAATAAATCTTTTGTGTCTCGAACCATATTTACCCTGATAGTGGTAGCGTCGCCCGACGTCAAGAAAGTGGACGGAAGAAAGCTGCAACATCAGCAGAAATGGTTCGAAAAGTAAAGAAGCGACTTGATCAAAACCTGCGTCGCAGTGGCCGAAAAAATGGCTCGTGAGCTGAACATATCGCAATATTCCAATCGGCATATATTGAAGAATAAGCTCGGGATAAAGCCATTGAAATTCCAAAAAGTGCAAGAACTTACACCGCAACAGAAAGAAAATAGACTCAAAAGAGCAAGACAGTTGCTTCGCTTGGCCGAAAGTGGTGAACTGCCGAATTTGGTTTTCTCCGATGAGAAAACACTCGTTGTCCAGCTGTTTTTAAACAAACAAAATGATCGTGTTTACTTGCCAAAGAGGACAACTGAAAATGTGCACCTTTGGTTGGCTAACAGAACTCAAGCGCCGGCCATGTTGAGGATGTGGGCCGCCATAACAGCCGATGGTGGCTCTCCGCTCGTATTAATCGAACAAATGCCGAATATTGTAGCGAAAATATTCTGGAGGGTGTATTAAAGTCTTGGGCACGCAAACATTTTGGCCGCAGACCTTGGACATCGCACTCAGCTCGCGCCACCCAAGAATGGTTACAAAATGAGGTTCCTCGCTTCCAGCGCACAATCCGGATTCCAGCGCACAATGGCCACCAAAATCTCCGGATACCAATCCGTGGGACTATTGTGTCTGGAGTATTTTGAAAAGCATTGTTGGCACTAAACAAGTAAAAAAACATTAAGTTCGGCCGGGCCAAACTTTTAATACCCTCCACCTTAGGGTAAAAGAAACATTAGAAGAAATGTGGCAAAAACCATTAAAATGCCGATTATAAGGAGGTACCGTTATATGGGGGCTATACCAAAACGTGGACCTATAATTACAATGTTTCGCCACCGGAGCTGGAACCCATTATGACCAACAAATACCGATTTTCAGACAAATCCGTGAAAAAATGTGGTAAAAAAACTAAAATACTAAATATCGGGAGGTACCTTTATATGGGGGCTATACCACAACGTGGACCTATACATGCAATGTTTTGCTACACGCACAGGGACCCATTATGACCTACAAGTATCAATTTTCAGACAAATCCGTGAAAAAATGTGGCATAAATAATCAAAATACCGAATATCGGGAGGTACCGTTATATGGGGACTATACCAGAACGTGGACCGATATATCTCATTTTCAATACCAACCATCCTAGACACAATGCAAATAGCTCTGCTAAATTTTGGCGCTCTACGTCAAATAATGTGGGCTGTTCGTGATTTCAACAGACAGACGGGCAGACAGACAGACGGACATACAGACAGACAGACGGACATCGTTAAATCGACTTAGAATTTTATGCTGATCATGAATATATATACTTTATGGCGTCTACGACGAATATTTAAGGATGTTACAAACGGAATGACAAAGTTAATATACCCTCCTTTCCAAGGTGGAGGGTATAAAAATACCAAAGTGTCGATTACCTCAAGCAAGCGCTTCGTCGGGAATGGGCCAAAATACCGCACAGCAACATTCGGGCAGCGTGTGATGGTTTCATTGGCCGTTTGAAGGCCATAATTCGTGCCAAAGTGGACCAATTCGAACAAATTTAAAGTTATTCAATAATATTTAAAAAAAAAAAATGTAAAAATTATGGCGTTTGACTTTTTTACAGTTTTTTTTTTTTTTATTTCACCCTGTATATATTTAACCTTTATATAATTTTTTAAGTTGCCGGCCTTCAGTCGGGCCTTGAGATTTTCTTCTGTGGGGTATATCCAAAGCCGGCTGTGTAATCTACAGATTTTTTTTAATTTTTAGAACTTTTATAAGTAGCCGGTCTTTGGCCGGGGCTTGAGATTTTCTCCTCTTTCCATCACTTGCTGCGCGATCCATAATTACCCGAATATTTTTTGAATATAGTCCCTACAGCAAAAGGTCATACTCCCCATGTCCGCTTCAAAAACGATCATAACGAATTATGACCAAAATAAAATTAGGCATACTCTTCATTGCAATTATGGGTCTTATGTCTGATTTTATTTTACATGACGTAAAATGCAAAAAAATACCAAATTTCATATTTTCTTATAATTTGTCAGTCCAGGTCCATGACACAGAATCTCAGAAAAACAACTGGATGTTATAGAACGACAAATGACTGGAAACCATGGATTTATGATTTTTGAAAGCCCAATGCAAAAATTCGACATACCTACTCAACAAATATTTCTAATAGGCATAACAAGATCCTATTTTCAAAAGTCAATATTAAAAGCAGATTTTTTTAATAATAACCAGTTAAAAAGCAGTAAGTTCGGCCGGGCCGAACTTTGAATTCCCTCCACCATTTGGAACGAATTTGGAAATTTTCAAAAAATAAATTCCTTAAAACATTCTGTTAAAATTTTAAAAATACCGAATGTAGCTGTTATATTGGAGTTAATACGACGTGGGCCTACACAGGCATTGTTTGTCATAAGCCATTACCATATTCAAATTCGAAACTTGAAATAAACGGTGAATAATGTAGCTAAAATCATCAAAATATCGTATATAGGGAGTTACCGTTATATCGGAGCTGTGCGAAGACCTGGACCTGCATAGACAATTTTCTGTCACAGGCTGTAGCATCCATTACGAACTTCAAATACCACATCTCAAATAATTTCGGTGGGTATTGTACCTAAAATCGTCAAAATACCGAATATAGCGAGGTACTGATATATGGGGCCTATACGAAGACCTGGACCTGCATAGACAATTTTCTGTCATAGACTGTAGTTCCCATAACGAACTCTAAAAATGTAATTTGAAACAATTCAGGTGAATAATGACGCTAAAATCATGAAAATACCGAATATTGGGAGGTACCGTTATAAGGGGGCTATACGAAGACGTGGACCTGCACAGACAATTTTCTGTCATAGGCTGTAGTATTCATTACGAAATTCAAATACCAAATTTAAAATAGTTCCGGTAAATAATGTCGCTAAAATCATCAAAATACCGCTTATCGGGAGGTACCGTTATATGGGGGCTATACGAAGACGTGAACCTACATGGCCCATTCCAAAAGTCCTGATGACATAATACACATTTGAGTAAAATTTTATCAACCTACTTCATTTCGTTCGGAAGCTAGAGTGGTTTCCACAGACGGACGTACGGAAAGACGGACGGACATTGCTAAATCGACATAGAATTTTATGCTGATCAAGAATATATATACTTTGTGGGGTCTAAAATGTATATTTCGAGGTGTTACAAACGGAATGACAAACTTAATATACCCTCCATACTATGGTGGAGGGTATAAAAATGTATAATAAACCCTAAAGACGAAATGCAAATATTAAAAAACCACATTCCATCTCGAAGTTTTCCAAGAAAAACCTACGACTCGATATTATTAAACATGCCGACGGATGTTAACTCAAAACAAAAAAATTATTTACAAAGGCTACCGAAAACAAACATGACTGAATATTTTTCAAAAACAAAAAAAAAAAAGATATTAAAACCACAGCCCAAGAGCAATTTGTTTGGATCCTTGGGATCGATCACACACTGAAGAAGCCTGACAACATTATTACAGCCAAAATTAAATATTTGTTTATTTAAACTCTTTACATGGCTGATATTTCTTCAGCTTTGGATGGGATGCTTCTCGTTTTCTTTGTTTTTCCAAAGAAAAGGACTACAGTACAGGGAAAGGATCACACACAACAAGGCTTCTTGGCGAAGAGTAAACACTTAAGTGTTGCATCTGATGAGGGCACAATGAAGTTAGAAAAGGGTTGCAGCACTAGGATTTGGATGATGCTCCTACAGTACAGTAGCACATTTTCAACAAATTGTCCACAAATATTTGGAAATGTTTACCCCCAAAGGCACACACTCGCACGCCCCTACTCCAAAATGCTACGCTGAAGGCCACCACCAAAATACAAGGTGTCCTGTGCAATCATGCTCTTTGGTCATGACTTGTGAATTGTTGATGAAAAAGGATTAATTTTGATTTTTCAAAAAACAACTGCTGAAATAATTCAATTTACAAATACAAATAAATCACAGCTTAGCATTACACGGGGGGAAGGGGGTCCAAGCAGATCAAGGAGGAGATCAATATAATATTGAAAAAAATAATAAAGAAATTTATTTTGAAATTTTCAACCTCCTCCTTTATTTATTTTTGGCAAACGTGAAACGATTTTTGAAGGCGATTTCCAGCTAGACCAGATTTTCCCAAAGAGTCTTAGTCTTATATTTGTGGGAAGTGCTAATCTCTCAAATAATTACCCGCTCTAGGCAAATAAGAGAGAGACAGAAAGAGAGGCTTTATTGTAATACCTTGCAGCAGGCCCAAATTCCTATTGTCTTCGGGCAGGAACAATAAGAATAGAACTAGACCACATAGATTGGATGTTAAGCCCAGTGGGCAAAACGATCAACCAAGGCCGGCTGGCTCACGCCGTTGTAATAAATTTTTTCATACTTCTCTATAGAAATTAAAAAAAAAAAAAAAACAAAAAATGGCATGTTTTCAATCATTTAAGCCTACTCTCTCTCTCCCTATTCGTGACTAGTCAGGCGATCAATCGCTCATTTGTTTTTTTTTTATTATTATTTTTCAATTGTTCTCAGTTGGCCATTTTCAATTGACCATTTAAAAGCCAGACAATTGGTTGTGGCCTTTTTGCTGTATTGACACATTCAACGATGATGATGAGAGTGGATGTACACAACAAGGCTAAGACAGGATAATCTGTTGTAGGTAGTTAACAGACACATGTACAGCAGAAACAGAGCGATAACTGGCCATATTGTAGTCCATTCATTCAGAACATTCATTGTTGGTGGGAAATATTTAAAAAAAAAAAATATGTTTCATTCGGAAAAAATAAAACGGAAACAGAATTCAGTTGATAATTACTTTCTTTTTCGGATTTTACACAACTTAACGGCCATTTGATCGTTTTGCGTTACACTATTTTGATCTTTTCCAAGCCATAAGACGTTTATTGTTCGAAGATATAAGTCTTCTAAGACACATCTAATTGTGTAAATTCTTGTAGTGATATAATGGGAAATTTAGACAATAAAAGGACAGCAAAAAGATACTTATTTGAGTATTTTACAGAAATTTGCACACCCTGAAATATTTCTTAAAAAAATCAAAGGAGAACTAATTATGAAAGAAGAGGTAAAATAGAAGTATTGTGTATAGGAATTTTTATGGCATATTTGGTTCCAAAGGAGTGGGCCAGTGTTGTCCATTTCTTATCTGCATATTACAACGTGTCCGATTTGGACTTTATCGATTCCTCCCTTCACTTTATATGAGTTATCTGATAATTTTCCGAAATTAATGAAGTACAGTGGACCGAAGTATTCCACTTCATCTAATATTGATAAAAATATTGGGATTTAATTTTATGCGAATAATTGTTATTCAAAATTCCATATTCACATCAGATCACTGGTTGACATAAATATTTATATGAAAAGGATCGCTGATATAAGTATTGAAATTTGTGACCCTCTGTGGGGGATGTGCGGGAAAGGGTAAACCAATATCTATCATCTTCACAAAAGATGTTGTTTTAGTATAAATATAAAAATATGTTAAGTTAAGAAAGATTTGGATGTTTATTTCCTGATCCTTTTAGTTATCCAAAGTTTCGACCCTTTGTGGCGTACCAGAAGGAGTGGACAGTTATTATCCATCTTCACATCGGATATTTTGTTGATAACAATATTGTTACGTGTCAAGTTTAAAAGTTTTTTTATACCCTCAGACATCTGGCTTGAGAGGGTATATATCATTTGATACGACCAAAACGTGCCTCTTCGAAATAAGGGTTTTAGACCCTAGATCTCTTTGGATCAAATCCGTTTCAGGACATCTGGAGTCGATCTAGCGACGTCTGTCTGGCTGCCTGGTGCACGCGATAACTCTCGAAGGTAGTATCCAATTTGGTCAAAACTTGTTACATCGTAATATTATTATCAAACTTAGATCGAGTTCGGAGATGGGCAATTTCGGTCCACTCCTTCTGGTACTTCCGCAACAAAAAGTCAACATTTTCAAAAAAATATATATTTTACTGCACAGAAAGAGCAGGGATAATCCGATTTTGCTCCAAATTTGCAAATCCTAATATTTGCATCAGGGTCCCCCACAAGGGGTCGAAAATTTTGAATATTCATAACTCTTATAAAATTTGATGTAAGAGTCCGATTGTCTTCCAACTACACACATCACAATATTTTTTATTAACCGAAGGTCTAGTGTGAAGATGGAATGTATCGGTCCACACCTTCTGGTACCTCCCTCACAAAAGGTCATAAAACGCAAAATAAACATTCGATTCGATTTGAACTTGCTACATCTCAATATTTCTATCAACACAAGACATGTTATAAAGATGGTAGAGATCGGACCACCTCTTCTGGTACCGCCCCCATATAGAGTCAAAGTTTTGAATAACAAAACGATTATAAAATCCGTAATAAGCATCAAGTTCTCTTCATATTTCACACATCCCATTATTTCCACTAACAGAAGATCTCCTGTGAAGATAGAAAATATCGGTCCACTCCTTCTGTTACCTCTCCCACAAAGTGTCAACATTTTGAATATCCATGAAGCTCATAAAACACGAAATTAACATCCGATTCCATTCAGACTTGACACATCCCAATAATTCCGTCAACACAAGATCTGTAATAAAGATTATAGAGATTGGACTCTTTCTTCTGGTACCTCCCCCACAGAGGGTAAAAAAGGGTCAACATTTTGAATATCAATGAAGCTGATAAAACGCAAAATTAACATTTGATTCTATTCCGACTTGGCACATCTCAATATTTCTATCAACACAAGATCTGTTATAAAGATGGTAGAGATCGGACCATTCCTTCTGGTACCTCCCCCACAAAGGATCAACATTTTGAATAACCAAAACATTCATAAAATCCGAAATAAGCATCCGATCCTCTGATCAGATATAAATGTTCGATTTTTTATGTATTTTGGCATATCATTATTTTTTGTAGGAAATAGTCGATGAAGTCCAAACCTGTCATGCCACAATATGTATATCATATTTATTTAGGTCCGATACGAAATGGACAATATTGGCCCATTCACCTACTTCTAGAGGGTCAACATTTGAATAATTACAACACAAGTCAACATTTATTTAAATAAGGGTATAAAAAGGGATGGAGAAAAGCGTCTAATGGAGTTGTGTCCTAACTCCGACGCCAGAGCCAGTAAAACCTTTTTGCGAAGTCTGAATTCACACTAAGATCATGAATCAAATGTTCCCCCATAGATCGTAGTCTTTCCTTTGAAAGAGCAGGACAGTGGCAAAAAAGGTGTGCGATCGTTTCATTATCTTCATCATTCTCACACAGCCTGCAGTATTGTACGTTTTGGACCGGATGTTGGTGTTGGCCTTTTAGTATCCATATTGTTACCCGAAACGTTGGTTTATTCATGCTTAATAGAGACTGAGTTCTACGCGAGGAAATATCCGGCCAGATTTGATTTGATACCTTGCACCGTGGTTCGTTCTCTCTAAGAGTAGTTCTATGTTTTCTCTCTAAAGGATAGTTCTAATGCTCTGTTAAAACGACAAAAAGGGGATTTTAACATTTCGGCGACTTTAAGATCTGTTAACTGCGAACCCATCCTTTCCAATTAATCGGCCCTCTCATTTCCTTCAATATTACAATGACCAGATACCCAGAAAAGCCGGAGAGTAGTGTGCAAGAGCCGTTCTACAGGACTGCATCGGTTGATTGTAAAATATTCAATAGGCCGGACTTTGAGTACCCTCCACCACTTGGAAGGAATTTAAAAAATTTCAAAAAAATAATTCGTTAAAATTTTTTTAAAAAATACCGAATATAGGGAGTTACCTTTATTTTGGGGTCTTTACGTGGACCTGCATTGGCAATTATTACCCATTACGAAATGCAAATACGAATTCTATACAATTTCTAATATTGGTAGGTACAGTTATATGAGGGATATACCTGGACGTGAATCTATATTACCCATTTTCAATACCAAAAGTTCTGCAGACGAAATACACATATGAGTAAAATTTTATCAACCTACTGCAATTCGTTCGGAAGATAGAGTGATTTCCACAGACGGACATAGAATTTTATGCTGATCTAGATATTGCTTTCCGGGGTCTACAATGTATCATTCGAAGAATATCAAACTTAATGTACCCTCCATGCTATGGTCAAGGGTCGGGTCAGTTACTGAGCAGTAAAACCTTTAGGGTGTAAACAAATTCAGAAATTATAAAACATTAGAGAGTGAGGAATCAGTTCTCATAAAAAGAGAACAAATTAGTCTGAGAAAATAAGTTCAGAGACTGACAAATTATTCCTCAGAAGCCATTAAACGTTGATGATCGTCAGTGGTGGAGGATATTAAAAAAATAGGGAATTTCTCTTAAAGGCTGAAGAAGTAGTTCACAGAAACTAATAAATCAATCCTCGAATTCCGATCAAGGGATTTTCCGAGCTCAGGGAGACCAAGCTTATTTACAGAGATTGAGAAATCAATTCAAGAGAGAAAAGCGAACCAATCACCTGGGTCTAATATATCAATGCTTAGATACTGGGTAACTGATTCTCAGGGTGAATTTTTTCCCAGAGGAAGAAAAATAATTTCTCAAAAATTCAGGAAAAATGTTAAATCCTTACAAGAGGCGAGTTTTTCCCACAATAAGACCATAATCATGGTATATACGTAATTAACACCCCATATGTGATTGCAATGTCCTCTTCCCTCATACATATGCATGTTACGTCTGTTCCTAAAGCACACCGGTAAATATTTAACATTTGCTCCAATAACTTATAGCTCATTCAAATATTAATTCAATACCCAAGGCGGAAAACATAAAATATTCGTCATCAAAAGCCATAGTCATTCTTTGTTCCGCACACACACAAACTAAGGAATTAGAGTAGAGAAAAGGGTTATTTTTATACGTAAATCTAATAAGTCGTCTATTGTTTAAAAATATTTTAATCTAAAGTGTAAGTACACCTTACCCCAACACATATGTATGTAGTACCAGAACATAGGTATAACTATTTCAGGGAACATGACAAAGTCAACTGTATATATGTATGACTAGATGCCTGAATTCTCTGCTCTTTCGTTCGGCTAAAACTAATAACTTGAAGCGTACATTCAGTAGCTTACAAGAGTTAGAGTTAGAGATTGAATCTGGTTTGCACTTATCCAGGCCATACAAATTCCCCATGAACTGTGACAAATCTCAACTACAATGGCAAGAACAAAAAAATTAACAATACATGCAAACACACATACAGATTTTGTGTCATATTGTATGGCGTGTGTGTAGATGTGTAACATATATGCCACAAAAGTTTAATATTGAAACCCCCCAAAATTCCCATAAGAACTTTTGTGTCAAGTACATAAAACAATAGCCACCTCCCTCTTTCATGGTGTACCCCGAATAATCAACCACGCAACCACTCTCTTCGTATGAATTTTGTGTACAATACTAAAAAGCTTATGTTATGGTTATAACCAGAAAAAAAAGAGAACTACCAAAATTTACACTTACAAATATACAGAGAACTGCAAACTACACGTATGTACGTATATACATATGAAAATATTGGGATATCTCTGAAGTGTTCCCGTCAAAATTTATATAAATCGGACAGTGAGAAAATGTTAAAATATATTTGGACCAGAGCCATTATTCAGGATTTAATTCTCGGAGACTCAAAAAAAATTGAATCTGAGGTATCAAAAACGAATCATGCAGCATATTTCAGGGATTAACTTCTGTAAGACTGAGATAGAAATAATCAAATAGTATGGAATTTACACTAAATATCTGAGGAATCAGAGGAAGAGGGATCAATAAACAGGCGCAAAGAAAGTAATCAGTTCTCACAGGCTGAGTAAAGTATACTACAGGGTCTGAGGATTCATAGCTGAAATGCTAAGCAGTTAATCCTAATAGACTACAGGTTTATATAAGGAATCGTTGATTTATTAAAATTCAGAGAATAAGTAACAAATATTTAGGAACTAAAGCATTAGGAATTAGGTCTATAGAATCAAAAATCAATCTTTACGGTTTTTAATGAAGTTAAATATCAAATTTTTTTTTTTTATTTCTCAGGAATTTTTCCTGAGAGTCTAAGAAATCTGGGAATCAGAAAGGATTAGAAAGCTTTTCTCATGGGATTAGTAATCAAATCTAAGAAACTGTGTTGTTTACCCACAGAGACTGATGTATCCATGCTCAGATAATAATAAGTGCTTTGATAACCCTCAGAGTTGGAATCAATTTTTTGAGGCACCGACATATTCAGGGGGCGGCTACGAAATATTAGATTTCATATGATATTATGATACCCTACACCACTGTGCACATTTTACTAATTACTAAATTGTATTAATTTTGGTATTGTTCAAAGGGTGGGATAAAATTCTCAAAATTTGATATCTATCACTGTTGGTGTTTGATGTTTAGATATGAAGTTGGTTTCGGAAATGTGTTCTATATAGGGTGAGATAAAAAGAAACTGCAACAAAGTCAAACGCCATAATTTTTACATTTTTATGCCCTACACGACAAGGTGGTCAGGGTATTATGTCTTTAAGCATTTTGTTGTTAAAGGCAAAAGAAAAGTTCCTTTTGATGATCTGCATAGAATCACATTCTGAGTCGATTTATGCATGTCCGTCCGTCCGTCTGTCTGTCCATGTATTTTTGTAAACAAAGTACAGTTCGCATTTTTTGCCCTATCCAGATGAAATTTTGCACAGATCATTTATTTGGCCCAAGGACGAACCCTATTGAAATTGGAGATAATCGGTCAAAATTTAGATGTAGCTCCTATATATATCTTCGTCCGATTTGCCTTTTATTTTGCACCAAACGTGTAATATCAGCCCGAATAGTATGGAATTTTGCACATACAACCAAATTAGGGCTGAAAATAAACGTGCCCAATTTTATCAATTGGCTCAGATTTGGATATAGCTCCCATATATATCTTTATCCCATTTCAAATTTATTTTGCACCAAATGGGCAATACAAGTTCGAATTTAAAAGATACAAATGCTTCGGCATATTTAGTCCTTTGAACTTTAAATTATCAATACAATCATAGCGTGTATGATTGAATTCTCCCATAAAAACTTTTAATTTTTATGAAGAGCTCTACTAAATTAGCAAAGTGGTGTAGGGTATCATAAAGCCGGCCCCGCGACTTTAGGACTTTCTTTACTGTTTTTTTAATTTTATTGAATGAAAACAAAGATGTCGGAAATAGCATCAAATTTTAGAATAAGTTTAGATTAGTTCGAATTGGTCACCTTTGACACGAATTATGACCTCAAAACGGCCAATGAAACTGTCACACGTTGCCCGAATGTTGTTCTGCGGTATTTTGGCCCATTCCCGGCGATGCGTTAGCTTGAAGTGATTTTCTGGAAATGAAGCGAGGAACCTCATTTTGTAACCATTCTTGGGTGACGCGTGCTGAGTGCCACGATGCTGAGTCCTGTTGGAATGTCCAAGGTCTGCGGCCAAAATGTTTGCGTGCCCAAGGCTTTAATACACCCTCCAGAATATTTTCGCGATAATATTCGGCATTTATTCTGATGCCACGGTCAATTAATACGAGGGGAGAGCGACCATCGACTGTTATGGCGGCCAATACCACACCATTGCCGGCGCTTGAGTTCTGGTGGCCAACGGAAGGAGCAAATTTTCAGCTGACCTCTTTGGCAAGGAAACACGATCATTTTGTTTGTCTACAAACGGCTGGACAACGAAGGTTTTCTCATCGAAGAAAACCAAATTCGGCAGTTCACCACTTTCGGCCAAGCGAAGCCACTCTTTAGCTCTTTTGAGTCTATTTTCTTTCTGTTGCGGTGTAAGTTCTTGCACTTTTTGGAATTTCAATGGCTTTACCCCGAGCTCATTTTTCAATATTTGCCGAATGGAATATTGCGATATGTTCAGCTCACGAGCCATTTTTCGGTCACTGGAATAATTTAAACAGCTGTCGGATGAGTGGCTTAAAAATGGCAGCAGTCGGAATTTGGTTGCAGTTTTCTCCTCTCACCCTGTATATGTATGATCTTTGCCTTAATAAGGCAAAACTCAAAATTGTTAGTAAATTTCGAGTTTTAGTCAGAGAAGGAAGATGTATTTTTGAGTCTTAAAAATATGATTCCTCATGATGAAGATTTATTTTATGGCCTTCACTTCTTGAAAAGGAATTTGAACGACCTTAAATTTTTTCTTAAAAAAATCCAAAAAATTATTCAATTAATTGTCTTGGAGATTCTTGAAAAAAAAAAACGTTGTTAGTTTCGAAGGTCCTCGAAGTCTTAAATTTCCTTAAAAATTTTTTCCTTGAAAGTTTTTGAAAAAATATTCCACGGTGCTAGTCCTGAAAGTCCTTGTCGAAAATACTCATAAAAATGTAAGTTGTAAGTCCTGCAGATCCTTGAAAAAATATTGCTAAAAATTCACTTTGTTAGTCCTGAAGGTCCTTTAAAAAATATTATCTAAAAACCACGCTGTTAGTCCTGCATGTCCTTGAAATAATATTATTAAAATATTAGCCTTGAAGGTCCTTAAAAAATATTCTTAAAAATCCGCGTTGTTAGCCCTGAAGGTCCTTTAAAAAATATTGTTTAAAAACCACCTGAAGGTCCTTAAAAACTATTCTTAAAAATCCACGTTGATAGTCTTGAAGATCCTTGATAAAATTTTCTTCAAAACCCACTTCTTCAGGACTAAGATCCTTAATCTTTTTGTCCTGAAGTTCTTCTTTATTTATTCTTAGAACATTTACGTTTTTCCCAATGTCCTTGAAAAATATTCTTAACAGTTCACATAGTTAGTCCGGAATATCGTGTCCTTAAAAAAGTACTTTCAAAATGCAAGTTGTTGCTCCTGAATGTCTGCAAAAAACAATTTCTTAAAAATCTACGTTGTTAGTTCTGAAAGTCCTTGAAAAAATGTTCTTTAAAATCTACTTTGTTAGTCCTGAAGGTCCTTAATTTTATTGTTTTAACCCACGTTGTAAGTCAATGTTGTTGTTTTAATCCACGTTGTTAGTCCTTGAAGGTACATTTCGAGTTTTAGTCAGAGAAGGAAAATGTATTTTTGAGTCTGAAAAAAATGATTCCTCATGATGGAGATTTATTTTACGGCGTTCACAGCATTACTTCTCCGTCTCTGAAAATTATTATTCCAGGGCTGAAATATTAGATTCATAGCATTTCAGGTTGAAGTTTTCATTTTCATAGATTCAAATCTCCAGATGAGCGGGTGTCAATGATTGATTTTACCAGCTCATTGAGATGTCTTCTGCCTTTTCGAAGAAAGGTCTAATTAGTACAAGTCCTCAAAGAGATGAAGATTTTTAAAGTCCTCCTACATTATAAAGGATATTTTTATTTCAACATTACTACAAAAAAAAAAAAAAACATTTTTTTTCAAAATTTCGATTTGGAACACTTCTGTTTACCGCCCATACAAAATTGATATAAAATCTCCGTGTGCCAATGTGTGCGTGTGTGTGTATTTGTGTGCAGAGTGTATAAGGATTTTTGTGATTTTGTGTTCACAGAAATTAGTCAATAATTAATAATGTGTGTAAAGGACTAAAGTCGCTAATAGAATTTTCTGTTTTGCAATGCTCCGACACACACACACACACATACACACGTCTCTAGGCAAATACACAACTTGGATGGATGGACGGACAGATTCCATTCATCAATCCTCATATGCACACAAAAATCCATTCCTGGGAGTGTTTGCATAAAAGTGTTTGCTTTTTAGTTGCCACAGAAAAAAAGCAACAACAACAACAAAAACAAGACCAATGTAAACTTGTGACGAGACGCTGAGACGAAAACCAACTTGAACTTGATGGCTGATGACGACGACGACGAGTAGGACATCGAATTCTGCCATTTTCTTAGCCTAAGGACAACATTTTCTATTGATTTGTTATTTTTCTTTTGTTTTGTTTTTTCCTTCTGTTGTCCCGAGCTCATTGGGAAATTGTGAACAAATTGAAGGCAAAAATCAAATAAAAATTGTTCTCAGCAAACGAATGTGAGTGCGCCGTTAAAGGGAGAGCGAGAGAATGGAAGAATGCATGTGAAAATCAAAGGAAACAATGGAAAATAACACAATTTCTTCAATTTTCCCTAGGTCAATACGATTTGATTTGCTTTTTAAACTTCTTAGATTGTGAAACCAATGTCCCGTGGAACTGGGAACGCATCGCTGCGTATTTGACCGCAGTTGAAGGCATTGTATGTGCAAATGTTAACCACTGCTGTAACTGAAGACTGTAGACAGTGGTTTTTGGGACAGATTTTCTTTAGGACTTCTGATGGACTTTATGTGGAGGAAAATATTTCAAAGGACTTCTGTGAAAAGAAGGCCTTCTGAAGTCTTATAGGGATAAAAAGGGGTTATATCGGATCTCTAAAAATCTTTTAGGGAATGAAAACTTTCCAAAGGCCCTACCTTAATGGTACTTTAAAAATAATCTTAAATATCCCGGTTAATAGCATTGATGGTTCTTGAAAAGGTTTTGATCATCCTTACAATTAAAAAGTCAGATAAATTTTCAATTGTTTGTTTTGAAGGTTGTATTAAAAATTTACGTTGTATTGAGTTCCACGAACATTAAAAAAATCCAAGCTGCTAGTCTAAAATTTCCTAAATGTTTTTTCTTAAAAGATTATTCGTAAAAATCCACGTTGTTAGTCCTAGAGGTCCTTGACAAAAATACTCATAAAAGTCCACGTTGATAGTCCTGAAGGTCCTGGACAAAAATACTCATGAAAAATGCAAATTCTTAAAAATTCACATCGTTAGTCCTGAAGGTCCATGAACAAATTCTTAAAATTCATGTTGTTAGTCCTGAAGGTCCTTGACAAAAATACTCAATAAGTTGTTAACCTTAATGGTCCTTGAAAATTATTAAAAATTTACCCTGTTAGTTTTGTAGTTTTTGAAAAAAAATCTTAAGTAATTCATGGCTTTATTGTTGAAGGCCTTAACATTAAACTCGCAATATTTTTCCTGAAGGCCCTTAGAAAGAAATCTTAAAAATCCACGTTGATAGTTTTGAAAATCCTTGAATAAACATTATTTAAAAACCATGTCGTTAGTCCTGAAAGTCCTCTAAAAATATCCTTAGTTCTGAAAGTATATGACAAAATATTCTGAAAATCCACGTTGTTACTCCTTAAGGTCCTGCAAAAATACTCTTAAATCCACGTTGTCACTCCATAAGGTCCTGGAAAAATACTCTTAAATCCACGTTGTTACTTCTGAAGGTCCTTAAAAAATATTCTTAAAAATCCACGTCGTGTTCTAAAGGTCCTTGAACAATTATTCTTAAAAATCCAAGTTGTTTATTCTGAAGGCCCTCAAAAACTGTCCTAAAATCCACGCTCTTAGTCATAAAGGTTCTTAAAAATTGTTTTTAAAAATCCGCGTTGCTAGTCCTGAAGGTCCTTGAAAAAATCTACAATCTTATTCCTGAAGGTCCCTGAAAAAAATATTCTTTAAAAAACACGTTGATGGTCCTGAAAGTCCTTAAAGAATATTCCTTAAAACCCACGTTGTTAGTTCTGACGGTCCGTGACAAAATATTCTTAAGTCCACGTTGTTACTCCTTAAGGTCCTCGAAAAATATTCTTAAATCCACGTTGAAAGTTCTGAAGGTCCTTAAAAAATATTCTTAAAAATCCACGTTGTTAGTCCTGAAGGTCCTTGAACAATTACTCTTAGAAATCGAAGTTGTTAATCCTGAAGGCTCTCAAAAATTGTACTAAAATCCACGCTCTTAGTCCGGAAGGTCCTTAAAATTGTTTTCAAGAATCTACGTTGTTAGTTCTGAAGGTCCTTTAAAAACTATTCCTAAAAATCCACGTTGTTAGTCCTGAAGGTCTTTGAAAATATATTGGTTAAAATCCACAATGTTATTCCTGAAGGTCCCTAAAAAATATTCTTTAAAAACCACGTTGATAGTCTTGAAGGTCAATTCCACCTGAAGGTCAAACCCATGTTGTTGATACTTGATGGTCCTTGAACAAATATTCTTTAAAAACCAAGTTGTTAATCCTGAAGGCCTTCAAAAATGTTCATAAAATCCACGCTCTTAGTATTGAAATCCTTAAAAATTCAAGTCTTTAGTCCTGAACGTCCTTTAAAAAAATATTCTTAAATTCCTGTAATTCTTTGGCAAAATATTCTTAAGTCCTGAAGAAGCTTGAAAAATATTTTTAAAAAATCCACTTTGTTAGTCTTGAAGGTCCTTGAACGAGCTTTCTTAAAAAACTCACGTTCTTGGTTTTGAAGATCCTTAAAAAAATTAAAAATTAAACGTTTTTAGCCCGAAAATACTTCGAAAATTTTTCTTAAAATCCGTGTAGATAGTCTTGAAATTTCTTAAAAAAATTACAAAAATTGCGTTTTTAGTCCTGAAGGTTCTTGAATTTTTTGCTTTAAAATACACTTTGTTAAGACTGACTAAGGTCCTTAAAAAATTCTTAAAAATCCACGTTGATATTGGAGGTCTGAAATAAATTGTCTAAAAAATCCTTGAAGTCCGCGCAAAAAATATTCATTAAATCCACTTTGCCAGACTTGAAGATCCTTGAATTTTTTTTTCAAATCCATCACGTCAACCTTGAGTTCCTCAAAAAAAAAAAAAAAATGTTCCTAAAATCCAAGTTGCTGGACTTGAAGTTCCTTAAAAATTATTCGTCAAATTCCACGTTGTTATTCAAGGTCCTGAAACAAAATTTCTAAAAAATCCTTGAGGTCCTCGCCAAAAATATTCCTAAAATCCACTTTGCTGGTCTTAATGAACCTTAAAATATATTTTTAAAAAATCACGGTAATAGTACTAAAAGTTTTTAAGATATTATTTTAAACCACATTGTTACCATCGAAGAAAGGTTCTTGAAAAATATTCGTAAAAACCCAAGATTTTGAAAACTAAAATCCTTGAAAAATGCACTATTATATCGTCAGTTTGGAAGGCCAATTAAAACATTTCATAAAAAAACACAAAAATCAATCCGTTGCTAGTCTAGAAGGTCCCTGAAAAAATTCTTAAAAAATCCCAACCATAGCCTTCATAAGTGCACGGAAGTCTTATAGGAACCTCTAAAGGTTTTCTACGTATAAAAGTCGGTCCAGAGGTTTTCTAGATAATTTCTTTCTTTAATTTCAATCCCGTCTCTTCCTGAACTGCAAAAGGATATTTTTATACTGCCTCTATTCAGGACATATCTTGGACAGAAGACCCCTGAATTGAATTCTAAAATGTAGAAGACCTTCAACCTCAAACAAAACCACTGTCCATTTCTTGAATTTCCATTCCGTCTCTTTCTGAACTGCAAAAAAGTAACATTTTTTCTAGCTGTTCCTCCCTTAATTTCATTCGCTATTTGTATTCGTCCTGCTTTTAATTCGCCAAGAGTTTTGTTTCGCATTTTACTCTCGTTCTTTTTTTTTTTTTTTTTTTGTTTTGATTTTTTGCAAACTTTTGTTGCCATTTGGTTCCCAATCCGAAGAGTTTTTGTTTTAGTTCGGAGATTGAATTTTAAATAAAAATTAAATTAACTTTTGGAAAGCGTTGTAAAGAAGAGCTTGTTGCTTGTACAAAAACTGTGAGCAATCGTCGTCGCTGTCGTATTGTTTGTAAATGGATTTTTGTGTTGTAAGTGGAAAAGTTTTTTATACTTTTTTGAGAGGGCTGGGGATGGGGAGGTATATGTGGCCAGTTACCTTTTAAGAGTACTAGGGGCGTCAGGATTCATGCAAACATTTACAACTGCGAGAAGGAGTCCTGAATCGTAACCAAAAATTTTAAGAAAATATATTAATCTCGATGAACAAAATTAAAATCCTAGATCCTAACCTTGATGGTCATTGGAAAAATATTCTTTGAATGCTTTAATGGTAATAAAAGAATATTTTTATAAAATCCGCTATGAAAGCATTGATGGTCTTTATAAAAATAGTTATCGTCCTTCAATACAAATATTTCTAATAAACACCACATAGAATACCTTAAGGACCATAAAAACATATTTTTAAAAATCTTAAGGGTCCTTGAAGAAATATTTTAAAAACAAACTTGAGCGTCCTTAAACAATATTTTTAAAAATCCATGTTGGTAGCTTTGACATTCCTTAAAACAAATGTTATTAAAAATTCCACTTTCATATTCTTGATGGTCCTTGAAAACATATTCTTAAAAAATCCACGTAGAATGTCCTGAAGATAAAAAAATCCACATTAAAAACTAGCCTTAAGAGCCCTTGAAAAATATTTAAAAAAAAGAAATTCACGTTAATATTAAGGACCCTTGAAAAAATATTTTTAAAAAATGCACGTTAATAGCCTTAAGGGCCCGTGAACGATATTTTTAAAATAAATCACGTTAATAACCTTAAGGGCGCTTGAAAAATATTTCTAAAAAATTCACGTTAATATTAAGGACCCTTGAAAAAATATTTTTAAAAAATTCACGTTAATAGCCTTAAGGACCCTTAAAAAAATATTTTAAAAAAATCCACGTTAATAGCCTTACGGGCCCTTGAAAAAATATTTTTAAAAAATTCACGTTAATAGCCATAAGGACCCTTGAAAAAATATTTTTCAAAAATCCACGTTAATATCCTTAATGACCCTTGAAAAAATATTTTTAAAAAATCCACGATCAAAGCTTTGAGGGCCCTTGAAAAAATATTTTTCAAAAATCCACGGTAATAGCCTTAATGACCCTTGAAAAAATATTTTTAAAAAATCCACGATCAAAGCTTTGAGGGCCCTTGAAAAAATATTTTTAAAAAATCCACGTTGATAGCCTTGAGGGTCCTTGAAAAAATATTTTTTAAACGTTGATTTCAAAAAATCCACGTTGATAGCCATGAGGGTCCTTGAAAATATTTTTTAAAAATTCACGTTGATAACTATGAGGGTCCTTGAAAAAATATTTTTAAAAAATCCACGTTGATAGCAATGAGGGTCCTTGAAAAAATATTTTTAAAAAATTAACGTTGATAGTCATGAGTGTCCTTGAAAAAAATATTTTTAAAAAATCCACGTTGATAGCAATGAGGGTCCTTGAAAAATTATTTTTAAAAAATTAACGTTGATAGTCATGAGGGTCCTTGAAAAAATATGTTTTTAAAAAATCCGCGTTGATAGCCATGAGGGTCCTTAAAAAAAATATTTTTAAAAAATCCACGTTGATAGCCATGAGTGACCTTGAAAAAATATTTTAAAAAAATCCACGTTGATAGCCTTGAAAAAAATATTTTTAAAAAATCCACGTTGATAGCCTTGAAAAAAATATTTTTAAAAAATTCACGTTGATAGCCATGAGTGACCTTGAAAAAATATTTTTAAAAAGTCCACGTTGATAGCCATGAGTGACCTTGAAAAAATATTTTTAACAAATCCACGTTGATAGCCATGAGTGACCTTGAAAAAATATTTTTAAAAATCCACGTTAATAGCATTAAGGGCCCTTGCAAAAATATTGTTAAAAAATTCACGTTAATAGCCTTAAGGACCCTTGAAAAAACATTTTTAAAAAATCCACGTTAATAGCCTTAAGGGTCATTGGAAAAATATTTTTCAAAAATCCACTTAATAGCATTGAAGGTCCTTAAAAAATATTTTTCAAAAATCCACTTAATAGCCTTGATGTTCCTTGGTTCTTTTTAAAAATACAAGGTGATTGTCTTTGAAAAATATCTAAAAAAATCATATTCTTTAACAAATAATTTCAAAAAATTCACGTTGAACGCCTTGGTGGTCCTCCAAATATTTTTTTAAAAAGAAAAAAAAACATTTGTAAAAAATCTACATTGAATTCGTTAGCCATTCTTGAAAAATTAATTTAAATTGTTTGGTCCTTGAAAAAAAAAATCACCGAGGGTCTTTATATTTTTATAAAACTCAACGTTGATGCCTTGGTGGCTATTATAACACAATTTAAAAAAATCGGGAGTGTAGCCTTGATGGTCATTGTCAAAATATTTTTATAAAAAAATTAAGTGGGATGCCTTCTGCAAAAATCCGTGCTAGAAAGTAATCTCAAAACATTCACGTCGATTGCCATAATAGATAGTCTTTGAAAAAAAAATGTAAAAATCCACTTTGATAGCCTTCAGGGTCCTTAAAGAAGTATATTTAAAACGCCATGTTGATATCCTTGATGGTCGTTAAAAAAAAACTTTAAAAAATGATATTTAAAAAATCGGTAATAGCCTTGTCCTTGAAAAAAAATATTTTTAAAAAATCCACGTTTATGGTTTTTGAAAAAATATTTTAAAAACCTTTGGTGGTCCTTTAACAAATAATTTTTAGAAAACCACGTTGATGGTTTTTGAAAAAAAAAAATATATTTAAAAAACTTTTGGTGGTCCTTTAACAAATAATTTTAAAAAATCCACGTCGAACGCATTGGTGGTCCTCCAAATATTTTGAAAAAAAAACCTGGTTCATTTTCCATGAAAAACCCATTTTTTAAAAATCCATGTAGAGTGTCTTGATCGTCCTTGAAAGAAACTTTTAAAAAATCTACTTTGATCCTAGAAAATCAATTTAAATCTACGTTTATAGCGTTTTTTCAAAATCCACCTTGGTGGCCTTATAAAAATTATGTAAACAAAATCAGCCTTAATGGTCATTGAAAAAATATTTTTTAAAAAAGTCATGTCAATGAAAAAATGTTCTGTAAAAATCCATGCTTATATCTGTGATGGTCAGTGAGAAAGTAATCCTAAAAAATTCACGTAAAATGACTTGATAGTCCTTAAAAAATGTCTTTGAAAAATCCTCGTTGATAGCCTTGAAGGTCTTTGAAGAAATATTTTTAAAATTCCACATTGATAGGCCTCAAGGTCCTTGAGGAAATATTTAAAAAAATCCACGTTTAAAGCCTTGATGATCCTTGCAATACTATTTTTTTAAATCCGCATTTAAAGCCTTGAAATATATTCGTTCAAAATGGTCCTTATAAATGTTCACTATCCTATATCCCATACAAGATCCTTACCCACCACTATCGACATAATCATTTTCACACATCCAAGTAGATGCGATCAATATTCCTTTATATGCATGTACATACATATGGACCCGATTAAATATTTATCTGGTATATAAAAACATATGTATGTGTGTGTCGGTACTCATACCGTTACAAAGGTAGATAAAGGAAGAAAATGAAAACGCCTTTGGATTAATGTCAGATGCAGATCAGCATTTTGTGTTTACCACCACAATTTACGCCTCACTGATATAAAAATCACCGTGAAAGTTGTTAAACAATTTATGGCAGGCATGCACGCTCACACAGACGGACACAAACACACACTCTCACACACACACACTCACATCATAAAGTCCTTTTCATTAAAATATTGAGCGTATTAAAATATAGCCCAGGCATCATTCATTGCAAAACAGTGATAAGTAACAGGGATAACATGGTTATTTTTGTTGTTGTTGTTGTTGATGCCAAAGATTAACATGATCCTTTGATCCTGCATGTACCGTTCTTCGTCGACGTCGTCATCGTCATCATCGCTTTATTGGTTTGGTACGTTCTCAGCCTCAATTTGATTGTTTGAGTGTGTATGTGTGCTCGTGTATGGCAAGGACAATGGTCCTCTCATCGTCATAGTCGTCTGTTTACATGTTTTAATATCGAGGATAAAAATATCAATGTCATCCTTAGCGTTGTCCTTGTTCTTGTTTTTTGAGCTCCATATCGAAAGGTATGAAGAGCAGACATTTTATTTCCATCAAACCGGATTGGTTTGTTACAAACAGAAAAAATAAAATTGTGTCTACCTTCATTGACATATTAATAACAAAAAAGGACATTAAACAATAGAGGGTTGTTTTTGTTATTGCTTTTTGAATGCTTAGCGATTATATGAATCGACATTTGCTGTACTCCTCTGTTGCCCATGGCATTTTTTGGGTTGACAATGCCAAAACTAGTTTTAAATGAAAATAAAATTGTCACATTAGTATTTAATATCGAAATAATTCGAATTGTAATAAAATAAACGTCTTTATTATCCTTGGGCTGGGATGTCAAAAAGGTAATTATTTTTTGGAAAAATTTTTGAAGGCATATTTAGGCTGTAATTATTTAAGGGACGTCCAAGCTATAAGATTTGATTTTTGAAAATATTTTTTTTTTTTCAAGGATCGCCAAGGATTTATATTTCATAAAAAAGTTACGTTTTTATCGAGAATTATCATAGCCTGCAAATAAGATCTATTTAAAGTATTTTTCAAAGCCATTTTTTGAAAATATATTTCCAAGGGACAACGCAAATTTTTTTTAACATTTTTGCAAGGACCATCCGGGCTATCAATGTGAATAAAAAATATTTTGTGAAAAAGAATATTTTTTCATGGACCGTCAAGGCTAGAACCTACAAATCAATAAACGTGCAGATTTTAAAAATATTATTTCAAGAACCCTCAAGGCTCTCATCGTGGATTTATTAAAAATATTTTTCTCAAGGAGCATCAAGTCTATAAACGTGGATTTTTTAAATATATGATTTAAGGTCCTTCAAGGCTATAAGCGTGGATTTTTTACAAATATTTTTTCAAGGACCTTCAAGGGTATAAACGTGCATTTTTTAAAGATATGATTTAAGGATCTTTAAGGCCATAAGCGTGGGTTTTTTAAAATTAATCTTCAAGGACCTTCAAGGCTATAAACGTGGATTTTTTAAAAAATATTTTTTAATGACCATCAAGGCTATAAACGTGGATTTTTTAAAAATATTTTTTTCAAGAACCTTGAAGGCTATAAAAAAGAATTTTTTAAAAAAATTTTTCAAGGACCTTCAATGCTATGAACGTGGATTTTTTAAAAGTATTATTCAAGGACCGTTAAGACCATAAGCGCGGATTTTTTAAAATTAATCTTCAAAGACCTTCAACGCTATATACGCGGATTTTTTATAAATATTATTCAAGGACCTCCAAGGCTATAAAAGTGGATTTTTTAAAAAATATTATTCAAGGACCTTCAAGGCTATAAAAGTGGATTTATTAAAAATATTTTTCAAGTATCTTCAAGGCTATAAAGGTGGATTTTTTAAATATTATTGAAGGACATTCAAGGCTATAAACGTGGATTTTTTAAAAATATTATTCAAGGACCTTCAAGGCTATAAACGTGGATTTATTAAAATATTTTTCAAGTATCTTCAAGGCTCTCAACGTGGATTTATTAAAAAAATTGTTTAAGAACCCTCAAGGCTCTCAACGTGGATTTATTAAAAAATTGTTTAAGAACTCTCAAGGCACTCAACGTGGATTTATTAAAAATATTTTTCAAGTATCTTCAAGGCTATAAAGGTGGATTTGTTAAATATTATTCAAGGACCTACAAGGCCATAAACGTGGATTTATTGAAAAATATTTTTCAAGAACCCTCAAGGCACTCAACGTGAATTTATTAAAAATATTTTTCAAGTATCTTCAAGGCTATAAATGTGGATTTGTTAAATATTATCCAAGGACCTACAAGGCCATAAACGTGGATTTATTGAAAAATATTATTCAAGGACCTTTAAGGCTATTAATGCGAATTATTTAAAAATGGATTTCTTAAAAATATTTTTTTCAAGAACCTGCAAGGCTTTTTTAAAAATAGTATTCAAGGTCCTTCAAGGTTATTTACGTAGATTTTATATAAATATTATTCAAAGACCTTCAAGGATATAAACGTGGATGTTTTAAATACATTAATACAAGGACCTCCAATGTAATAAACGTGGATTTAATTCATTTATTTTTTTTTTTTTTTTTAAAAAGATCATCAAGGATTTTTAAGAACAATATTTTTTCATGATAGCCGCTAAGGCTATCATTATATAATTTTTTTCGATGACAGTCTACGGTTTCAAAGTTTTTTTTAAGTATTTTCTAAGATTTTTTATGGATATAGAATTGGTTTTTTTTTAGTAAATTTTTTCAATTTAGATTTTTCAGAGCTATTTTTTAAAGATAAATTTCGATTTATTTAAAAGTATGTATTTTTGTTAAAGCATATTTTTCCAAGGTTCATAAAGGCTATCAACGTCGATTTTTAGAAATACTTTTTTAAGAATGCCGATGTTTTAAGATATTTTTTCAAAAACCAGGAAATAAAAAAGAAAAACATCAAAGACCATCAATGACATCATCGATTTTGTGAGAATATTTTTAAAGGAGGACATAATCGTGAATTTGGTTAAATATTGTTCAAGGACCGCTAATGTGAATTTCGAAATTAATCAATTTTCAAGGACCATAAATCTGGACTTTTTACAAATATTTTTTAAGGACCATTAAATCATTAAATTTCCTTTTTTCTAAGGACCATCAAGGCATTTTTAGAATAGTTTTCATTGACCCTTGAGGCGGTCAAAGAAAATGATTTAGAAAATATATTTTTTTCAAATCCCAATAAAAAAATAATTTGTAAAATAAATTTGATAAGTACTATCAAAAGCGAAATTTTTTAAAATCAATTTAAGGACAATCTGCTATTAGCGTTGGTGTAAGAACTGTGTTTAAAAATTGTTTTCCAAGGATTTTTAATCCCATGAATATTGATTTTTTAAGAATATTTTTAAGGACAATAAGCCATTCCAGAAAAAATCAAAGGATACGATTTTAGTCCAGTCATTTTCTTTGAATTTTTGAATATTTTCCAAAGATCAAAAGACTCGATGTTTCGAAGTGGATTTCTTAAAAAACATTTTTTAAGAAAATCTCTGTCAAAGCCAAAACACTGTGCCACTGCCACTTTTAAATTGAGTATTAAAGCCTTTCAGTGAACAACTGCTCAATGTGCTCAAAAGTTTGCTCATTTTTACAATCACTTATAGTGCATTTAATCCCAGCTCAAAACCAGACTACTTTTAATCCAGTCTTAGTTTCACAACTACAAAACGAAACACTATTTTTCTGACACAAAGAAAAGGTTTGAAAGAGAAATGAGCAAGGGTTTTGTTCAAAGTGGTAAACTGTTCATTTTACAACCACAAGGATGATCGCTATGGGATGCTATTATTTTCTTCCCATTTCTTAGACTAATTGAAATCCTTTGAAAAGTAATGAGATCCTCCCGCTCTTCAGGTGAAACCAATACAAAACAAAATAAAACTAAAAAGGTTGATCACTTTCTATAACCGAATGTGGACTAAGTTTAATCCAGGTTTCCATACTCCAGCTTAAACTTCTAAATTTTATACAACACAAAACCTCCTGCTTCTTGAGAGAAAAATAAAGGAAAATATGAAACCCTTCCTCTTTATTTCTCCTCCACCTCTTTTCTCTAGTTGCAAAAGGGACGTGGACTCAGAACATGGTCTAATATTGATCGCCAGTTTTATCTGTGGCTTAAAAATTATCCGTGTCATAAAGTGGCTGCTTCCAATTTATTTTAATTGAAATCCATTTGCTTGTAATTACACCCACCCTTTCAAAAGCAAAAAATGAAAGCAACCTCAGCATGACCTGATCTATTTCTAAGCCATGTTCAAAATATGGATTAAATTTAGTCTTCAGGTTAGTCTGGGCCACTTTCAGACCAAAAGACAGAAGTCTGTGAAAAGAGTTTGAAATGCACGTGCAAGGGTTTCGGTCTACCTCTTTTGCATTACTCTTTGTTTTGAAGCAGATCGCTGCAGTGAATGACTGGAAGGAACTCATTACCCTTCCAAACTCCGGGTATATTGACAATATTCATATTTTAAGCTGAGTACGTAAGCCAGGATCAAATTTAGTCCACATATTCGAGGATCGAAAATTAGCAAGCTGGAATATAGGAAGCAGATTTATGAAATGTTATTTTGTGGTGGATTTACATGATGAGCGGGAGGATCTCATTACTTTTCATGGGATTTCAATTAGTTAAGTAATGCTTAGAGGAACAAAGGAACCTGCCGAGAACTTTATCTTCTACTCCTTTACAAATAAGGTATTGCTCTTTATTTAAAACCAAACAAAAATCGGAGAGCAACCTACAATTTGTGTTTCAATTATTTTTTAATGTCTTTGTAGTTGTGATGTTCGCCATGAAATCACTAGTAGACTGCCTTAAATCTATTTCTTATCCCCGAGGCTTAAAATGTCATGGGAAGTGGCTCACAGGGTGTGGGCTTTGTGGAAGACTAATTTAGAAACTAATTGAAAGCCACTAAAAGGCAAAAGGAACACTTTGTCCTTTGGTATTCATAGAGGAACTAAAGCAAATTATAAAGGACGAGTCGAAAGTAGTCTTTATAGACGATCTAGGCATGCCTCTACGAACTGGAGTCTTTAAGGGCTAAGCTTTATAAAAAACCTAGATGGGATCTTTGTAGGCGTACTTTTCAGGTTTTTGGAAATTCAAATTTTAAGGTTACAAAAAGTTCTGACATGGTACCATTTCGTATCATGAGAACGGATTAATCTAAAAACTTGAAATTTGGTATGAGAATCAAGGTTGAAAAGTATGTTTGATATGAGAAGGTAGTTTTGGAAATATGTACTAAGTGTATAAATCTACGTTAATAGTCTGGATGACCTTTGAAAATTTTTCTAAGAAAATAATGAGTAAAAAACAAACATATATATATTTTTAAAAATCCACACTTATAGCTGGTAGATTCCGCAAAAAATTTTTACAACAACCTCAAAAATATAAAGGGGCCTTAAAAATGTGTTCTTAAAAACCCCGTTTTTAGCCTTACAATCCTTGGAATATTTGAAAAAGCCATCTATATAATCAAGTTGAAAGTTTTGTGGTCAATGGAAAATATTTACAAAATCCGCGTTTATATGTATAATATATACTAAAAAAATAATTACTTAAAGCCACAGGTCCTTTAAAAAATTTTAAAAAATCCAAATTTAATTTAAAAGCTTTTAGGATATATTTTTAAAAAATCCGCAAATATAACTTTGAGGTTGTAAATAAATTTAAAAGAATTCACGTTTGGAGAAGTTCTTGAAAAAGTATTATTACAAAATACCATGATCTTTGAACAAATATTCTTTAAAAAAATTATGTGTAAGTGCTCCTTGAAAAAAATATTCTTCAAAAATTTCCCGTTCATTGGACTGATGGTTTTTGAACAAATATTCTTACAAAATCAATTTTATTGATCGTTATAGTCTTAAAAAAACATAGTTTATTGGCTGGGTGATCCTTAAAAACATTTTTTAAAAACCCTCATTGGTAGCATTGGAGGTCCTCCAAAAATATTATTTAAAAAATCCTCGTTTATTGGTCTATCGGTCCTTCAAAAAATATGCTATAGAAATCCTCATTTTTCACATAATGGTCCTTGAACAATCATTCTTTAAAAAATCACGTTTATGGATTAATTGATCTTTGAAAAATATTCTTTCAAAACCTCTCGTTTATTAGTCGAATGATTTTTGGAGAAATATTCTTTAAAAAAGTCAAAGTATATATTCTTAAAAAAATATTCTTTAAAAAAACCAAATTGGTAGCCTTGATGATCCTAGAAAACTTTGAAAAAAAATATTCTTTAAAAAAACTTGTTTATTGGTCTAATGGTCCTTGTAAAAAATATTCCTCGAAGAATCCATATGTAGTCCTGAAAACATATTTTCTAAAAAAAATCACACCTGGTCCTTAAAAAAATAATATTACAAAAATGTACGTTTATTGTCCCAATGGTCCTTATAAAAATATTGTTCAAAAGATCCGCAGGTAGTCCTTAATTTTTTTTTTAAATCCACAGATAGTCCTTGAAAAATATTCATCAAAAAATCCACTCTTAGTCCTTAAAAAATATTTTTTTTTAAAAAAATCCACTTTTGTTAGCCTGCTCGTCCTTGTAAATAATTCAAGCTCTTAAAAATTCTAGTAGGACTTCTAAGAGTCCTTGGAAAAATATTCTTTAAAAATCCACGTTTATTGGTCGCATGGTCCTTGGAAAAATATTCTTTAAAAATCCGCGTTTATTGGTCGCATGGTCCTTGGAAAAATATTCTTTAAAAATCCACGTTTATTGGTCTGATGGTCCTTGGAAAAATATTCTTTAAAAAATCCACGTTTATTGGTCTGATGGTCCTTGGAAAAATATTCTTTAAAAAATCAACGTTTATTGGTCCGATGGTCCTTGGAAAAATATTCTTTAAAAAATCAACGTTTATTGGTCTGATGGTCCTTGTAAAAATTCCTTCAAAAAAATCCAACAAATATTTTTTAAAAATCCATATTTATTGGATTTCATAAAAAAGAATCCTTGGAAAATATTTTTTTAAAAATCCACGTTTATTGGTCGCATGGTCCTTGTAAAATTTTTAATAGTAAAAATCCAAAGGTACTTCTTAAAAATATTTCAACAAAAACAAAAGTTGTCAATAAAAAATATTTTTTAAAAAATCTTCTTTTATTGGTCTCGTGGCCCTTGTAAAAATATTCTTCAAAAAATCCACGTTTATTATTTATAGACGTGCAGAAGAGATTCTCCATAGCACAATTCAAGGGTGTCTTAATTTCTAATATTTATTTCGAACCCCCAATCTAAATGGCCCGTTAAATAAATAAATTTGAACCATAACTATTGTGGGCATATATTTAAATATGACTACAAATCGTATTTGTTTGATGGAAATGGGAATGACAACAACGAACACAACAACCACCAACAACATCAACCACAATGACAACAGCAGCAGCAACAACAACAACAACAGCAATGCACAAAATACACTTTCCAGCAAATTAAACCTTGTTTGATTTATTTATTTACCATGAAATTTTGATTTGTTTGAGTTTAAGTAAACAACAAATACAACACAATCATATTACAAATCAAAATCCAGTCAGCTAGCGTCTGTCTGGCAGTAAAGGTTGGCAGTCAGTGAGTCAGCCGCCTGCAAACAAATCATCTAGCCAACGATATTATAAATTTCCTCTGCATCCAAAAACAACCAGCCATTTGTGGCTAGCTGATGGTGACGATGATGATGAAGATGAGATGATGTTAATTTTGTTTGTCTGTCTCTGAGCCCAGCCAACAAAGTTTTCTACTCTCTCTCATTTGGGTGTTTGTGAGTCTGTGTGTTTCGAAATATGGATTTTTCATAATTTTCCAAAGGATATTTCATACTTAGAGCCCTGGCTCTCATAATAATAATTATAAAAATATCTCACCAACACAAAGAGAAAAGCTTTACACCCCGCATATGAAAATGGTGACTGGCCTGCTGGAGAAGCTCCTGGAAAAAGGAAATGGTATTACAGCTGGCGGCAATGGGAGAGAAAAAATAAATTACCGCTGCAAAAAGAACAACAATAATTGCAAAAAACAAAGTGCCCCCCAAAAAAAAGAACAATAAAACAAATTAAATATTTATATTTGTGGGCAAACAGCAGAATCAGAATCAACGCAGAAGAAAAAAATTAATTAATGGGGTTAAATTGTTCGAAAAATGACTTAAATAATAATAATTTCACTTAATTAACTGTGGATTTTGTTGTGTTGTTCTTTTTGACGGTTTGTGTTGTCGCGGGTTAATTCGTCGTATTGGCGGAATATTGGTTGGCTGTCATGGCAAAGTGTTTGTTTTAACCACACACAGACACACACACACACTCGCACACATAAATAATGTTAATTATACTAAAAGCTTAATAAAGGATTCACGGCCCAACAAATATAGGACGAATTGAAATGGTGTTGTTGTTGCTGCTTCAATTAAAATGATTTCTTGTTTGCAAATCAAGAATTTGAAATTTACATGAGATGAAATTAAGTGCGATTAAATATAATATTCTTGGAATTCAACAATTTTGAGGATATTCGGTATTTTGACGATTGTAGCAACTTTTACTAGCGGAATGGCTTAAAATTCGGTCCTTTGAGTCCGTAATGGGTCACATTACCTATATAGGACCACGTTTTTCTCTAGCCAATAGGTAATTTGTATTTTGGTAATTTTGCTACTCTTGTCAACGGAGTGTGTTTCAAAATTAGGTTTTGATCTGCGCCATGGAAACCAACCACTGCAGCAGATAAATTTCGAGATATAACCACATTTTTTGAAAGAAACGCAGTAAACGTAGATTTTTAACGATTTTTATTTCAAGACTTTAAAGTTATTCTTTTTTAGGAACACTTTTAGTTCTCAAATTGGATTAATAAAAATAAAAAAATTTTAAAAATGTTTATATATCATCAAGACTGTTAAAAGAGTATTTTCTGAAGTATTTTCAGGCCAATAAACGTGGATTTTTAAGCATTTTTTGTCAATGAACGTGGATTTTAAGATTTTTTTTTTCAAGGAGTATCGGACAAATAAACGTGGATTTTTAAGAATTTTTTTTTTTAATAAATGTGAATTTTTAAGAATTTTTTTTTCAATAAACGTTGATTTTCAAGAATTTTTTTTTTTCAATAAACGTGGATTTTCAAGAATTTTTTTTCAATAAACGTGGATTTTCAAGAATTTTTTTTTTTCAATAAACGTGGATTTTCAAGAATTTTTTTTTCAATAAACGTGGATTTTTTAGAATTTTTTTTTCAATAAACGTGGATTTTCAAGAATTTTTTTTTCAATAAACGTGGATTTTTTAGAATTTTTTTTCAATAAACGTGGATTTTTAAGAATTTTTTTTTTCAATAAACGTGGATTTTTTAGAATTTTTTTTCAATAAACGTGGATTTTTAAGAATTTTTTTTCAATAAACGTGGATTTTTAAAAATTTTTTTTTCAATAAACGTGGATTTTTAAGAATTTTTTTCAAGGAGTATCGGACTAAAAAACGTGGATTTTTAGAATTTTTTTCAAGGAGTATCGGACTAATAAACGTGGATTTTTAAGAATTTTGTTCAAGGAGTATCTAACTAATTAACGTGGATTTTTAAGAATTTTTTTCAAGGAGTATCGGGCTAATAAACGTGGACTTTTAAGATTTTTTTTTCAAGGAGTATTGGACTAATAAACGTGAATTTTTAAGAATTTTTTTCAATGAGTATCGGACCAATATATGTGGATTTTTAAGATTTTTTTCAATAAACTTTAATATTTTGAATTTTTTTTTCAATAAACGTAAATTTTTTAGAATTTTTTTGTTAATAAACGTAGATTTTTAAGATTTTTTTTTTTCAATAAACGTGGATTTTTAAAATTTTCTTTTCAATAAACGTGGATTTTTAAGAACTCCTTTTCAATAAACGTGGATTTTTAAGAACTTCTTTTCAATAAACGTGGATTTTTTAAGAACTTCTTTTCAATAAACGTGGATTTTTAAGAACTTCTTTTCAATAAACGTGGATTTTTAAGAACTTCTTTTCAATAAACGTGGATTTTTAAGAACTTCTTTTCAATAAACGTGGATTTTTAAGAACTTCTTTTCAATAAACGTGGATTTTTAAGAACTTCTTTTCAAAAATGACTAAGGATGTCAAAAAAGATTATTTTAAAACATTTTTTATTTATTTATTTATTTTGTTTAGTTGTTTATAATATTTTTCAAGGAATATTAGATCAATAAACCTTTTTAAGCAAAATTATTTAAGTACTCTTAAGGCTATCAATGTGTATTGTTTTAAATACCATAGGCAATTTTTAGGAGAATCTTTAAGAGCCCTGCCAGCTAAAAATATAAATTTTTTCTGAATGCTATAAACGAGAATTTTTAAGAATATTTTTTCAAGGACTTTAAAACACCAAATGTAACTTTTTAATGATTATCCAAATAATTCTGTGCTTTAAATGTGGATTTTTTCCGGAACTTTATTCAAGGGCCACAAGGATTTTTTTATTAAGGATCACCAAGGCTGACAACTAGGATTTTTGAAAATATTTTTTTAAAATATTTTTTCTTAAAGGTAAATCTATTTAGATTTTTTAACTTTATTCAGGTATGGTCGTGTCATTTTTAAGAATATTTTTCAAGGATCAAGGAGCAAAACTTTAGACGTAGATTCTTTTAAATGTTTTTCAAAGACCTGAAGGCTTTATTAATTGATATTTAATTATATATTTCAAGGATCTCAAGGTCTTTAACGTGACTATTTTTCGAATAATTTTTTAGGGATCCCTAGGCTATGGATTTTTTGATTTTTCTCCCATTTTTTCGAAGGATTTTAAGGCTAAAATGTGATTTTTATGAATAATTAAAAGACCTTAAAACTATAAACGTGATTTTTTGTAAACATTTCCATCAAATACATTGTAGCTATAAACGTGGATTTTCAAGATTATTTTTTCCAGGACCTCAAGGCTGCGTACGTTCACTTTTTCCACCCTAATCGTGTAAGAATATTGGCTATTAGCCTTGACTTAAAATATTTTAAAAACTATAGATTAGTAATTTTTTTTAACTTACTTATTTGTACTCTGATTCCGGGAGAGATTTTTTTTTTTTGGAAATTTCGGCTTGATAAACTGAACAGAATCGGATTGACTGGGTTCAAAGACCCATATCTCCGGAAATGATAAAACGCATATTGTAGCATTTTTGGAAGGGTATAGGGTCATTTATAATTTGGCATATATTTCGTGTCCAAAAATCAATAATTTTGATATGACTCACGAATTTACAACTAAAATCATGGAATACCACATGGGATAGGTAGGTTAATTTTAAACTATACCTGTATTGTCCATATCAGTTTAATAGATCCGTGTCTGACCCGGGTTTTGGACCCAGAATTTCGGGTCAAATATCCAGGAAATGAGGTTCGGCCCCAATAAAATACAAATACCTACCTCTGGAAAAGATTTCAAAAGTTTACTTTTTTACAAAACTATGGTTAAGCCAATATTTTCTCAAGAACCTCGAAACTATAAAAACGGATTCTTAGAATATTTTTCACGAACAAGCAAACCTATCATAGTATATTTCTAAAAATATTCATTTCAAGAATCATTATCCAATCAATGTGGATTTTTAAGAAAATGAATTCTTGAAAGCCGACATCATGGCAGATATTTAAAAATACTTTTTCAATGATCACCAAGGATATTAACAAGGATATTTTATAACTATTTCTTAGTCAATATAAATCTTGATTTTTTAAGGACCATTAAATATAATATATATAAACCCACCTTTCAGCTCGTCTATAGAGACTCACCAGAAAACACTTCCTGTAGTTCGTCTCAAACAACTTCTTTCTAATTTGACGATAAAAGGGCAATCCCATCCAGCTTTTTTTATAAAGTTCGCCCCTAAAGAACCCAGTTCGTTTATAAGAAGCCATCTTTAGAGATACTCCTTGCATGTCTATAAAGACAACTTTCAGCTCGTCATCGAGACGAAGGGGCCAAGTGTTCTATTGCCTTTTGGTGGCTTTCAATTAGTTTCTAATTTAGTCTGCGACAAAGCCCACACCCTGTGAGCCACTTTCTCTGACATTTTGCACATTTTAAGCCACGGAGATTAGGCACAGATCTAAGACAGTAAGGGGTAGAAACTATACTTCTCCGTATGTTCCTTTGTTTGTCGATGCATTACTTAACTAATTGAAATCCCATGAAAAGTAATTAGATCCTCCCGCTCATCGAGTAAATCCACCACAAAATAAAATTTCATAAATCTGCTTCCTTTATTCCAGCTTACTAATTTCCGATGCTCGAATATGTGGAGTAAACTTGATCCAGGCTTATGTACTCTGCTTAAAATATGAATATTGTCAATATGCTCGGAGTTTGGAAGGGTAATGAGTTCCTCCCAGTCATTCACTACAGCGAACTGCTTCAAAACAAAGAGAAATGCAAAAAGGCTCATCGGAACCCTTGCACATGCCTTTTCAAACTCTTTTCACAGACCCAGACTAAACTAAAGACTAATTTAAATCCATATTTCAACCAGGGCTTAGAAATAGATCAGGTCATGCTGAGGTGGCTTTCATTTTCTGCTTTTGAAAGGGTGGGTGCAATTACAAGCAAATGGATTTCAATTAAAATAAATTGAAAGCAGCCACTTTATGACACGGATCGTTTTTAAGCCTGGCGATCAATATTAGTCCATGTTCGCAGTCCACATACCTTTCACAACTAGAGAAAAGAGGCGAGGAAGGGTTTCATATATTTCTTTGTTTTTCTCTAAAGAAGCAGGCGGTTTTGTGTTTTAAAATTTGGTAGTTTAAGCTGGAGTATGGAAACCTGGATTAAACTTAGTCCATATTCGGTTAAAGAAAGTGATGAACCATTTTAGTTTTATTTTGTTTTGTATTGGTTTCACCTGAAGAGCGGGAGGATCTCATTACTTTTCAAAGGATTTCAATTAGTATAGGAAATGTGAAGAAAACAATAGCATACCATAGCAAGCATCCTCGAGGTTGTAAAATGAACAGTTTGCCACTTTGAACCGAACCCTTGCTCATTTCTCTTTCAAGCCTTTTCTTTGTTTCAGGAAAATAGTGTTTCGTTTTGTAGTTGTGGAACTAAGACTGGATTAAAGGTAGTCTGGTTTTGAGCTGGGATTTAAGTTTTTTTCTGAGATAGTAAAAATGAGCAATTTTTGTCTTTTGAAATATTTTACACCGTAAGAATTCAGTACAAAAGTACGTGCTTGCCCTGTTCCAAATTCAAAATTGAGAAATATAAAAATTAGGGGGACAAAATTTTTTTCTCAGTGCCAGATCTCCATTTTAGGGAAATTTTTTATAAGCCTTGAATTGTGGCATTGGGAAAGAAATGTATCGAAATAGTGGACACAGATTGTATTTCAATACCATCAAATTTCTAGAAATTCCAATTTCGAGTGAGGTCTGTAGCTCAAGCTTTTCTAAGTCTGAAAGTGTAGCACGTATAGCCTTAGAATTTTGATAAACTTCCCCTGGGGTACAATTTTGGAAAGAGATAAGCTCCTATTCTCTTGCAAAAAAAATCAAATACATATTTTTCCAAAATTTAAAAAAAAAGTGATCAAACCTTTATTCGTGATTCCTACATGTAAAAGTAACCTGGATATAGACCATGTACTAATATTGATCCCTAGTTTTATCCGTGGCTTAAAAATAAGTCCGTGTCATAAAGTGGCTGCTTTCAATTTATTTTAATTGAAATCCATTTGCTTGTAATTACACCCACCCTTTCACAAGCAAAAATTAAAGTAACCTCGACATGACCTGTTCTATTTCTAAGCCTTGGTTGAGATGTGGATTTAAATTAGTCTTCAGGTTAGTCTGGGTCACTTTCAGGCCAAAAGATAGACAGAAGTTTGTGAAAAGAGTTTGAAAAGGCATGTGCAAGGGTTTCAATGAGCCTTTTTGCATTTTTCATTGTTTTGAAGTAGATCGCTGCAGTGAATGACTGGGAGGAACACATTACCCTTCCAAACTCAACGCATATTGACAATATTCATATTTTAAGCTGAGTACATAAGCCGGGATCAAATTTAGTCCACATATTCGAGAATCGGAAATTAGTAAGCTGAAAAATAGGAAGCAGATTTACGAAATTTTATTTTGTGGTGGATTTACATGATGAGCGGGAGGATCTCATTACTTTTCATGGGATTTCAATTAGTTAAGTAAATGCATAGAGAAAAAAAGGAACATGCCGTGAGAAGTATATCATCTACTCTTTTACAAATGCAGGATTGCTCTTTATATGAAATTAAAATGAAACCCTACTTAAATTTGTATCTCAAAACATTTTTGAATATCGTTGTAATGGTAGTACTCGCTTGGAGATAGCTAGTAGCTGCCTTAAATCCGTTTCTAATCTCCGAGGGCTTAAAATGTGCAAAATGTCATTGGAAGTGGCTCATGGGGTGCGGGCTTTGTCGCAGACTAATTTAGAAACTAATTGAAAGCCAGTAAAGGGCAAAGGGACTACTGTAACCTCTACACATTATCCTTCAGTCTTCATATACGAATTAGAGGGAGTCAGGATAGACGAAACAAAAATATTCCTAAATAGTAGCATATTATCGTTTTGGAGGTCTTTGAAAAACTGGCCTCAAAAAAAAATCATCGGCAAACTTGATGGTTATTACTTAAAAAAATTCTACAAATTCCACGCCTATTATTGATTAGGAAACATATTTAAAACAGCAAAATCTTAGAAAAACATTTACAAAAATCCAAGAAAGATCCTTGATTAATTATATTTATAAAAATCCATTTTTGTTGCCTTGAGGTCTTTGGATTAATATTGTTAAAAATATCGGTGCGTATAGTAGTAATTCAAAAAAAAAAAAACACCTGATGGTTCTGGAAAAAAAAAATTATAAACAATTCACCCTGAAGTCCTTGAAAAAATATTTACAAAATTTCAATTTCATTTACAAGTTAAAAAGTATCAATCTGGTCTGCCGACAAACTAATACCATCAGCCACTGTTCGATTATTTAAATATATTTTGATTTCTGTAAAGATTATTCAAACTGTTGACCCTTTATGAAGTGGATTCTGAGGGAATGGGCCAATATTGCCTATTTCGTCTCGGACCTAAATATATACTATATAAATATGAGGTAACTTGATAACAGGTTGGTAACTTCCTTCACTTTACATATTGAAAATTGTGACCCTTTGTGGTTGAGGTACCAGGGGGGGTTCGCAAATATATATCATCTTCACAACAGGTCTTGTATTAGCAAAAATGTTTGTATATTCTTTGAAGAGAGTTGGATGCTTATATCGCTTCCGTTGAGAGTTTTGTTTTTCTAAATCTTGAACCCTATGTGTAGCAGGTAGCAAAAGAAATTATCCGATCTCTGCCATCTTTATAACAGATCTTGTGTTGATGGAAATATTGAGATGTACCAAGTCTGGAATGGAATCGGATGGTTATTTCGCTTTTTATGAGCTGCATGGATATTCCAAATTTTGAACCTTTGTGGGGGAGGAACCGAAAGAAGTGGACCGATATATCCCATCTTCACAACAGATCTTGTATTAGTAGAAATAATTTGATGTGTAAAATATAAAGAGAACCTGATGTTTATTTTGCGTTTTATGTCCTTTATGGATATTCAAAATTTTGACCCTTTGAGGGGGAGGTACCAGAAGGAATGGTCCGATCTGTACCATCTTCATAACAGATCTTGTGTTGATGGAAATATTGAGATGAATCAAGTCTGAATGGAATCGGATATTAATTTCGCATTTTATGATCTTCATGAATATTCCAAATTTTGACCCTTTGTGGTGTAGGTACCGGAAGGAGTGGTCCGATATATTCCATCTTAACACCAGATCTTTGGTTTATTGGGATTTGTGAAATTTTAAGACAATCGGATTCTCACATCACATTTTGTAAGGATTGTAATTATTCAAAATGTTAACCTTTTGTGGGGAAGGTACTTGATGGGGTGCACCGATATTGTCAATTTTCACACCACTGACACAAATATTAAGATTTGCAAAGTTGGAGCAACATCGAATTGTTGTTTCTCTTTCTGTGCAGGAAATATTTTTTTTTTTGAAAATTTCGTTTCTGTTGTGGAGGTACCACAGAAGAAGTGGACGGATATATTCCATCTTAACACCATATCTTTGGCTTAAAAAAATATTGGGATGTGAGAAATTTGAAGACAATCACATTCTTACACCACATTTTATGAGAGTTGTAATTATTTAAAGTTTTGACCCTATGTGTGGGGGGTACTTAATGGAGGGGATCGATATTGGCCATTCTCGCAACTGACCTAGAATTGATGCAAATATTAGAATTTGCAAAGTTGGAGCCAAATTGGATTATCCTTTTTTCTTTTTGTGCTCTAAAATATTTTTTTTTTTTTTAATTCGACCTTTTGTGGTGGAGATACCAGAAGGAGTCGACCGATTTATTCCATCTTAACATCAGATCTTTGGTTTATAAAAATATTGGGATGTGTGAAATTTTAAGACAATCGGATTCTTACATCACATTTGGTAAGGCTTGTAATTATTCAAAATGTTGACAATTTGTGGGGGAAGTATGGGGTGCACCGATATTGTCAATTTTCTCACCTGACCTAGAACTAACTTAAATTTTAGGCTTTGCAAAGTTGGAGCAACATGGAATTATTGCTTCTCTTTCTGTGCAAAAAATATTTTTTTTTACAAATTTCGACCATTTGTGGGGGAGGTGCCAGAAGGAGTGGACCGATATATTTCATCTTAACACCAGACCTTGGTTTAATAAAATTATTGGTATGTGTGAAATTTGAAGACAATCGGACTCTTACATCACATTTTATGAGAGCTGTAATTATTCCAAATTTTGACAATTTGTGGGGGAGGTACTTGATGGAGTGGACCGACATTGTCTATTTTCACACCTGACCTAGCACTGACACAAATATAAGAATTTGCAAAGTTGGAGTAAAATCGGATTATCCTTTCTCTTTCTGTGCTGTAAAATAATTGTTTTAAAAATTAAGACCTTTTGTAGGGAATGTACAACAAGGAGTGGGCTGATATTGTTCATCTCCGAACTCAATCTAAGTGTGATAATATTATTACGATGTACCAAGTTTGGATCAAATCGGGTACTCCCTTCGAAAGTTATCGTGCGCACCAGCCAGACAGACAGACGGACGGACGGACATCGCTAGATCGACTCCAAATATGCTAAAACGATTTTGGTCTAAAACCGTTATTTCGATGAGGCACAATTTTTCCGTATCAAAAGATATATACCCTCTCAAGCCATATGGCTGAGGTTATAGCAACCGTGTTTATAGAATGGAGAACATTGAAAAATTAGATTTAATATTGATTTGATAATTCTTGGAAAATATTCTTACTCTTCTAATCCACGTTTGTAGTCTTCATGACCAAACAAAATTTTGTTGATAAATTCACGTTTATTAAATTGATGCCCTTGAAAATTATTGTTAAAATTTTTTTTTTAGACTTGAGGTGTTAAGTAAATAATTAAAAAAAAATGAATAATTAAAAAAAATTCCAAAAATTCTTAAAAAATTCTTAAAAAATTCACGTTTATAGACTTGAGGTCCTTAAAAAATGTTCATAGAAAGATATTGCTAAAAAATCGATGTTTATTAATCTAATTGTCCTTGAATGGGAAATTCCAAAACAATCCACATTTTTAAATTTGTTGTATTCAAGATTTTAATTTTTGTCATTCTTTGGGACCACTGAGCTTTGAGGTCTTTGAAATAAAAAGCTTAAAAAACTTTTCGTTCAAAATTGGTGTAAATGAAACATAACCTTAATTATTTCAAATTTTAAGTCTTGAGTTCCATATGGAGTGCACATTTTTAGTCTTAAAGTATTTGAAAGGTATTGCTTGAAAAATACTATGAAAATCTATGATAATGGATCTGATGATCCCTGGAAAGAAAACATTTCAATAAATTGATATTTATAGACTTGAGGTCATTGAAAAAAATATTTTCAAATTCCTTGTGGGTCCTTGAACAAAATCTCTAAAAAAAAATCCATGTTTGATTTGATAAATCTTGGAAAATATTCTAACTCTTCTAATCCAAGTTTGTAGTCTTGAGGTCCTAGCAAAATGTTGAATTGTTGAGAATTTATTAAAAAAAGACATGTTTGAGACTTGAGGTGTTAAAAAATAATTTAAAAAAGAGAGCTTAAAAAATCTTTAAAAAATATGTTTATAGCCTTGAGACCTTTAAAAAATATTCATTGAAAGAAATTACTAAAAAAAATCGAAGTTGATTAATCTAATGGTCCTCGAAAAAAAGTCCATGCAAAAATTTTCTTAAAAATCTAAGTATAAAGGGTCTTAAGGAACATTTAACATATTTTTAAAAATTTCAAAAATCTATATTCTCGGCTTTCTAGATCCTTGAAAAAATATTTAATATTAACCTTTATAGAATTATTATATTTATATCGCCAATTTCAATAGATAGCATTCTCGCCTTCTTATTATGTTAGAGGTTATAAAAATCGACTTCGACTCACAGACAATAGCATTCTATTTGAATTAAAGATCAGTGTCCATTTTTAGAATCTCCAAATTACACATGTAAATAATCATAAAAATTTATTCAATCGTAACTAATGTTCCATTGCCAAAAATTCACAATTATTTCAAGAACACTTCTATTTGCATTCAAGGCAATGTGTTCCTTGTTCCTGTTTATATAAAATATAAACATGGATATGAGTGGAGAGCGAGCATGTGTCCTCCCTCTTTCAGAGAGATTTAAAATATTTAAATCAAAACATAAACACAACCAACACATCATTTGCAGTTTTATGGGCAGCTGTTGGTTGACTGTCAGCCTGCATGGCATCCTTGCTGGCTGGTCTGCTGCCTGCCTGCCTGCCAGGACTTTTCATCAACGAATTAGTGGCATAAATATTAAAGCAGAAAATATCCTTACGAATTTGGCATTGTTTAATTATGAAATATGCATGCAATAATGGTAGTCAAGTCCAAGATAGAACACGCATACATACAAACACATGGAAGTATATTCGAATATCTAGGTGAGTGTGTGTAATTTCGAAAATATGTGCGAGAAATATGTTGACGTGTACGGTTTGGTATGTGGAAAACGATCAATACTTATATGCTTCGAAACAAAAACCACATTTTTCGAAATCTATGTGCTATACTAAAATACTTGGAAGAATCGGTTGACTTTGGCCACGTTTTGAAGTGAAAATCTTATAAATTGTGGGATCTGATCTTTTTACATGTAATTTATAATTTTGAAAATCATGGCCGTGTAACAGGAATTTACCATAAGGTGTGGACCAATAAATGCAGTCTTAACACTACATCTATTTTTAGAGTGAGGTAAAAAAACTGCAACAAAGTCAAACGCCATAATTTTTACTTTTTTTTTTAATTTTATGAATGAAAGCAAAAAATGTCGGAAATAGCATCAAATTTTAGAAAAAGTTTAGATTTGTTTGAATTGGTCACCTTTTGCACGAATTATGGCCTTCAAACGGCCAATGAAAACGTCACGCGCTGCCCGAATGTTTCTCTTCGGTATTTTGGCTCATTCCCAGCGAAGCGCTTGCTTTAGGTGATCGACAATTTGCTATTCTTTAATGCCAACTTTGCTTTCCAAAAAACTCCAGACACAGTAGTCTAACCGATTGGTATCCGGAGATTTTGGTGGTCATTGAGCGCTGGAAATGAAGTGAGGAACCTCATTTTGTAACCAGTCTTGGGTGGCGCGTGCTTCCTGTTTGAATGTCAAAGGTCTGTGGCCAAAATGTTTTGCCCCTCCAAAATATTTTCGCGATAATATTCGGCATTTATTCTGATGCCACGGTCGATAATACGAGCGGAGAGCGACCATCGGCTGTTATGGCGGCCCACACCATCACCATGGCCGGTGCTTGAGTTCTGGTGGTCAACCGAAGGTGCACATTTTCAGCTGACCCCTAAGGCAAGTAAACACGATCATTGATGCTTGTTTACAAACTGCCTGACAACGAATGTTTTCTCATAGGAGAAAACCAAATACGGCAGTTCACTACTTTCGGCCAAGCGAAACAACTCTTTGGCTCTTTTGAGTCTATTTTCGTTCTGTTGTGGTGTAAGTTCTTAGACTTTTTGGAATTTCAATAACATTATCCCGACCTCATTTTCCAATATTTGCGGAATGGAATATTGCGATATGTTCAGCTTACGAGCCGTTTTTCGGCCACTGCGACGAGGGCTTAGATCAAGTCGCTTCTTTACTTTTCGCACCATTTCTGCTGATGTTGCTGTTTTCTTCCGTCCACTTCGTTGACGTCGGGCTACGCTACCAGTATTACGGTAACGAGCGGTGATACGAGACCCAAAAGATATATTCACATTTAAATGTTGGAATGCTCTAACGATAGCCACTTGTGGTTTTCCAGCCAAATATAAAGAAATCACACTATCACGCTTGAATTCTTCCATCACGAATAACTTTTTTTCTGGAAAATTCTCAACAAAATGCTTTTGTACGCTTATAAACAATATAATGAGCTGTCAATGGAATCATTTTAACAGCTGCCGGACGAGTGGCTTAGAAATGACAGCAGTCTGAAGTTGGTTGCAGTTTTTTCATCTCACCCTGGATATAAAAGCAAAATAACTGACTGTCTCAGAATCAACGCCCGACAAAACGGCTGAAGCTGAAAAGGTTGGGTTTTTGGAAATTCGTACTAAAAGGGTACGAAAAGTACTAAAATATACTGAAAATTGCATACTTTATATTGGACAAACGGAATGAACTATCGGTCTACTCCAACCTTGAATAACCAAATCGATTATAAAATCCGAAATAAGCATCTGGTTCTCTTTATATTTCACACATCCCATTATTTCTACTAACACGATATGCTGTGAAGATAGGATATATCGGCCCACTCCTCCTGGTACCTCCCCCACAAAGGGTCAACGTTTTGAATACCAATAAAGCTCATAAAACGGGAAATTAACATCCGATTCCATTCATTTGGTATATGTCAATATTTCCATCAACGCAAGATCTGTTATAAAGATGTTAGAGATCGGAACATTTCTTCTGCTACCTCCCCCATATAGGATTCAAAACTTTGGAAAAACAAAAAGCACAAAGAAAGCGAAATAAGGGTCACATTTTAAATACTTTTATCTGTCATAGCTTGTGAAACAAGTCCCCGATTCTCTACAACTTGCTATACATTTTGAATAATATTTTTTTCCCCGTGATCATGGAATAAATCCAACCACAAAACAATGACAGATGAAAGGTACATGTACGGTGACAGAATCCGTCTACAGTTATTTATGGCTGTGAACGAGCAACCCAGACTTAAAGTGGACTAATATTGATCCACGTCTTTCGGACATTCCATGAAGTGGTTGCTTCTAATTAAACATAATTGAAATCCCTTACAAAAGCAAATTTGATCCTCCCACTCGAAGAAAAGAAAACAAAATACATGAAATGTACCCTTTTATGGTTTGCATCCCTTGGCAAACACACGCCTTGTGCCTTAGTCGCCTTCAAATATTTTTTTCTTAAATCCCCGAATAAACACGCCCTTGTCTTACACGGCTTTTAATCATCACTTGCAAGGCCATGTGGGTGAAATTTAAAACCTTAGAGTGATCCATGGCTTAAAATTAATAAATAAACATAACCTGAAAATGGAAGTTAAAAATATAAAAAGTTGAATAGTGATATTAAAAAAATTAAAAAAAAATGGTCAAACATTTTTATTCAATTTAAAATAAAGAAATACAAATGTAAAAAAAATATATATTTCGATTTTTATGGCCTGTCAATAGAAATGGCTCTTAGACTTTCAGCTCAATAGAAATCAAGTACATATTATTTTTTTTTTTTTAATTCGCCTACTCGAATACGGAAAACGCTAGCATTTTTTTCCATACAAGGTGAAATTCTTTAAAAAGTTCGACTGAAGAAAAAGTCAAATAATTGAAGTAAAAGACGGCTGAATTTATATTTAGAGAGTCAGATGAAAAAACTGCAACCAACTTCAGACTGCTGTCATTTCTAAGCCACTCGCCCGACAGCTTTCAACATTTTACCAGTGACAGCTCATTATATTGTTTACAAGCATACAAAAGCATGTTGGTGAGAATTTTCCAGAAAAAAAATTATTCGTGATAGAATTCAAGCGTGATAGTGAGATTTCTTTATATTTGGCTGGAAAACCACAAGTGGCTATCGTTAGAGCACTCAAGTATTTAAATGTGAAAAAATCTTTTGTACCATCGCTCGTTGCCGTGATACTGGTAGCGTAGCCCGACGTCAAGGAAGTGGACGGAAGAAAACAGCAACATCAGCAGAAATGGTTGGAAAAGTAAAGAAGCGACTTGAAAGAAACTCGCGTCGCAGTGGCCGAAAAATGGCTCGTGAGCTGAACATATCGCAATATTCCATTTGGCAAACATTGAAAAATGAGCTCGGGGTAGTCATTGAAATTCCTAAAAGTGCAAGAACTTACACCGCAACAGAAAGAAAATAGACTCAAAAGAGCTAAAGAGTAGCTTCGCTTGGCCGAAAGTGGTGAACTGCCGAATTGTGATTTTCTCCGATGAGAAAACATTCCTTGTCCAGCAGCTTGTAAACAAGGCCAAAGAGTGTTCAGAGTGTTCGTGTTCACTTGCCAAAGAGGTCAGCTGAAAATGTGCACCTTCGGTTGGACACCAGAACTCAAGCGCCGGCCATGGTGATGGTGTGGGCCGCCATAACAGCCGATGGTCGCACTCCGCTCGCATTAATCGACCGTTTCATCAAAAAAAAATGCCGAATATTATATATATCGCGAACATATTCTGGAGGGTGTATTAAAGCCTTGGGCACGCAAACATTTTGGCCGCAGACCTTGGACATTCAGCACCATCGCACTCAACACGCGGCATAGAATGGTTACAAAATTAGATTCCTCGCTTCATGTCCAGCGCACAATAGACAATAGATTCAAAAGAGCTAAAGAGTTGCTTCGCTTGGCCGAAAATGGTGAACTGCCGAATTTGGTTTTCTCCGAAGAGAAAACATTCGTGTCCAGCAGTTTGTAAACAAACGAAATTATCGTTTTTACTTGCCAAAGAGGTCAGCTGAAATGTGCACCTTTGGTTGGCCACCAGAACTCAAGCGCGGGCCATGGTAATGGTGTGGGCCGTCATAACAGCTCGTATTAATCGACCGTCGCGTCAGAATAAATGCCGAAAATATTCTGAAGGGTGTATTAAAGCCTTGTGCACGCAAATATTTTGGCCGCAGACCTTGGACATTCCAAAAGGACACAGCAGCACGCGCCACAAAAGAATGGTTACAAAATGAGGTTCCTCGCTTCATTTCCAGCGCACAATGGCCCCCAAAATCTCCGGATACCAATCCGTAGGACTATTGTGTCTGGAGTATTTTGGAAAGCAAGGTTGGCACTAAAGAATACCAAAGTTTCGATCACCTCAAGCAAGCGCTTCGCCGGGAATGGGCCAAAATACCGCAGAGTAACATTCGGATAGCGTGTGAAGGTTTCATTGGCCTTTGAAGGCCATAATTCATGTCAAAGGTGACCAATTCGAACTAATCTAAACTTATTCTAAAATTTGATGCTATTTCCGACATTTTTTGCCTTCAATCAATAAAAATTAAAAAAAAAATAGAAATTATGGCATTTGATTTTGCTGCAGTTTTTTTAATCTCACCCTGTTCAGTGATATATTAAAGATAATAATCCTAGGGTAAGTGTACCAGTAGTCAGAACTTTAAATATGTTCGCTTCTTCAACATTTACCATTATGAAGGAATTTTTCAATTACAAGTTAGTTCATTCGGATTCCAAATTTTTTTCAGTTTTCGATCGAATTGCATACAGAAATTAGAAATCGGTGACAAAAAAAAAAAAGATTAGAGTTTGGACATGAAATCGCCCCGCACGTAGTTATAGATCCAATATACCTTAAATATTACGGGTAAGATTGTTTTTATTTAAATATTTATTTACTTTATTTATTCATTTATTTATTTATTTTATTTCATTTTATTTTTTTTTTTTCTTTATTTATTTATTTTTATTATTATTATTATTTTTTTTTTTTTTTGTGGAAAATCTGTTCTGCGAATTCCACAATTTACGAAATTGATTACATGAATTAGGAAAATAAATATTAAAAGATTTTATATGGTTTCCAAAAAATACATATTTTGTACAAAATATCATAAAACATTCCCCCAAACCTCTTTCGATTCCAAGAAGCATAATTTATATTATTCTTATAATACTGCAAAGAAAAAATAATAATTCTTATTTTATGCATTCAAAAATTATGTTTAAATAAAAATAGCATATGAGCCGAGGAAGGAAGCAGAAACCAAGCAGACAAGAAGTTAACGTTCAAGTCAAAATATAAAAGCATTAATTTAGTCATTATCTGCTTAAAGATAAAAATGATTTACCTACTTGCATCAGGAAAAAAAAAAGAAAAATTATTCTACACACACATACATACAATTATTAATACATTTGCATGTATATAAAAGAGCAACCACACGCACACATCTACACTGCAGATGGGTATTATGTTAATGATTTTAAGCCATCTTGAATTTGTGGGCGCACAAAACTCCCTGCCCCGCATTAATAACTTATTTAATATCTCTTTTTGAGGGCCATCAAAGTGGGTATGTGTGCATGAGGGGTGGTAGGAGGATTGGGTGCTCTTTCCACATAGTCACTTCCAAAGAAGTCTGACAGAGATACAAAATAATAACGTTGACTTTGTCTAAATAAGATAATCGCCGTTGCTGATGGATGCTGCCGCCTCTGCCGTAGCTTGGATGCTAACAAAGAAGAAGGAAAAAAAATAAAATAAAGCCTCTGTGAAGTGTGAAAAATATAGCAAGCAGCAGCCAAGCTTACTCTCTTAAAAGCAACAACTATTGTGGATACCATGATGGGCTGCATAGCTTTACATGGCAGAGATAATGAGAATGGCCAGAGTACTTTTGATGTTTTTTTTTTGCTTGCCACTCAAGGGCAAGACAACAAATTGTGGGACTGGGTTGGGTGGATATTTGCAGAGAGAGCAGGCGTCCAGCTTAAGCCGAAAAACTATTAAAATATAACGCCTACCCATTCGAAATCTAGTAATTTAACAATGAAAATCCTTTCACATAAAAGCACACAAATTCACACACACCCTTGCACAGAGAGATGAGAAGAGACTAGTAACAACAACAGCAAAACAGATATAGACAGTAAGCATGAATGGCGTTTGTTTTATGCGGAGAGGCCATCCACTACTTACTCTGGGATGCGCAATTATTGTGAGAAGAACAGCAAGACAAATTATGCATTGCCTTAATGAGCACATCATACCACCTCCCATCTCTGATTTTGTGACATTTTTTTTTTTTGGTCCCTCAACAAAATTATCAATGGCAAGATAACAACAAAACAAACAGGCAGACCACCCCAGCCATTAACCAATCACAAAACACCCCACACACAAAGGCCAGGCAAACAATACAACAACAGTACCAACAACTCTGTGCTCAGTTTACTTGTGTGCTCATTGAACTCACACACAAAGGCCAGCCAAACACCCCACACACAGAGCCCAGCCAAATACAACAACAGCACAACACAGCATACCAACACTACTCTGCTCTATTTACTTGGGTTACTCACTGAGTACCATGATAATAACAATACGCTCTCTGCTCAATGTAACTGAGCAATGAATAACCAAATGAGGGAGAGAGAACTCAACAACTCCGTTAACTGCAATGGAATGGTGTGTGAGCGAAGGAGAAACAACGAATCAATTAAACGTCTAAGGGAATTTCAATATGGCAAAACAAAAACAACAATGCATGGAGAAGGCGTGGCCAACGGAGAGCAATGAGGATTAAGCCATGAATGTTTGTTTCCATTCACAACGGTTTTGTTGGGCATTTTCGATGAGGGTAAGTTGGAAAATCGGGTTTGGCAAGTTGTTAAGTTGTTTATTAGCGTGTCAACTGTCCGTACAGCATATCATTTTCGGATTTCTGACAAGCAACAAGAGACCAACGAAGCGAAGAACAGATTTCTATCTCTCATAGTGGCAAATTGAAATTTTAATAACTTAATAATAAAGTGTGAAATATAATTTAAAGAGAGAGCAGAAAAGAAAATAATTACAGCATTAAAGAGGATTAAATAATTAAACATAAAAACAACAAAAAGTGCTACAATTTCCAAAAAATAAATAAATAAAAAAATATAAAAAACGTTATTAACAAAATTTAAATAAAAAATATAAAAAAAAATTAAAACTCCAACACTCTTTGAGAAAAAATCACATAAATTTAAATTCCAAAAGTAACGTGAAAAAATTTCAAAATTCTGTCCTCATTGTGGCCAGCTCCAGACCAACTTGTTGGTAAACTGGAGCCCAAACTGAACAACTCCAACCCCAGTGCTTCTGCCAAGTTTAAAATAACATTGGTGCGAAACGGTGTTGGTGAGACGAACGAACGTTCCACACCCTCCACAACACCGCCGCTTTCACCGCAGGCCTCAATCGGCAATAATCTCTACAATATGGTTGAGACCAACTCACCGCCCTCTGGATTAACAATTAAACGCTGTCCCTCCTCTAGTCCGCTGCATGAAACCCAGCAGCAGCAACAACAACAAATGGCGCCCCATATCATACAACACCAACATCAGCAGGTGCAATTGCATTTGCAACAGCAACAACTTCAATTGGCCCAACTGCAACAGCAACAACAAAATACAAATCGCACAAGATCACCCAGCGATACTGCGGTCGGTTCCGTCGGGACCATTAACACCTCCTCCGCCGCCTCAAATACCACACCCAATGCTGCCTATCTAACCACTGCCATGCTTTTAAATTCTCAGCAATGTGGCTATTTGGGGCAAAGGCTGCAATCGGTCTTCCAACAGCAACAACAACATCACATTACCCAATCTCAAACGCCCTCCTCGGACGATGGATCCCAGTCGGGTAACACCGTCATCTTGGATGATGATCATTCCCCTCATCATCACCACCCTTCTCAGCGGCTAACACGTGATACTAACTCCGCCGCCGCCTCAGCGGTACAAACGGCTGCCGCTGCCTCCATTTTTAGTATTGACAGTATTTTGGGTTCAAGATCCATGCAAAATTCAAGCAACAATACCAATAATAATAACAACAATAACAATACCAGTCTCAACAACAACAATCATATCATTAAACGTAACACCGAATCACCCACCTCACCCAGTTCAAATTCCAGCTCGGCCGCCTCAAGCCCCCTGAGGCCACAACGTGTACCCGCCATGCTGCAACATCCCGGCCTACATTTGGGCCATTTGGCAGCAGCAGCGGCAACGGGTTTTGCCGCAGCCTCACCTTCGGATTTTTTGGGTAAGTTGTGTAGAAATTTGATACTTTTTTCGGGGACCTTTCGAAGAAGAAAAAGTTTTCGGTTAAGAAGATTAAACAATTAAATGGGAAAAATAAGGAAACTTGGGGGTCTTGACAATTGGAGTTTAGGAAAGGGTCACAACAATTGATAAGGTCATCTGTCAATCAATAATGGAAAAATAAATTAAAAAAATTGGAAATTAATTATCAATTAAAGGTGACAAGGGCGAACATCTGCGTTTGTCTTCATGTCAAATTTAGGTGAAAGGTGGAAGGCAAATTTGGCCTTTAGCAGTAACTTTTCAACTGGACAGGAGAAATATTTTTATTAAATTACGAAAAAGGAGTAGCTGCAGAATAAACATAATGGGAGTTGAGGGTATCGGTGCCGTCAGGAGAGACCGAAATGTCCAGACAGCTACGAAATGAAAAAAATCTTTGTTGAAAGTGTCGCTGATGTCACAGGTTTAGACTCCTTTAACTCAAAAAAGAATTTCTTTTTTCTACCACCAAGACCATGTATTTTAAATTCGCCACCTATAAATCTCGGTTTTATCAAACCAAATTCAAAATCTTTAATTTTTAATAACTTAAAAAGTATAACGATTTCGAAATTCGGGACCTTCATAAAAAAATCCTCATTTTTTCCTTTTTTTTGCACCGCAGAGGCCAAAAAAGGATTTTTTATAAAATAATATAGACCAGAGAAGTATTTGTTGATAAAGAATTATAGGCCTCAGAAGCCAGTGAAAATTTCTCCATAAAAATGTATAGTCCATGGAAAATCTATACAAATTTTTCCTCACAATTTTATGTGCCTCGGAAGCCCATGAACAATTTAAAAAAAAATATTTATGGGCCGCGGAGGCCGTTGGGATTTTTTCTGTAACATTTTGTAGAGGTCCACAAAGTTCTACTAAAATTTTCTAATTTTGTTTTTAGCTGCAGAGACCTAATCTAATTTTTAATTAACTTTTATGAGCGCCGGAATTCTATGGACATTTCTCGTAAAAATTTTAATGGTCTCCAAGTCGTATACAAAAATTTTCTAAAACATATTGAAGACCTCGCAGACCTATGGCAAATTTTTTTCAGGTCTATAAAAATCAAAAGAATTGTCTTAAAAATTGAAACCTTTAAATATTTCTCGTTTTCTAATTCCGAGCAACATTTCTCTCTGGTACGTATACCCTTTCATCTAACCACCCTCCCTTCTCCCAGACAAATTTGTTGTACTTAACCTCCCGCTATTTTCCGGAATACCATAAATACTTGGGAAGATTAAAATACAGAAAAGAAAAACACGACAAATGCAAGCCTGTGGCGAGCGAACGCTTGTCTGATTTGATTCCACAACAATATTTCCATTTTTCATGGGTGAATTAATCTGCATTATGCTTAAAACCGAAGCTTTTTATGTTATTTAATCAGCCGACCCCCGAACGTAGCCCTCTAAGCAAAATAGAAATGTGTGGCCCACACATCAATCACCCCCTCATCGGTGAGAGGCAGCAGTGAGAAAATCTTAGAAAAAAATGAAAATCTAACCCAACTCACCTTTCACCTGAGTGCACACACTCATACCCATTATGGTTTAAAATTACCCAGCACTCAGCCAGCCAGCCATTCTGCCAGGGATTTGAGGGCAAGTAACATTTGTAGAAAAAAAACGACTTGGAGGTCTATTGAGAAAATATGGAAAATATTTCTAAAACATTTAAATATGCTTAAACCGTGTGACGAAGACAAAGAAGCTGCTTTCAAGTTGGAGATTTATTTTTTTATTTTTGTATTCTTGTTCTTTGTTGCGTTAAAAGTTCCAGTAGCCAGGGCATAGAAGAAAAAATCAGTCACCGTTGTTGCATTAGGGCCACGATTTAATGCCCGAGGTGACAAGCTGAGGAGGTAAAGTGGTTTTCACTCTGTGGGTGTGTGTGGGTGCAAGGGAGGGCGATGTGGGTAACAAATCAAAATCATCTTTTCCGCTTTATTGCTTTTGCCGATGTCTTGTAAAAATTTGCCACTAATCGCTTCAGCATTGAATTACTCCAAGTTATGCCATAAAATAATATAAGCCGTTTTCGTTTTAATTTTTTTTCTCTTCATTCAATATTTAAATGAAAGAATAACTGATGCTAAGGTATTTTACTTTTGAAGGGGGAAGGGAAGGAATATTGTTAAAAAATATACAAAATAATAGAAATATTGCAGGCCGATGAAGAAAATCCTCTTTAAGACCTCCGTGGCCAACAAAAAATTTGCATGGATTCCAGTGGCGTCTTCAATGAAATTTTCCAAAGGCCTCTAAAGCCTTTAAACATTTTCAAAGGTTCACAACATTTTACAGAAATATTTATAAGGTCCCGAATAAAGAATTATTGAAGTAATTTTTAAAGGACTGCGTTAACCTAAAAGTTTAAAGGATAACATTTTAACGGCCTCACAGAACCAAAAAAAATAAATAAATAAAATAAAAATGTTAATAGTACCTTCATATGACGTATATAATTTTAAAGAGATTTTTTTCACAGACCTATTCATTTTCATTCGATTTTCAAAAAAAAAAAACTTCATAGGCTTAACTCCGTAATTATATGTTTGGGAATTTTTTCATGGGCCTCTAAAAACTTATTTTTTTTTTTTTGAAAATTGTCATTGTTTTCGTAAGATTTCAGAAAAATTTTTTTTTCGCCATCAGTCAAATGGCTACTGGGAGTATAAATCATTTGATAGGGCCAAAAACGCTATCTATCCAATCCAAAACCGTTTCAGGAAATTTGAAGACGTTCTAGGGGTGTCCGTTTGTCTATCTGTCCGACTGGTACGCACAATAACTGTCCAAGGGAGTGTCCGATTTGGTCCAAATTTGGTGCATCGTAATTTTATTCTCAAACAGAGATAAGGTTCGGAGATGGGCAATATAGGTCCACTTCTTCTGGCACCTCCCCCACAAAAGCTCAAAATTTTCACAGAAAATAATTTAACTTATAGAGCAAGATGGGATCATCCAAGTGTGTGCAAACTTTGCAAAACCCAATATTTGCATCAGTGTTAAGTCAAGTCCAAAAATAGGCAATATTGGACCACCCCCTCTGGTACCTCCCAAACAACGGGTCAAAATTTTGAATAAGTAAAACAGTTTTAAAAAATGTGAAATAAGAGGCTGATTGTCTTCAAACTTTACATATTTTAAAATTTCTACTAACAGAAGATCTGGTGTGAGGATGGAATATATCGGCCCACTCCTTCTTGTAACTCCCCCACAAAGGGGTCAAAATTTTGAATAATCAAAACGCTCATAAAATGCGAAATATGCGTCCGTTTCTCTTTAAATTTTAGACATCTCAATATTTTTTCCAACGCAATATCTGCTGTAAAGATGGTGTATATTGGTTCACTCCTTCTGGTACCTCCCCCACAACCGGTCAACATTTTTTAGTATTTAAAACTCTCATAAAATTCGAGATAAGCATCAGTTTGTTTCTAAATTTCACACATCCCAATTATTATTCCAAAACAAGGTCAGGAATGAAGATGAAATATATTGGTCCACTCCTTCTGGTACCTCCCCCACGAAGGGGTCAAAATTTGGAATATCCAAAATGCTTATAAAATGCGAAATAAGCATGCGATTCTTTCTAAATTTCACACATCTCAATATTTCTACTAGCACAAGGTCTGATGTGAAGATGGGATATATCGGCCCACATCTTCTGGTACCTCCCCCACAAAGGGGTCAAAATTTTTGAATAATTAAAACTCTCATAAAATTCGAAATAAGCATCCGTTTGTTTCTTAATTTCCCACATCCCAATATTTCTTCCAACGCAAGGTCTGGAGTGAAAATGAAATATATTGGCCCACACCTTCTGGTACCTCCCCCACAAATGGGTCAAAATTTGGAATACCCAAAATGCTTATAAAATGCGAAATAAGCATTCGATTCTTTCTAAACTTCACCCATTCTAATATTTCTTTAGAGACATGATCTGGTGTGAAGATGGTCGATATCGGCCCACCTCTTTTGGTACCTCCCCCACAAAGGGGTCAAAATTTTGAATAACCAAATTGCTCATAGAGTGCGAAATAAGCATCCGATTCCTTTCAAACTCAGTACGTCCCAATACTTCTATCAACACAAGCTGTGTTGTGAAAATGGTAGATATCAGCCCACTTCTTCTGGTACCTACCCCACAAAAGGGTCAAAATTTAGAATATCCAAAATGCTCATAAAATGCGAAATAAGTATTCGATTCTTTCTAAACTTCACACATTCTAATATTTCAATAAAGGCATGATCTGGTATGAAGATGGTAGACATCGGCCCACTTCTTCGGGTACCTCCCCAACAACGGGTCAAAAATTTGGAATAATTATAACTCTCATAAGATGCGAAATAAGCATCTGATTATTCCCAAACTTCACTCGTCTTAATATTTCTTCCAACACAAGGTCTGATGTGACGATGGGATATATCGGTCCACACCTTCTGGTACCTCCCCCACGAAGGAGTCAAAATTTTGAATATCCAAAATGTTAATAAAATGCGAAATAAGTATTCGATTCTTTCTAAACTTCACCCATTCTAATATTTCTTTAAAGACATGATCTGGTGTGAAGATGGTAGATATCGGCCCAACTCTTCTGGTACCTCCCCCACAACGGGTCAAAATTTTTGAATAATTAAAACTCTCATAAAATTCGAAATAAACATCCGTTGGTTTCTAAATTTCACACATCCAAATATTTTTTCCAACACAAGGTCTGGAGTGAAGATGAAATATGTTGGCCGACTCCTTCTGGTACCTCCCCCACAAGGGGGTTACAATTTTGAATAACAAAATTGTTCATAGAATGCGAAATAAGTATCCAATTCTTTCTAAACTTCATACATCGCAACATTTAAATTGGCACAAGCTCTGTTGTGAAAATGATATATATAGGCCCACCCCTTCTGGTACCTCCCTCACAAAAGGGTCAAAATTTTGAATAACCCAAATGCTCATAAAATGCGAAATAAGCATTCGATTCTTTCTAAACTTCACACATTCTAATATTTTCATAAAGACATGATCTGGTGTGAAGATGGTAGATATCGGTCCACCTCTTCTGGTAACTCTCCCACAAAGGGGTCAAAATTTTTGAATAATTATATCTTTTATAAAATGGGAATTAAGTATCCGATTCTTCCCAAACTTCACACGTCTTAATATTTCATCCAACATAAGATCTGCTGTGAAGATGGTAGATATCGGCCCACTCCTTCTGGTACCTCCTCCACAAAAGGGTCAAATTTTTGAATATCCAAAATGCTCATGGAATGCGAAATCTGTGCTCGATTCATTTCAAACTCGCCACGTCCCAATATTTCTATCAACACAAGCTCTGTTGTAAAGACGATAGATATTGGCCCACTCCTTCTGGTACCTTTCCCACAAAGGGGTCAAAATTTTGAATAACCAAAATGCTCACAAAATACGAAATAAGCATATAATTCTTTCTAAACTTCACAAATCGCAATAATTCAACTGACACAAGATCTGTTGTGGAGATGGTAGATATCTGTCCACTCCTTCGGGTACCTCACCCGCAACGGGTCAAAATTTTTGAATAATCATAACTCTTATAAAATGCGGTCAGATGCTTATGATTCTTTCTAAACTTCACGTATTCCAATATTTCTGCTAAAACGTGATCTGCTGTGAAGATGGAAAACATCGGCCCACTCCTCCTAATACCTTCCCCACAAAAATTGAAAATTATGATTTGTTTATTTTTTTAATAAATATTTTCTCTGTTCTTTTCAGTTGCCTATCCCAACTTCTATCCCAATTATATGCATGCCGCCGCCGTGGCTCATGTTGCGGCCGCCCAAATGCAGGCTCATGTCACGGGTCATGGCGGGGCAGCAGGATTGACGGGCCACCAACATCATGCTGGTGCCCATCATCATCTACATCATGCTGGACATCATCATGCCGGCCATCATCATCACCACCACATGGCTGCCCATTTGGGCCATGGACCACCACCGAAACGAAAGCGCCGTCATCGTACAATTTTCACCGAAGAACAATTGGAACAATTGGAGGCGACTTTTGAAAAGACCCACTATCCGGATGTGGTGCTGCGTGAGCAGTTGGCACTAAAGGTGGATCTCAAGGAGGAAAGAGTTGAGGTAAGTTGGGGAGAGGGAAAATTTTTGTAATTATTAAAATAATTTGGAGAAAATTTCACGGGTGAAACCTTTGGAGTGCTTCCACGGAGTTATGTGGGAAATAAAATAAAAATCGTTATTTGTTTAGTTGAAGTTTTAAGGTTTCCCATCAAAAAAAAAAAAAAAAAAAAAAAAACTGAAGCTGTTGCAAACTACCAAAAACTGAGAGATAAGCATGTTGTGAATGTTAATTTGTTATATTTAAGGATATGCGGCAGCCACCAAAAACAAATACCATGGGCGAGATAATGTTTTGGTCAGATCTTTCTGGGGCTTCTTCCATGGCAGATATCATTTGAATTGTTTTGTTTTATTGGCAATGTAAACAAATGACGACGTTCAGTGGTTTCCTTGTTGGTTTTTTTTTTGGAATATAATACCTTATGCCCTTAGTTGCCTGGGAATCAAATGCCCTCCAGCTTTTGCCACCCCTAAAACCGCTGATGGATGATACGGCTGCTGATAAAAGACCAGGAAAAAAGCGTTACCCAAAAGTATTTAAATACACTTAGGACTCATTGAGTTTAGGCAAAAAATACTCACACACACAGACACACCAAATCCCTTAAAAGCCTCTGACATTTTTATGAGGGGAGAGGGGAGAACTGGGAGGGGGGAAGTGAATCCATTACATTCAATTCGTTTATTGTCAACACAAACAAACAGAACACAAGTTTATTTTCTCATTTCGGATTGACAAATCAATTTGTTAACATTTATTGGTAATTAAATACCCACCAACCCCCTCCTCCCGGACCCAGGAACTGGCATCCCTGCCAACATTCTCTGTGAATTAAGTGTTGAATTTGTAAGGATTTATTGTCAAACAGATGGTTGGTGTGTTGATAACCAAATTTCAAATTAATTGTCCTTTGGCATATGTTTGGACTAAAGGACACTTTTCAGGAAAGGGGAAGGCTTGCTTGATGCACTTCTAGGCTTTGACAAACACACATTTAAATGTCAAATGTCACATTTGTATTTAACTCCTTCCCGCCACCTTTTACACATTTCGAGATATTGTGCCCTTGGGCCAAAATTAAAGAGAGTCTAAATTCCAGAGAGAGAGAGGGAGGGAGAGCGGGTGTTGATTATTATTATTACACGTTAGGTGGTAGCTACTTAAGAACTACCTTTGTTTTGAGGCTTAAAGCTAAATACATTTACCTTGTTTTCCCATTGACAATTTTATGTCATCTGAAGGTAAAGTAATTAAAGGCTGTTTTGGGGAGGAGGGTACTTCTGGACAAAGAGTGTGATTTAGTGGAAATGTGATGGCACACATCTAAATTAGTTTGGTTTGCTAATGTTGTGGGACGAATAGAAAGGTGTTTAATTGTGTTCCTAATCGTGGCCAGAGGCTAATGATTTGGGTATGTGGGTGAGGACCAAGCCGAGGGTTTTACTGAGAAGATTTTCTTTTGATGTGTGTACTTGTGACACCGGGTAAGGTGTTAAGGTGATGGAAAGTTACTCGTTAACCAAAGCCTAAGGGGTATTTTTTTATAAAATAGATTATTCCAAGTTTGTCTGGCCCAAACTTCTGACACAATTTTCAAAAAAAAAAGACACTCTGGCCCAAGAAAAAAATGGCAAAAAATTGAAATGCTGGCCATATTTTTAAACGCTGACTGGCCCAAACTTCTGACACAATTTTCAAAAAAAAAGAAGACACTCTGGCCAAAGAAAAAAAGGCAAAAAATTGAAATGCTGGCCATATTTTTAAACGCTGAGGTCTGAGGTCCACAGAAATTTTATAGAAAAATGTTCGCACACATCGGAAGGCCAGAAAAGTTAATAAAATATATAGCTTTCTGAGAGTTAATTTTTTTAACCGTAACTTGGGCCTCTAATACCCATTTTAAAATATTTTTAGCGAAAAAAACAAAATTTTATTAATTTATTTACAAAAGTTAGAATTTTTTTAAATGAATTTTTACAAGTCCCGTATGCCTACAAAATCTTCAAGACCTCTAATGTTCACAATATGTTATAGGGTATCTGGGGGAAAGTTGTTCATAGGTCTTACATTTCAAGTTCTTGCCTTTTTATAGAGACTTCTGTGACCTATGAAATTTTATTGTAATTTTCATGAGATTCTGGAGGCTTTTTTTTTTAAATGGCAACATGGTCCTCTAATGCCTATGTATTTTTTTAAATATTTTTTAGCGAAAAACCACTCCAGATTTAAGAAATCGAAAAAACTATTTTTTTTATTTATTTTCAAAATATTTAAAAAAATTTTAAAAATCCAAAATTTTATAGCGCAAATATTCATAGGTCTAGCAGGACTACAAAATCTCATAGACCTCTGATGTATAAAATATTTTATAGGGTATCTCGGGCACAAGCCTGTTTTTAGAAATTTTTCATTGGTTTCTAGGGCCTAAATTTTATAGAAAGTTGTGAATAGACCTCACCTTTGAAGTTCATGACTTTTTACATGGACTTCTGGGTCCTATGGAATTTTATTGTCATTTTCATGGGATTCTGAGCCCAAAAATAGAAAAAAATGCGTGTATGCAAGAACTTTCGCATCTCCCTAAGTTATCGAGTTTTTATACCCTCAGCCCTATGGCTAAAAAGGGTATATCATTTGATCATTTGATACGACCAAAACGTGTCTCATCGAAATAACGGTTTTAGACGTTTCAGGAGATTTTGAGTCAATCTAGAGTGTTTGAGGACTATATAATTCCTTCTGCTTAAATGGCGCCCAATGTGGGGTGCGCAGCAAATTATTGAAAAGCATATACTTTGATTATTATGAGGCCAAGATGGAAGTAAATCGACTGGCAATTCTCCGGCTAATACGGTACTCTCAAGTAGGCAAACAATTTTTTTAAAGTTCTCTAAAGAGCTTAGTGTTCTTTCCACTGAAATGGAGCCCAATGTGGGTTGTTGTAATGCACAGCTGAAAACAAGACAGCTGTAACTCAAAGCCCAATAAAAATCGAAAGAAAATTTCGCAAAGGCGTTAGAGGCCTAAAATATTTTTCTACTAAAATGGCGCCCAATGTGTGGAGTTGGACAGTAAAGTATTGGAAATCAGATACCTTGGACATTATGAAGCCTAGTTGGAAGTGGATCGAATGGGAAGCGGAGGCAAGTTGCTCCGGCCAATTTCGTAGTCTCAAGTAGACAATACATATATTTAAAAGTTCTCCGAAGCTTAAAGAAAATAATGAGAAAAAAGCATTATAGGTCTCAGAGACCTTTAAATTTTCTTTATGAACCTCTTAACGCAACACAAAATTCTTCACAGATTTCAGAGGCTTTTAGAATTTTTTCCCCTAAAATGGCGCCAATGTAGGAGCTAGTTTTAAAAGGATGATATCAGGCATTGTTAAGGGTAAACTGTGAACCTGAGGCAAAAATAAATTTGAAAATAAATTTTAAATTTGCATAGGTTCCCAAGTTCTATAGAATTTAATCTGCTAAAATGGCGCCCAATGAATGGTATGAGAGCCAACTATTGAAAAGATGGTATCTGGAATGTTATGAGGTAAATGTGACTCAATTTTGCTTAGGATTCTAAGGCCTATAACATTTTTTAAGTTAAAATGGCGCCCAATGTGGGTTAGGGTAGTAAACTATTGTAAATGTGATACTTTGGACATTGTGATGCATATGTGAATGCAAGTCGATTGTGCCTCCAAGGCGTGTAGTTTCCGCCGACTTCGCTTTCTTCAATAAATCAGAGGTGAGAAATGAGAAATCTTTTGGTTTTCCGTTTTCTTTGATGTAAAATTGTTGAAAATTTTGATGTTTAGTTTTTTTGCATCAAAAGTGGCGCCCAACGTGAGACAAAGATAATGAAGAGAAATTAAGTGGAGAATAAAAGATTTAATTAAAAATCCTTAACATTCCACACCAGAACTTTTTCAAAATGATGTAGGAAAAATAGAAATAGGTGTCTTACGTTATGAATGATTTTTGTTACCTATTTTCAATAAAATATGTTATGTATAGGTCTAATGGCGCCCAACATGAAACTCAAGAATAACATTTTTTCTTGTTAAAATTGAATTTGATATTTTTAATTTTTTGGTTGGTAACAGGGAAATAAAACTATAGAAGGAAAATATAGTTGTGGTTTTGGTACAGATAAAGTGGCGCCCAACATGTGGCCATAGAACCAAACTCAATAGATTCTCGTTTTATTTATTCGCATTTTTTTGGAAATAAAAATTAAATATTTGAAGGAAAAGATAACTACGGTACCCAAAAAAAAAAAATCCAAAACTGTTCTATTTGAAGTAAGTGGCGCCCAACATTTATTCGGAAACGGAAAAATGAATTTTTAGCACTTTTAAATGAAATATCGCCGAGTTTAGTTTATTTCCTCATTTCCTTTGAGGCAAAATGATTTTAAGTGGTAATTTTTTATTTATTATTATTATTATTATTTATTTGTACAAAAAGTGGCGCCAAACGCGAGGCTCAAAAAAAATATTTTTTAATTATTTGGAAAATTGAGTGGAGATTAGCATTTTTAAATGAAATATCGCCGAGTTTAGTTTGTTTTCTCATTTCCTTCGAGGCAAAATGATTTTAAGTGTAAATTTTTTATTTATTATTTTTTTGTAGAAAAATTGGCGCCCAACGCGAGGCTCAAAAAAATATATATTTTTTAATTATTTTAAAATTGGGTGGAGATTTTGGTTATTTTTACTTTGAAAATACTTAGGTGCCATAACATTACTATGCCCTTAGATATGTCTTCTCCTGTTCTCAATTTAAATTCCATTTTTTTGTTTTATAAAATTATGTTTACCACTGCCTCATATTCAAGTTAGCTAAGAAAAAAATACCCAAACACCACTTGAACATTTGTCCTGGGATTAGTTGTATTTGAACTTTTCTGCTTGACCGTCAATATTTAAATCACACGAATCATTGGGACTTGGCACAATCTTTTCTGTTTACCAAAAAGGGCTCCGAATTTTTGAATTGATGTATTATGGCCATTGTTGTGATGTTGGCCCCGGTTGTGTGCGTGTGGCCAAAAACAAAACCCCTTAAAACAAATAATAAAAATATTTAAAATAATGTGTGGCATATTTGGCTTCATCACTTGGACAAATATTGATTAATGATGATGGCTGGAATGAATAGATTTTGTTTTAGGTTCACATTGGACAACTGTATTTGTCGTAGAGTGTCGTGCGAGTGGAGGTAGCAACAAATTATTGACTCAATGACCACAAAAACAAAGACAAACAAACTGGAGGAGAAAAAATGATGATGGTTAATGCCAGCTTATAAAGAAGCAATACCAGTGGCTAAGTGGTGCTTGTCTTCTTTAGCTCTTTTTTTTTTGGGTTTTGTTGGAACGTTTTCATTACAAAACCTGTCAATAAGATTTACAGGATGTTTTGTTTTCTTTTCTTTTCCATTTTGGCTTCTACGCTCATCTCTTTATGTGAGAAGCAGAAAAACGATTATAATTTATGTTAATTGTCGTACAACTCTCGGCTACTGAATTTGTTCCATTCCGACTCAAGATTGGATTCCAAAACCACTTGAGGTTTAAATAAAAATAACAAAACCAAAAGAAGGTGATTTTTTTCTTCATTTTTTGCTTCCACTTCTTCTACTTCTCTTGGCCATTTATTTGCTGTTTAGAAAAGTTTAAATAAAATTTACATTTCCTCAACACAAAAAAAAAAGAAGAAAGGGAGAGAACGAAGACTGGAATCAGTTGATGGAGTCACAGACAAAACCTTTGAAAAGATTTTCTGTAATTATTGCCTCTTATGTTTTGTTACCACCATCGCCGTATTGTTGCTGCCACTTAGACGACACCCCAAAATGAGAAGTTGTTGTAGTAGATCTTCTTCTTCTGATCAGATTTAAGTGGCCATAATAATAAATATTTATGATTAATATTTCAAAATTGTCGTCGTCGTTGGTGTTGAGAAAAGAACTCAATTTATTATCATAATAATGGGGGTGAGAGGTGAGCCTCTGATATTCAAATATTTATTTGTGTCGTTGTCTGCCTCTAGGAATGCTGTCGCGTCCGCCGTCTCCCGGGATGAGTTTGCATAAATTGTTTGTTTTAGCGATGACTTATATTTTTTGTGGTAGTTTTGATTTGTTTTTGTGACCCCTCGAGATTAACTGATCAAAAGGTAAAACTCTACAACTCTCCTCCTCCTACTCCCACACAAACAAATGGGAATAAGTGTCTTGAGAAAATATGCTGATAATTAGTTATTCCAAAAATAACAAGTAGAAAAGCAACTAAGTTCGGCCTGGCCGATCTTTTTATATCCTCCACAATACGGAAGGAATTTAAAATTTTTCAAAAAAAAAAAAAAAAGAACATCCGCCGAAAAATACCGCTCAAATGAAAACCTTTATATGGAAGCTAAGTATTAGATGCTGGATAAGTAATTTTTGTCATAGACTCTGGCAACGATTCCGAACTTTAAATACGAAATTTGAAACAGTTCTGGCGAACAATGTAACTAATATCATCAAAATACCGAATATCGGAAGGTGCCATTATATGGGGCTATACGAAGGTGTGAACCTGCACGGACAATTTTCTGTCGTAGGCTGTAGCATCCATTACGAACTTCAAATACCAAATTTGAAACATTTCCGGTTTAAAATTTCGCTTACATCATCAAAATACTGAAAATAGGGAGGTACCGCTATATAGGGGCTACATCAAAACGTGGACCTACATGACCCATTTTCAATACAAAAAGTCCTGCAGACATAATATTCATTTGAGGTAAATTTTAATAATATACTTCATTTCGTTCGGAAGCTAGAGTGATTTACGTTTTGCATAGCTAAAGTGGCGCCCAACATGTGGAAACTCTAAGCATCAAATCTTAAGGGTATGTTGCATACTTTTAGGATTATTTAAAGAAAGAAATATATGTTAGTTTCTCAAATTGTTTCTATTGAACTCTTTTAACCAAAAATAAGTTGTTTTTTTTTTGTGGTAAAAATAGAAAAGAAAGTTTCTCAAAAAATTCCATTCCAATATCTTCAAATATGAATTCGTAATTGGCTCGATTGTGGTGGTACTGTCGAAGAGCACTCAAAACTCTTGAAAGCAATACTTGACAGTTAACTTTATCAAAAAAATTGGTTTGCCTTGCAGAAAGTGCTTAACATAGTTTTGGGAATGAGTATTCTTTAGGTCAATAGTTTTTTTTTTCAAAAAAAAAAAAAAAAAAAAAAAAAAATTAAGGAGAGACAAAATTGCTCTCTCTCTCTATTCCTCTGAAGAAGTTATACAAATGGCTACTACCCATAGAAAACTAATACAAAATATTGTAAAAAAAGTCCCCTTTACGAAAGCTTGTGGGGGATATTCCAACTTGAAGTTCTATGGAAGGTTTTTATTAAGAGAAGTCCATTAGATGGCGCCCAATGTGGGGCATAAACTTTAATTGATTAGAAAAATAATAATAAAATTATTTATTGTGTTTTGTGCTGCTTAAAATTACCTTTATTTTTCTGACCCATTTATTTAAAATCATTTTAAAATTCCCTCAAAAATTTCGCAAATGGTGCCCAATGGAAGTCAGATTTGCTAAGATAAAAATAATCAAAATTTTCTCATCATGATTTTTTTGTATTTTCTGTAGAATGTTTTTATTAACAAAACTTCATTAGATGGCGCCCAATGTGGGATATAAAACTATAATCGATAAGAACAATGCTTCTATTGGGTTTTGTGCTGCTTAAAATTACCTTTACTTTTTTTAAGACCCATTTATTTAAAATCATTTGAAATTTCCCTCAAAAATTTCCAAAAATGGCGCCCAATGTGGGTCGCATACTAGATATAAAGAATCAAAATTTTCTCATCATGATTTTTTTATTTTCTTTGAAACTGAAGATAAAAAAGTAACAGGGTGAGATAAAAAAAAAAAAACTGCAACAAAGTCAAACGTCATAATTTTTACATTTTTTTTAATTTTATTGAATGAAAACAAAAAAAGTCGGAAATAGCATCAAATTCTAGAATAAGTTTAGATTTGTTCGAATTGGTCATCTTTGCCATGAACTATGGCCTTCAAACGGCCAATGAAACCATCACACGCTGCCCGAATGTTGCTCTGCGGTATTTTGGCCCATTCCCGGCGAAGTGCTTGCTTGAGGTAATCGACACTTTAGTATTATTTTAGTGCCAACCTTGCTTTCCAAAATACTCCAGATACAATAGTCCAACGGATATCCGGAGATTTTGGAGGTCATTGTGCGCTGGAAATGAAGCGAGGAACCTCATTTTGTAACCATTCTTGGGAGGCGCGTGTTGAGTCCTGTTGGAATGCCCAAGGTCTGCGGCCAAAATGTTTGCGTGCCCAAGGCTTTAATACATCCTCCAGAATATTTTCGCGATAATATTCGGCATCGGGATTTATTCTGATGCCACGGTCGATTAATATGAACGGAGAACGACCATCGGATGTCGTAGCGAACCCCATCTGGTACCTCCCCCACAAGGGGTCACAATTTTCAATACTTTTATCTCTCATAAATTGCAAGACAAGTCATCGATTCTTTAGATCTAAATATTTCTCTCAGCCAGAAACCTGAAATGAAGATGGAATTTATGGATTGATAAAAAAAAACTGCAACAAAGTCAAACGACATAATTTTTAATTTTTTTTTTTAGAAACAGTTTAGATTTGTTCGAATTGGTCATCTTTGGCATGAACTATGGCCTTCAAACGGCCAATGAAACCGTCACACGCTGCCTGAATGTTGCTCTGCGGTATTTTGGCCCATTCACGGCGAAGCGCTTGTTTGAGGTGATCGACACTATGGTATTTTTTTAGTGTCAACCTTGCTTTCCAAAATACTCCAGACACAATAGTCCAACGGATTGGTATCCGGAGATTTTATTGGCCATTGTGGTGGCTGGAAATGAAGCGAGGAACCTCATTTTGTAACCATTCTTGGGAGGCGCGTGCTGAGTCCTGTTGGAATGTCCAAGGTTTGAGGCCAAAATGTGTGCGTGCCCAAGGCTTTAATACACCCTCCAGAATATTTTCGCGATAATATTCAGCATTTATTCTGATGCCACGGCCGATTAATACGAGCGCAGAGCAACCATCTGTCTGGCTGTTATGGCGGCCCACACCATCACCATGGCCGGCGCTTGAGTTCTGGTGGCCAACCGAAGGTTCACATTTTTAGCTGACTCTTTGGCAAGTAAACACGATCATTTTGTTTGTGTTTGTTTACAAACTGCTGGACAACGATTGTTTTCTCATAGGAGAAAACCAAATTCGGCAGTTCACCACTTTCGGTCAAGCGAAACAACTCTTTAGCTCTTTTGAGTCTATTTTCTTTCTGTTGTGGTGTGGTTTTACCTCGAGCTCATTTTTCAATATTTGCCGAATGGAATATTGCGATATGTTCAGCTCACGAGACATTTTTCGGCCACTGCGACGTGGTTTTCCAGCCAAATATAAAGAAATCACACCATCACGCTTGAATTCCATCACGAATAATTTTTTTTCGGGTAAATTCTCACCAATATGCTTTTGTACACTTGTAAACAATATAATGAGCTGTCACTGGAACAATTTTAACAGCTGTCGGACGAGTAGCTTAGAAATGACATCAGTCTGAAGTTGGTTGCAATTTTTTCATCTCACCCTGTGTATACCTGTAGAAGGTCAATTTGAGGTAATCATTCTCAAAATCCTCCTCCCTGAAGTTTCAATTACAGAAAAATATTTTTTTATTTATTTTTATTATTTTGTTTTTTTTTTTTTTTTTTTTTTTGTTATTCTCTCTTCTTATCCTGTTATTTCACGTGCAATATTAGGCTACTTATAAATTTCATAACAAAACAAAAAAAAAGCCAAACAATAATATTTATCCAAAGAAGATTTTTGATTGTTTCAATTATGAAATTAACCAATAAACCACCCAAATCCACTCTACCCATAATCCGCCCTCCAACAACTTCATATTTCATAAGGGCGTATATTTATATAACAATATTTCCTGCCCAGGATAATAAATGTGAAAACACTTGTCAAAAAGTCCTGCTGGGCTTTGGCCACAAAATAAGTGAGGGCAGACAAGTGTGCTGACACCACAGAGGGGGTGGTGGTGAATTGTTAAATAATAATTTTCCAAAAATCCAAAGTAAGGCCGCAGGGTACTTCAACGTACGCACACACACACACACAAACGCCTGTAATCATCCAACCAACCAACCAACCATCAATGAAATGAAAACATATTTTTACTGATGATGACGAAGAGGTCAGGTCTGGTTTAAGACCACACACATACACACTCTCCCATAATAATACGCACAAATACACACACGTGTTTTGATTACATATAAAATCTGCTGATTCCACATCATTGCCATTTAATTTTGATTTAATTTAGACAAAATAAACAAAACTTGTATTAATCCACAAAATGTTTCGGCGAAAATGTCACCCAGGTGGGGGAAGGGGGAAAACATGTGAGGATGAATTAACAAAATATGGCCAAAAATTAAGAAAATATTTATTTAACATTTTTTGAAATAGAAACTAAAAAAATAATTCAATATTTTTAAATAAAAAAATCGGCAATCTTCAATAATTATTTTTATTTGGAAACCAGCAAGAAGAGATCACCCCTCCTCCTAAAGGAGCGCCTTTTTTGATCTCAATTCCTTAGCCTAGTCCTTTTCAAGTGTTTCTCCATCTTAATTGTTCTTTTGTCGGCCCAAATATGTTATTGTTTTGTTTGCTTGTCAAAAGCCCCCTCCTAAACATGTGCTAATAGTTTCGTAACAAAAATCCTGTCATTGAAAAAAAGGATAACAACAACAAATGATTGTGCATTTTTTTTTTTTTTTCAAAACAAAAACTGGATTTTGTTATTTTTAAAGAATCTCTTTGGGAGAGGGATTTTCTTTGGATTTCTTTCACTGAGCGAACGGCGGCTAAACAATTGCTCTCTTTTATCTGACTCAGAACTGGATTTTTGTTTTGCCATTGTGGCTAAGTGGTTATCTAGCCCCGGCTGAAATGTGGTAGCACGTAGTTGGAAGGCATGTGTGTGTGTGTTCTCCCCCTACCTCGTCGTTTCCCTCATTTGTAGTTGCAATTCATTGTTATTGTTCGGTTAATAGCCCTAAACAATGCCTACTAAACGTTTGTGGAGGTGTTGTTGAGATGGCATAATGTGGCATTAACCTTTTCAGGCGTCTAGGGATTTTCGGTGGCAGACCAGCATCAAGTGGTTGCCGTGTGTGTGTCGAATTTATGATGAGTCACGATGCAGTTCATGGGATGTCTATTTGGAGTTATTTCCCGTAAGAGAACGCGGAAAAATATAAAAATAACTGATTCCTGGGCACCGCAATATCCCCGATACTGTATAGCATTGGAAAAGTCCGACATGAAATAGTTATTCAAACATTCTTAGTTGTTACCCCAGGTTGGGCGCCATATAAGGAAAATACTGCAAGATCTAAGGTATTAAAAGATTGGGCGTCGTGTGGCATTTACAAATTGTCAAGGAAAATGGTTCCGCAATCACTATCCAATTTCTCTTCATTTTTATAACTCGAAAGTTTCATTTTCAGCACCATGTTGGGCGCCACTTTTGCTACAAATCAATTCAAGATATTACAACTTTTAAGAGAACCAAAAATATGAATCACATTTTATCGGAGCAAAAAAAATGGATTAAAACCACCAAAACTACAACGTTTAATATGTTTGAATTTTTTAAATTCGAAAGCTTAATGTCGTGCCTTACGTTGGGCGCCATTTCAGCAAAAGCAAGTAAGCACAATTTAATTTTCGAACCAGCTTGACCCTGTCATAGTGAATGTCAGCATCTAGACACTAGAAACAGCATCTTCATAGATTCCAAAAGCTGTAAGTTCGACCGGGCCGGCGACTTCAAATACCCTCAACCATTTGCAACGAGTTTGGCAATTCTCAAAAACAAAAAAAATTTGTTAAAAATTCTGTTAAAATCTTAAAAATATCGAATGTAGCTTTTATATTAGGGTCTGTACGACGACATGGACCTGCATAGGTAAATTTTGTCATAAGCCATTACAATATTCGAATGCGAAATTAAAAAAAAAATCGGTGAATAATGTCGCTAAAATCATCAAAAAACCGAATATCGGAAGGTACCGTTATATGGGGGCTATACGAAGACGTGGACCTGCACAGACAAATTTCTGTCTTAGGTTGCAGTATCCATTACAAACCTAAAATACCAAATTTGAAACGATTCCGGCGAATAATGTCGCTAAAATCATAAAAATATTGAATATGGGGGAGGTACCGTTATTTGGGGGCTATATAAAAACGTGGAGCGGTATTGTCCATTTACGAACATAACCTACAAAATTCCCGACGGCAAAAACGATCGGGGACGGGTTCTGCATAAAAAAATAAATTAAGCATTTTTAGCTCTGGTCCTAGGTTGGGCGCCATAAGAGTACATGTGTCATACATATGGTTTTGTTGACATCAATCTTTATGGAATGTGTGTTACTAATAAAATGTCGATTTGTTTAAGGTTCACATTGGGCGCCACCCACCTATCTAATATTAAAGTGTAAAAAATTAAGCGCAATGTCGTCTCTGTCTTTCGGTTTTTTCATCAGAAAGGCCAGAGAAAACATGGAATATAATTAATTTATTCAAATTTCATTCAAACTCGCATTGGGCGCCAAATTGGTTTCTGTAGCAAACTCAACACAAAAATAAGTTTATTAGAAAATTCTAAAGAATCAGAGAAGTACACCGTCTAATTGGGCGCCACATAAGCTCCAGTAATTCTGATAAATTTCATTTTGCTCTCAACTAATCAAAGTTACAACGACGCCACGTTGGGCGCCATTTGGGACTAAAGTTAAAAGCCATATATGAGGACGAAATTAACATTTAAAGGATCAAAATCAAGAAATAACAAGATTCTGACTGCTCTGCCACCATGTTGCAAAGGAAGACCATTAGAAGCCCTCTTATCCATGGAAGACCCCTTTTAAATATCTTCTTACTATGGGAAACCTTTTAAAAGGCTTTCCATTCGTCAGTTTTCGAATTTGCAATTTCTCCCCCGAAAAAAGTATTGTTAAGATTTCCGGTCACCTCGTCAAAGCTATGAATTTTTCTGACTCCTTTTGTTTTCGTTTTTTTTTTTTTTTTTTGAAGTTGGTTTTTCGAATAAGTTTTTAAGTAAAAAATCTCCATATCTTTTAGTTTACACACATGACAAGCAGAGTGTGTATGTTTGTGTATATGTACCTATGAATATATATCTGGGTTTTTCTTTTTTTTTGTTTAAAAATTGGTTTTTCAACATTTGACCTCCTGCATTTCTTCCCTCTCTCTCTCTCTGCCCCTCTTGTGGCTGATATTTTTGTTTACAATTTTCGGCAAAAATTACTCAATAAAGGAGGAGGAGTGTGTGAGAGAGGGGATTGGTGCAGTTGTTTGGTTACATGTTTTTTGTTTTTCTGCTGTTGCTGTCGAGGATAACCCAGATGAGTGAGATTGGTTAAAGCTTATAAAACGCTGATGTATATTTGCTTTGGTTTTTGGTTGATGCGTTTTCATGATGATGCTGCTGCTGATGCCCAAAAGTCGTGCGTGCATTCGTTCAACCAAACCAAGCAGAAGCGAACCAAAGCGACCAAGCCGACCAACCAACCAACCATTGGTGGCAGTATGAAATCCATAAAACAAACAACCCGGAAGCGGTTGATTTTTAATTAACGGTATGTTATGCTGAAGCCTATATAACAACAGCAACAACAACAACAACACAGGAGTTATGAAAACCATATTTTGCATGTGCCTTTCGAGCCTTGGCCAAAAACAAAAAAAGAAGAAGTGAATTGAACCCCTGTAACTCCCCGAAATACTCTGGAGATCTTACCCAAAGAGGATTTCGTTATGGAATAAACAATGCAAAACTGATATGTTAAACCCTATACACATACAGATACGTGTAGAGTTGTAACATGTGTGTGTGTGTGCCGTGCATCAAAGTTGTTTAAACCATCAAGTTTATAGGTGTTGTTGTTGGTTGTAAGGGAGGGTGATGATAGCTTCATTAATTAGTCAAATTACATTTTGGGGCGAAGCTTGAAAAATTAAAAACCAACTTCAGGTGGGAGATTTACTTTTTGGGAAATAGTTTTTTTTTTTTTTTTTTTTTGTAATCATCAAGGATACTTGGTATTAAATTAGTGAACCTTTTGAAAAAAAAAATTGAACTGTGGAACGGCCTCAACAAGAGCTTTTAGAACATTTTTCTTTTATTTTAAATCTAAAGCGATCAGGATCTCCAATAATTTAAACTTATATCAAAACAGGCCAATTATGGGCTACAAAAATTATAACAAAAAAAAAAACGAAAAACTCACCTTCTATATGACAACGAGCACACTCACTTCCATGAATCTGAAACAGATTGATAAAAAATTTTAAATTAAAACTAACAGAGGAAATTCAAAAATAGAAACGATAAGTCTTAAAACACAAATCAAAGAAACTATTCTAATTTCTAAAAAAAAAACAGGTATAAAATATTAAACCTCCAACCAATAAGCTTAACTTAATCGGACATCCCTCAAATCCCCCTTTTTGCACACAAAACCTAGGAAACCCATAAATTTTCCCTACTCAGAACATAAAATTACTTTCTTTGCGAGTATTTTCGTTCTATCGTCAACTAAATATCATAAATCCATAAATCTCTGCATAATATTTATTTAATTTAAGCACAAAATATAATTAACGATATATTAAAAAAATTCATAAATAATTAAATTTTTCATATGCAGTAGAACCTCTCAAACGCTAACAGATTTCAGAGAACGATAATTTTTAAGGGCAAGCCATTTGAAATCATTCCATAATTCTCTCTCCCTCTCATAACCCATTCTAAAGTGGATAATAAATATATGCCAATTTTTTCACTTGATAAAACGGTCCTCTTTAGAGGTTCTACTGTCTATTATCCATATCAAAAATTTGCAAAAAAAAGGCACAATATTTTATACATATTAAATAATGTTATAATAATATACATACAAACAAAACTGCACTTTATACAGCTGTGTACATTATATTTTATATAATTGTGTTCTATATATACCCGCATACATATGTACATTTATATACGGGTGTGTGTAATGGATGTTTGCTAATTTATAACCAATATAACGCGGATTTTGGGTCTTAATTGTATAAATATTTTTGCTGCATTTATAATTATGAGCAAATATAATAAAACAAAAAAAAAAAAAAAACAATTAATTTTTTCTGCATCTTCTTTTGTTTATTGTTATTGCTGCAACGCCAAACGCCGGCATTCAGTCATTCATGATTGGTTATAAATCATAATAAACACACAACTATGCTCACACGCACATAAGAGGGAAATATTTTAATTTAATTTGGAACAAAATTGGACGGTTTTGATGATGTTATACGATCTATAGATCTAAAAAAATGGAATTAAAATTGTAAATTTTTTCAAGAAAACAAAGTGAACTAGTTCCAGCTCTTTCGTTTAACTGTTCATTTACTTAATCTCGTTCAATTTGTCAACAGTAGTTATTGTAATTATGTCATTCCAGAAAAGAATTGTTCAAAGATGCTATTTAGTAAAAGGGACAATGGGAACTAGTTCCTTAAATTAAAACCATCAGATCACAGCGTTCGTTTTGTGAAGCCTACATCAACTCGAAAGAGAAAATAAAAAAAAATAAAACCAATTAAGAAAGTCTAAAAGTCGGGCGGGACGACTTTATGATACCCTACAACCCTAGAGCTTTATATAACAAAAAATATAACAAATCGGATGAACGCTATGTATGGGAGCTATAGCTATACCTGAACCCAATTTTAATATACCCATTTCTAGGCTCAATTTGGTCGTAAGTACCAATTTCCATCCCATTTGGGCTAATATTACACGTTTGGTGCACAGTTAAAGGCAAATCTGGTGAATTTATATATATGGGAGCTACATATGCAAATCTAAACCGATCTCGATAAAATTTTGGAAAGGTACTACTGCGTTGCATTTGGTATATTTCCCCAAATATCGTTGTTGCCGAGTGCATATTACGGCTGCGGAGGACAAAAATATCAAATTCGGATGAGGAATATAAATGGGAGCTATAGCTATATCTGAACCGATTTCGATCAAATTTGACATACCTGTTTCTAGGCTCAATTTAGTCATAAGTACCAAATTCCATGCCATTTGGCCTAATATTACACGTTTGGTGCACAATAAAAGGCAAATCTGACGAAGTTTTATATGGAGCTATGTACGCAAATCTGAACCGATCTCGACAAAATTTAGGAAAGGTATAACTGTGTTACATTTGATATATTTTCCAGAATATCGTTCTTACGGAGTGCATATTACCGCTGCGGAGGACAAAAATATCAAATCGAACGAATAATATATATTGGAGCTATAGCTATATCTGACCCGATTTCGATGAAATTTGGCATACTTATTTCTAAGCTCAATTTTGTCGTATATCCCAAATTTTATCCAATTTGGACAAATATTACACATTTGGTGTTCAATAAAAAGCCAAATATGACGAATATTACACGTTTGGTGTACAATAAAATGCAAATCGGACTAAGATATACATGGGAGCTATATCTAAATTTTGACCGATTTTCTCCAATTTCAATAGGATTTGTCCTTGGATCAAACAAATGACTTGTGCAAAATTTCATCTGCGACTGGTACTTTGTTAACAAAAATACATGGACAGACAGAGGGACGGAAGGACGGACATGCTTAAATCGACTCAGAATGTGATTCTATCATCAAAAGGAACTATGGGTCTATCTCGTGTTCCTTTTGCCTGTTACAAACAAATGCACAAAGACATAATACCCCCGACCACCTCTTGGTGTAGGGTATAAATAGTCAAATTAGTTCCACGCAGAGAGATCTATGCTCAATTTTTCTTCTAAAAAATTAAATCGGAAATATAATCTATACTTATTAGTAATCAATACTACAAAGTAATCATCGATTATTTCCATTATCGTGACATTCTTTATTACTTAATGTCTTTTATTCGCAATAATTAATAGAATTTTTGTTCATCTTTAGCATTTTTTTGGTCGAATTTAATTTCGCTATTTTTTTTTAAAGAAAAAAAATCACAGTACTCTCTCATTATTATAATATCCAACTACAAAAAAATTGTTTCATAACTTAAATGGAAAAAAGTGTGATAATTAACACCAACACATTACAACTTTTACTACTACCAATCACATGGAAACATTAAATTAAAATATTTCACACCCACACACACATATGGTGTTTGAGTGTTCATAAAAAATTAAATTTTAATCAACATTTGGTTAACTAAAAACGCTAAATGGCCAAAATGCAATAACAAAAACGCCAACTTATAAAAAAAACAAAAAAAAACAAAAACTGGAATGGTTTTGTATTTTGGTTTTAGCAAAAATTTCTAATCCCATAAATTTTAAACACATTCTGAGCAAAACGTTTTAGCTCCAATTTTTCGTCATTGAGGCTCGCGGGCAAAGGCCATCGACAGCATGTCATGGCTAACGCCTTTGTTGATTTAGAACCGCTAAAATGTTACATTTTTTTGTTATAACTTCAGGCGCTTTTTTACAGCCAGCACACTTTTCATTATTGTTTCATACATAGAATAAACATGGGCATACACACATGGCCAAAGTGAAATTTTAGACACATGGACTGGAAAATTGGTTTCGTGGCGGCCAAAACAAAATAGACTGTAATTTAATTATATGGACTATTTGGACTTTTGAAATTTAACTATAGACCCAAAAACAAGTATAATATACTACAACATAATATATAATAAAACAATATAAACAATATAATATCTATGTAACTATATAAATCAGATTTTATTGAGATCAAAAATTGATTTGTTTTTTAAATCAGTAATTGGGGCTTTTGTTGTTTTCGAGTTGGTGTTCTCCGAGGCTTTTTAAAATTTTAATTTTATTGAGAACAAAAGTTGATGCACATATTTAAAGAATAGGACTAATCCAAAAATAAAAAAATAATAAGCTTTTCGAATGAAGTATTTCGTTTTTCAAAATTGGGACAAACTCTGGAAATAATGTATTAAAAGCCATAATTTCCTAAGCATTTTGATTTTATTGAGAACAAAAATTGAATGGTTTTTGATTGAATTTTTAATTCAGTATAAGATTTTTTTAGTTGTTTATGAGTTGTTTTTTAAACTTTTCATGTACGAAATTTGATCTAAATGCAACTTATTTGAACAATATGACCTATGTGGAAACATTTTTTTAGCCCCTACAAAAAATTATTTTTTGTCAAAATTTTTACAAGACTTGGGTATTAATGTACCAAGCCTGTGAATTTCAAATTAAAGTTTTTGGGATAAAATATTTTTTATTTGATATGTTCACAAAAAAATGCATCCCTGGCCTATATTTTCGTTTTGTTTTATAATTCGTTCTAGTGTTTAGCAATTTTTGAAGTTCTTACATTTATTAAAATCAAAAATTGTTATGTACCTAAAAATAGGATATTATTTGATTATATATATTTTTCTTCTATGATATATGTAAATTTTCTAAATATTACAATCAGGTTACGGGAAACGTTGTAAAAACTATTTAAAATTCAGAGGTTAATTTATTGAGAACAAATATTAATTTGTTTTTCTTCACATTTATAGAATGACATTGAATTTGTCTAGAATAATGTTTAGAAAAACTTTGGATTTAAAGAAAAATATTTTAAAATTTGTACTTTCAGCTCATAAGAGACATAAAATCCCGGAGACATTAAAATTTCTAAGGAAATCTTTTCTCGGAATAAACCATTTAGAATAATTAAATTTTCTATTATTCCGAGAACTGATTTTCGAAAAATAAAATTAATGTCTTCGAGAATGAAATTTTCTAATTTATATTTTTTTTTAATTCCGAGAACAATGTTTAGAACTCATGCCAATGACTATGGTATAATGACGGTTTTTGTATAATCTTAACAATTTTAATTTTATTGAGAACAAAAATTGATTAGTTTGTACCGGCTTTTTTTTCCCAGGGCACTGATGTCTATATTTTTCAAGATCTTAATACTTTTTCGACGATTTCTTGTTCGTCATTTCTACTGTCAAGCTAAACTTTTTCAAAAATTTCTCCCAATTCCGAAAGTGTTTCTCCTTATTGAAGCAAAATTTGAAGTAAAACTTGAAGCAGAACTTAAGCTACAATTGCAATTCATTCGATGAGGTGTTACACATCAATGGATTTTAATCAACATTTTTGTGTGTGGTTCGCTCGGTGGCCATGACCACCGGTTGGACATGGTCAAACAAAAAGCACAGTATAACCACATGTGTCTACTTTGTAGGAAGTTAAAGCGATGACATTACTGCGAATTGCCATTCTGGCTAGTAGGTTTAAATTTAAACTTCCTATTGGACAACTTTCTCCAGGATTTTAAATAGAAGAGAAGTGGAGAGACTAACCACATTTAGACTGCCATAATATCCCTTCTCCCATTTTCACGTGTATTATGCGTAGCTAGTAATTAGCATTGTTTGTCAGTGGTGGTTGCATGACTGTTCTCGCTACCTCTCATTCCTTACTTAAATTTGCCATTGAAAAGTAATCAAATGACAGCTGCTGAATTGCTGGGATTAACGAAGCGCAAAATTCTCTGTTAATAAGCTACAATATTGTGGGACGAGGCAGGCTGGCTGGCTTGCATAGTTTGCCAAAGAAAATGTAAATATGCAAATAGCCTATTTAGCAATGTGTGGAAATTCCACTTCCACTCTTCAACCAAAAATTCTTCTAACATGGCTTTTATGTCCTGTTGGACAATATTTTAGCTTGGCCATTTTTCTGGTTTAGTTTTTGATGAACTTCAACAAATATTTGCTTGGAATTTTCATCTTTGGCAAATGGCTGCGCTGTGACTGTTCTACATATAAGCTTTGCCTTTGGCTGAGCGCTCTCCCAAACCATTTCCTGGTATTTTTATGTTTGTTTTTCGGCGTGCTTTCCCCTCCACATATATATGGATGAGAGGTTGTGGTGGGGTGGTCTTATTCATATATAAGCGGTGTTAGTTTTTAATCCATCCATCCATTCATCCTGCCCCCAGAAACTATCCATGTCCAGTTGAGTTGCTGAGACCACACATTGAGGGCCAGAAAAACATTTGACGACCAAAAAAAACAGAACTGAATTTCTAATTTTTGATGATGTATAAATTTCAGTTCCTCATGAGAGGAGCTGTGGCAAAATATGACGAGCAGAATATGTTGGGGGGAAAAAGTAAGGTGAACCAAAATTCCCAGGAAGGGAGAACTGAAATAGAGATTTAATACGAATGATTTTGTGACAAACTTTTATTGCAATTATTGAAAATAGGATTTTATATCCAAAGAGCAAATCTAATGCCAAAATATTGAACCGAGGTAGAATTGAAAGCAAAAGGTATTCTATGGTGATCTTACACATTCAAGATATGGTAAAAAATCAATAAACACCAAAAAAGTCATTGGCAGAATTAAAATATTCGGTTGCATTTGAAGTTCGCGAAAAAAAAAAACAAAATTCTGCTAAGACAATTTGCGGATTATTGGCAGATTTTGGAAAGAATATTGTTAACGGAAAAATAATTTAAGGATCATTTAAAAAAATCCTATAAGAATTTGGAGAAATCGAACAGGTCAATAATTACGGCCTATTAAAAATATTTGGAGGGCTGCCAGAAGACGAAAAATTCCGCATTTGAATCTGAACTCCGTAAGAAAATATTTCTTTGGAATATATATTTATTACCAAGGGCCACTAAATAAACCTATTATTTTTTGAATGGCCATCAATACAGAAGTTGGTTTTTATTGACATTTCTTGGGTCCGCATGTAGATATTCCTCCATGTGAAGAACAAATATTTATTTCCTTTTTTCAGCTCATAAGAGACATGAAATCTTGGAGACATTAAATTTTCTTAAAAAACTCGTTCTCTAAATTAACAATTTAAAATAATTCTAAATTGTTTATTCCGAGAACGGATTTCCTAAAAAAATAATAATAAGATTCAGATTTTCTAATCTATTTATTTATTTTTAGTTTTAAACATTTTCATTTTATTGAGAACAAAAATTGATTAGCTTGGAGTGCCTTTTAAATCTATTTTATTCTGGATTTTTTTTTTGGGTCCGCATGTAGGTATTCCTCCATGTGAGGAGAAAATATTTATTTCGGTCTTCAGCTCATAAGAGACATAATTTATAATTTATTTCTTTTTTGTTTTAAACATTTTCATTTTACTGAGAACAAAAATTGATTAGCTTGGAGAGCCTTTTAATATTTATTTCATTCTGGATTTTTTTTTTTTTTGGTTCCTCATGTAGGTATTCCTCCATGTGAGGAGAAAATATTTATTTCGGTCTTCAGCTCATAAGAGACATAGAATCTTGGAGACATTAAATTTTCTTAGGAAATCCGTTCTCTAAATTAACAGTTTGGAATAATTCTATTTTTTTTTATTCCGAGAACGGATTTTCTAAAAAAATAATGTCTACGAGATTGAGATTTTTTAATTTATTTATTTTAGTTTTTTTTTTTGTTTTAAACATTTTCATTTTATTGAGAACAAGAATTGATAAGCTTGAAGTGTCTTTTAATATTTATTTCATTCATGCTATCAAAATGTTCAATTAAAGAACTGCTCCCGAACAACTAATTTTTGTAAAAAACATACGATCAATAAATTTTAATGCTACTCAACCTCGATAGGGTTGACCTGAAAATATTTAAAAAGTATGAATATAAAGTAAAATTATAACCATAAAATTATAAAACATACCCCAAATGACTTAGGAAATTCTCTCATAGAGCAATTTTCCAACTTTAATCCTGCGCCCATTATCAAAGACTTAATTGCAATCCTTTCAGTGTCTTTTTTTACTTCCTTCAAAAAATTCTTTTGAAAATACAAACCAAAGAATAACAACCTGCCAGTCAAACAACCAACCATCCATCCATCCATTTAAATAATTAGCAAAAGCTAATGCTTTTTAGGATAATTAATGCACAAAGCCAGGAGACACACACACAACCAGAGAGTGGAAGAGAGAGACCCCCTCACTCTTGTAGATACCAATGGTATTATAACATCAACTAAGTACACTGACATGGTATTACCAGCGTTGCTTAATATGGCCTAAGGACCTATCAACGTTCGCTCAGACACCTGCTTAAAAGATACCCAAAACGAAGCGGGGCTACATGGAGATGTTCCTTACAAAACCCACCCACCTAGCCACTCAAACATTGACACGGATGGAAAATTTGAAATTTCCCCCACAGGGGTGAGAAAATAACGTAACAACCAACCACCCAGCAGAGAAGTTGATAACCTTTCTGCCAATGAATCTAGTACATAGCCAGGCACATGCACATAGACACATACAAATACACCTACATATATACTACACAAAATCGCAAGAGCTGGAGATACTGCTCAACTATGTATGAGTGTGTACTTGCCGGCTTCAAATCTCACAATCTCGCCCGCTTTAGCTACCTCTTTGCAAAAATGCAATTTCATTAGTCATCTCCACTACCTTGCATGTCCTTTGCGAGTTACAAATGTGTGTGTTTATGTCTCTCGCGTTGGTTGGATACTGCATGCTTGACTGCATACATGTCGCATGGACATGCATGAATTGTCTCAATTATTAGTGTTTTAAATGTCACAATGGCATGGCTGATTAAAAAATACCAACAAAATTCTAAAGAGATATAAAAGTAACAAAAATCAGAATGAAATAAATCTCACGAGAGTCATCCAATGAGCAAATTAAGTGACATATACTATATAAAGTTGACCTCTCTCCCACTCACCCACTCATGTCAAAGGTTGCCAGCCAGCCAGCGCCATGTTACCTTGGCAATGACTTGTCAATGTTTGGCATTTGTTGCTCTCTTTTTTTTTTCTGTCATGTCACATCAGTGGAATGGAATGTAATTTGTTTGAAATTTAAATTGAATTTAACAGAGGATAACAAGCAGAAGTCTGGACGTTTTCAGAATTTTAATGAAGAAAGGATATTTTTCAAAAATTGAGACAAGGGATAAATGTCAAGTCAAAGTAGTTAATGACATTTATAGGAATGAATGTTTCAGCTGAGTTGCATTTGAAAATCTAGTTTTGAAATTTATCTAGAAATGGAAATTTATGTTTCAAATCAAATGAAATGTAGACTCAAATTTTCTCCTTCTCTACCCTTTCACATTGATTATCGTTCGGCATGCAGCAAATAGGCTTTAAGATTTTTACCTTCAACAAAAAAGTCAACTTTTCGTTTCATCGAAATTCGAACTAAATATCCCTTGTTTCTCGAACCAAATATATCTTCAATTGCCGCCAACTTAACGTATATAACAAAGCTACATTTTAATACATGAAGTTGGCTGCGATTGAAGATCTCATTTATTAGGAAAAAACAATGAAAGAAACGAGTAGATTACTAGGCGATCGAGTCGTTTGCTGAGAAGATTGATTTATCGATTTTTTGTAAAACTCACACAATCAAATTTTTTATAAAATATTTTTTCGACTTAATAGGAAAATATTTTAATTATAATTTGCTTTTTTTCTAAGGCTCTAGTCATATTTTCTGTATTTCCACCTCAATAGACTTTTGCCTAAATTGTGTCCATACTCTTCGTCTCGTCTCTAATTTTTCGATTCAAGTACATCTTCAATCGCAGCCAACTTAATAACAATATAACAAAGCAAATGAAGTTGGCTGCGATTGGAGATCACATTTTCTATGGAACATACAATGGGAGGGAGAATCGAGTAGTTTAGTAGACGATAGAGTGTTTATTTATACAATATGTTCTGCGTAGATTGATGGATCGGCATAATCAAATTTTTTGTAAAACTCAAACAAACAATTTTATAATTTTTTTTTTTGACGATTTAATAAGAATATTTTCAGTTATTATTATTATCTTTTTCTAAAGCTTCGGTTATATTACCAGTTTTTCTGCTATAGTTTGAATTAATAAAACTTTTGCTTAAACTGTGTCCACATTCTTGTTCCAGTCCCTCTAGTATCTGGATCCAAGTAAACACTCAATGGCAGCCAACTTCATTAATATAACACATCTGCATTTTATGCATTAAGTTGGCTGCAATTGAAAATCAAACTTGCGACAGAACGAACAGTGAGAAGATCGAGAAGTTTATCAGACTGCTTATTCGTTCGAAACAGACCAAAAAAATTGGATTTTTTAAAGAATATTTTTCAAGGACCAACAGACAAAAGAACGTGGATTTTTTTAAAGAATATTTTTCAAGGTCTAACAGACCAAATCAATTGGATTTTAAAATAATATTTTCGAAGAACCAACGATTGGATTTTTAATGATATATTTTTTAAGGAATGTCGTGGATTTTTTAAGAATATTCATGATATGACTGTCCTTTCCACAATCGTGATTTCTCAACAAAATTTTTGAGGGACTCCCTTTGATATTTTTTAAAATATTTCTTGAAGGACGCGGACTTTTTAATATTTTTGAAAGCCTTGTTATATTCAAAAATTTTTTCGAAGGACTATCTGGATTTTTACGGGCTTAATAAGATTATATTTAAGGGTTTATTTAGAAATACTACTAATTTAAAAATACTCCACCTCTACTAATCTGGTGATAATTTAAAATATACTTCTAAAACAATCGACGTTTTGTGTCTGGACTGAAAATTGTATTTAAAAGTGGAAAATTACAGGGATAAATCTATAGCTAGATTTGTTCCCATAGAGAAGAAAGGCAATTTATCAGGCAATAAAAATGATGCTGAGCCACAAAGATGGCCAATGGTGGTCCACGCCGGCGAATTCCTATGTTCGGTATTTTTAAGATTTTAACAGAAATTTTAACGAATTTTATTTGTTTGAAAATTTCCAAATTGTGAAGGCCGAACTTATTTCTTTTTTACTTGTTTCATTTGAAATTTTTAAATCGCTAACCTACAAATTATTTTATTCGTTTGAATATATGAATAACATTTTCTATACCCTGAAATTCGTAAAACATTTAAATGCCTATGTCCCACTCATTTTCCCTCTTTAGTCTCCTGCCTCAAAGCAGATCAAATTGTTGAATAAAACGAAAAGAAAAAAAGCGAGTGAACGAAGAAATGACTACAGAAAAAGAATAATACGTTTAAAAGAATTTCCATATTTCTAATAAAAACATTTAAAAACTCTTAGTCGAATGAGAGCTAAGCAGAAGCTAAATCCCAAATCTTACGACGTAACGAAATCAAAAAATAATAATAATGCCAGATAATGATAATACAAAGAATAAGATATAAAATAAATATCTGCTGAAGAGCAGAAGCAGGCCAACTGTGTTATTTTAACAAATTTAGTCGATTTGCTAAATAAACAATTTCAATGGCTTCTTCAACAAATTGACGAATGGATGAACGAATGAAGCAGCATCCCTTCAATTGAGCCATCCCTTTGCCATGTCATTTGGAAAAAGGTTCATCATTTGATTTTTGTATTTTGATTTCAAATTTGTAATGGGAATTTATGCAATCTGTGTTTGTTTCTGTGAAAAAAATAAGTTCCTGCACCTATTGCTTATTCATTCAATCATTTGTAGCATTTCGAATGATTTTTCTTGTTTTCACAATTCCTCTCAAAGTTTCAGTATTGGCCATAGTCGTCTATTTGTGTGATGATTTTTGTAAAAATAATTGTATTTCAATTTTATTTGCCAATTTGTTTATAGTTCAATGGAAAAACGGTATTGAGCAACAAAAGGTAAACTTTTGAGGGGCGAGAGATTGAAGGGAAAAGTTTGTATTTTTCGATCGGTCGGGAGGGAGGAGGAGGAAAAAATAATACAAATAATAACAATGAAAATAATTGCTTTCAAAACAATTGGCCCGAACTAACGATGAGAGTTAATTGTGGCAAAACTACTGCCAGCCAAACAACTGAAATCAATTTTTGGATAAATATTATTTATTGAAAAACAAAAATGAAAAGTGGGTGGAAGAGGAAAAGGGGCAAGAATATTGCAATCGAAATGACAGAGAACTTGTTCCATAGCGGGTGGTGATTTTTAGATAAACGCTACAGTGACAAAAATCGTGGATTTTTAAATTATATATTTTAAGGATCAAGAGATCAAAAAACTTGGGTTTTTTAAAGAATATTTTTCAAGGATCAACAGCTCACCAAACGTGGATTTTTTAAAGAATATTTTTCAAGGACCATTCGACCACCAAACGTGGATTTTTTAAAGAATATTTTTCAAGGACCAACAGATCAATTAATGCGGATTTTTTAAAGAATATTTTCAAGGACCCTTAAACCAATAAAAGTAGATTTTGAAAGAATATCTTTCAAGGACCAACAGCCCACCAAACATGGATTTTTTAAATACTTTTTTTCAAGGACCCTTAGAGCAATAAACGAGGATTTTTTAAAGAATATTTTTTAAGGACCAATGGACCAAAAAAACGTGGATTTTTTGAAGAATTTTTTTCAAGGACCCTTAGACCAATGAACGTGGATTTTTTTTAAAGAATACTTTTCAAAGACCAACAGACCATAGAACGAGGATTTTTTAAAGAATATTTTTCAAGGACCCTTAGACAAATAAACTTGGATTTTTAAAAGAATATTTTTCAAGGACCCTTAGACCAATAAACTTGGATTTTTTGAAGAATATTTTTCAAGGACCAACAGCCAACCAAACATGGATTTTTTAAAGAATATTTTTCAAGGACCAACAGCCCACCAAACATGGATTTTTTAAATACTATTTTTCAAGGACCCTTAGAGCAATAAACGAGGATTTTTTAAAGAATATTTTTTAAGGACCAATGGACCAAAAAAACGTGGATTTTTTGAAGAATTTTTTTCAAGGACCCTTAGACCAATGAACGTGGATTTTTTTAAAGAATACTTTTCAAAGACTAACAGACCATAGAACGAGAATTTTTTAAAGAATATTTTTCAAGTAGCCTTAGACCAATAAACGTGGATTTTTTGAAGAATATTTTTCAAGTAGCCTTTGATCAATAAACCTGGATTTTTTAAAGAATATTTTTCAGGTAGCCTTAGACCAATAAACCAGGATTTTTTAAAGAATATTTTTCAAGTAGCCTTAGACCAATAAACGTGGATTTTTTAAAGAATATTTTTCAAGTAGCCTTAGACCAATAAACCTGGATTTTTTAAAGAATATTTTTCAAGGACCCTTAGACAAATAAACTTGGATTTTTTAAAGAATATTTTTCAAGGACCCTTAGACCAATAAACTTGGATTTTTTGAAGAATGTTTTCAAGGACCAACTGACCAATAAGCTTGGATTTTTTTCATGGACTCTTAGACCAATAAACGTGGATTTTTTATGAAGATTTTTTTTCAAGGGCCAACGGACCAATAACCTTGCATTTTTTGAAGATTTTTTTTTTCAAGGACCCTTAGACCAATAAACTTCGATTTTTTGAAGAATTTTTTTCAAGGACCAACTGACCAATAAGCTTGGAGTTTTTCAAGGACTCTTAGACCAATAAACGTGGATTTGTTGAAGATTTGTTTCAAGGACCAACGGACCAATAATCTTGCATTTTATGAAGATTTTTTTCAAGGACCCTTAGACCAGTAAACTTGGATTTTTGAAGAAATTTTTTTTTCAAGGACCAACATATCAATAAACTGGATTTTTAAATAATATTTTTCAAGGACCCTTAGACCAAGAATATTTTTTAAAAAATATTTCTCATGGACCCTTAGACCAAGAATATTTTTTAAAACATATTTTTCAAGTACCAACAGATCAATAAACTGTATTTTTAAAAAATATTATTCAAGGACACTTAGACAAAGAATATTTTTCAAGGACCCTTAGACCAAGATTATTTTTTAAAGAATATTTTTCAAGGGTCGACAATCCAAAAAACTTGGATTTTTTAAAGACTATTTTCAAATCCTAAAAAATATATTTCAAGGACCAACCGTCCAATAAACGTGGTTTTTTTAAAGAATATCTTTCAAGGGCCATCAGACCAATAAACGTAGTTTTTGAAGGAATATTTTTCAAGGACCAACAGTTGATTGATATTTTTTTTAAGGAATGTTCTTTGCAGGACTGTCCTTTCCACACTCATGATTTCTTAACAATATATCCTTGACTGTCCTTGAATTTGTTAAGAATACTTCTTGAAGAACGTGGATTTTTTAATATTTTTGAAAACCTTGTATATGTTTGAAGGAATAACTTGATTTCTAAAATAGTTTTTGAAGGGCCCTCGTAGGTTTTTAGGAACTTTTTGACGGGCTCATTGGGACTATATTTACGGGTTATTTTAAAATACTTCGAAGGGTTTATTTAAAAAATAATTCGCTTTTATTGGTCTTACGATCCTTGAAAACCAAAAACCCACATTTGGTGTTTAGCATTGGTCCTGCGAGCCAGATATTGGAGAAAAAAATCTCCGCATAAATGTTAAAGAATTTGCCTTAACTTTGAGGAAATTCTGACAGCTAGGCTGAAAATTCTCTTCAAGAGTGGAAAATTACAGGGATAAAACCATAGCTAGAATTGTTCCCATAGAGAGGAAATTTATTAGGCAATAAACATGATGTGGAGCCAGAAAGGGACTTCAGCTCAGAAGACTGTAATGGCGGTGTACACACGGATTTTTAGGAAAATTTTGGCGGGCTTATTAAGATTATTTAAAAATACTTCGAAGGGACTAATAAATCAGGATTTGTTTTAATAATTATTTTTGAAGATCTATCGGAAGGTCGGGAATTTGGACATAGAGTATTTTTTAATGGCCTATATACACTATATTTCGAACGCTTATTGGTCGGGAATTATCCGAATATTTTCTGAAAGTTTGTATGTATCAAATATTTAAATATCCAAAAAAAAGTCGATTCATTTTTGGGAAATTTACAACAAAAAGGCAGAATTTTCTTTGTAAAACTTAGGCGTTCCAATTCTCATTAACCTGGAGTCTACAGATAGATAGTACTCCGATTTTTTGTAAAACTCACAAGATCAATTTTCTATTATATTTTCTATTTTCTATATCTTACGGTTGGTATTTTTTAATGAACACGGGAATCCAGCAACAATTAATTTTTGTAAAACTCATACGATCAAAATTTTCAATAACAGAACTCCTCCAAGTACGAAAAAATTTTGTAAAACTCATACGATCAAAATTTCAATTGCAGAGCTCCCATACCTCCAAATTGGTTCACCTGAAAATATAAAAAAATATACTCATAAATTAAAACTATAACCATATAAAACAATTTCCTTCTTTTCATTTTAGGTTTGGTTCAAAAATCGTCGGGCCAAATGGCGTAAGCAGAAACGTGAAGAGCAAGAGCGTTTGCGCAAACTGCAAGAAGAACAATGTAATGGTGTCCCTGCCTCGGTGAACAGCAACGCCAATGGTGTTGTAAATCTCAAATGTACTCCCGACGATTTTGTGACGCAACTGCACATAAAACCCGATCCCAACTATAGTGATGGTGATGAATCCGATTTGGAAGTGGCATAAATGGGCAATCTAGTTAAAAAATGTTTTAAATATTAAATTATGTAAATATAGATAAAACTGGAAATATGTGAATTTCAAAATTTTTATAAACAGTCTCTTCTCCTCCACCACACCACCTCACTTTTTCCTAGATACTCATTACTGTGTCATTTAAACTTGTAAAAAAATTGCTAATATTTATTTTGTAAATAACAGTTATTTTTAAGTTTGTTGTTCGTTTAAGCACCAACCACTGTATGATTTTTTGTTATTATTATTTTGTAATTTTTCTCTCTAGCATAAGTTAAAGTGTAATATTTAATTAAAAATAGAATAAAATTATTTAATAGACTCAAATGGCCATTGAAATTTTCCCTCTTTATAGCATCAGGTCGTTTTGAGTCGCTAAATAATTTATGTGTGAATTTTAAATGTAAGTTTAACAAGAAATATGAAAAAAAGGAATTAAATAAAAAATTCAAAACAATTTAAAAAAATAAACATTTTTTTTTTTATTTGTATGTTTGTGTTCATGTTCAAGATATCGATGAGGTACCAAAAATATTCTTAAAATATCCACGTTTATAGCTCGGATGATCCTTGAGAAAATATTCTTTAACTATCCACGTTTATAGCTCGGATGATCCTCGAGAAAATATTCTTAAAATATCCACGTTTATAACTCGGATGATCCTCGAGAAAATATTCTTAAAATATCCACGTTTATAGCTCCTTGAGAAAATATTCTTAAAATATCCACGTTTATAGCTCCTTGAGAAAATATTCCTAAAATATCCACGTTTATAGCTCGGACAATCCTTGAGAAAATATTCTTAAAATATCCACGTTTATAGCTCGGACAATCCTTGAGAAAATATTCTTAAAATATCCACGCTTATAGCTCGGACAATCCTTGAGAAAATATTCTTAAAATATCCACGTTTATAGCTCGGACAATTCTTGAGAAAATATTCCTAAAATATCCACGTTTTTAGCTCGGACAATCCTTGAGAAAATATTCCTAAAATATCCACGTTTATAACTCGGATGATCCTTGAGAAATATTCTTAAAAAATCCACGCTTATAGCTCGGAAGATCCTTGAGAAAATATTCTTAAAAAATCCACGTTTATAACTCGGATGATCCTTGAGAAAATATTCTTAAAATATCGATGTTTATAGCTCGGAAGATCGTTGAGAAAATATTCTTAAAATATCCACGTTTATAGCTCGGAAGATCCTTGAAAAAATATTCTTAAAAAATCCACGTTTATAACTCGGATGATCCTTGAAAATATTCTTGAAATATCCACGTTTATAGCTCGGATGATCCTTGAGAAAATATTCTTAAAGTATCCCTGTTTATGACTCAGATGCCCTTTAAAAATATTTTTAAGTAGGAACGTTTATAACTGGGATGACCCTTAAAAATATTCTTAAAATATCGACGTTTATAACTACGACGACCCTTAAAAATATTCTTCAAAATCCACGTTTATAACTTGGACGAAACTTAAGAAAAATCTCCCTTGAAAGTTATTCTTAATAAATCAACGTTTATAGTTCGGATGATCTTTAAAAAATATTTTTAAAAAATAATCTTAATTTAAAAAAAAAATCCGCGTTTATAGCGCGGATGTCCCTCGAAAAAATCCACGTTTGTTTCTTAGATAACCCTTGATAACATTCTTAAAAAAATTCCGTTTATTGGTCTGATGGCCCTTAAAAGTTCACGTTTTGTGTTAAACATTGGTCCTTCGAGCCGGATAGTGAAGGAAAAAAATCTCCGCATAAATGTTAAAGCATTTGCCTTAACGTCGAGGAAATTTTGTCAGCTAGGCTGAAAATTGTCTTCAAGAATGGACAATTACCAGGCTAAAACTATAGCTACAATTATTCTGATAGAGAGAAAACTTATGATCCAGTAAAAATGATGCTCAGTCAGAAAGAAACATCAGCACATAGGACTGCCGTGGCGGCTTTATATTGAAATTTTCAGACAGAAGGGATGAGACAGTCCAATTCCCAGGACAAGGAATCGGTGACGAAGTTCCATAAAGGACTCAACCATATACAGAAGTTGAGCAATGCCTGCAATGAAGTTGGGTACAAGATGGCTAAATGTGGAAAATTCTTTTCTACGATACCAGTTGAGAGAGAGAGAGTTCCATGCTGAAAAATTGAGAATCTGCTGCTTCCACCTACAACACAAGACAAACGAAAGAAGAGAGACAACGGATATTTGAATTATGAATTGATGGCTGTTAAAGATGGAAATAAGAATATAAAAAGTGTAAGCGTGACTTTAGCTATGGAAACAACTGTGTCCAATAAATATGCCAAGTTATTAGAGTGGAACTTCGAGCAACGAACATAAAGCTTGAATGTAATTGATGTGTGTGTCAATGCTGGCCTTATTGAACGTCCAGGTTCAACGAGGCTTCAAATTGTTGGATAATATGAATGAATATAACTGCCGTGTCCCACAAAATCAAGTGCAGGAACTCAAGTCCGAATTGGTGGCTGCTGAAGAAAGAACGCATGCAGTGAATTCTCAAGCAAAACAATTCTGTAAAGTCTTTGAAGGAGAAAGTGGCTTATTCGGATGAGGCCCCTAGAATAGCTGAAACAGAGCAGAAAATATCAGCAAAAAAAGTACTGAGAATTTACAAGACAGGCAAAATATGTATCAGCAACAACAGGTGTCAAATATGCAATATAAGGCATCATACGCTACTGGGCGTGAACAAGGCTTTAGATAGAGAGAGGCAAGCGATGTTTTGAATCATGAACGTATGACGGTTGAAGATGGAAATTAGAATATATAAAGGTTAAACGTGGCTCTAGCTATGGAAATATCGGTATCTAATTATTAGAGGAAGCGAAGCGGAAAATGGCGGAACAACAAGTAAAGAACTTATAGCTTAAATTTTGCTTAAAGGTTGCTGTGGATGTTATCGTAAAGAAAGGGTGCTGTTATTTAACGTCCAGATTCAACGAGACTTAAAATTGAAAGATGATATGAATGTTGTACAAAATCAGCTGCAGGAACTCAAGCATGAATTTGTGGCTGCTTAGGATATAACACATAAAAGATAGCATCGCGGGAAATGGCGGAACTATTAGCAACGAACATAAAGCTGGATGTTATTGTGAATGTCAATGTTGGTTGCTATAATTGAACGTGCTGGTTCAATGGGAGTTAAAATTGAAGTATTCGGATTATTCGGTGGAGGCCCGTAGAGTAGCTGAAGAATTGGAGTAGAAGGCCCTATTACTGAAGTTGAATTAATTGTGGATGAAAAAGTCCCGAAATTTGGAAGGACAGCTTCCAAGCACTGTATAATCGAAAGGAAGCAAGAATAAAAATATTCTAAAAGAAACTTATGTTTTCAGGAAGAAGAAGGTGCCAAATGGAAGTGGTGCAGCCAGCAAAATGAAAATTGTAGCATCACGAAATTATGAACACTTGACACTTGTCCCTGCCGAGAATGTTCACGGAGGGTTAAAAGATAATAGCGGGGTTACCTAGTATAGAAGAGAACAATTTTTATTTAACAGGGATCTTTTCAATATAGTCCACATTAAATAAGATAAAAAAATGTGGTGAACAAACCTTTGAGTCATTAGAAATAAATAAGATAAAATTTTCCGATGTTATATGTGATGTGTTTGAGTTAGATTACGAGATTTAACATTGACTACAAACTGATATGCATGTGTAAAATGCTTGCTTGCCTCATATGAGATAACAATGGTTGTTAAGTAAAGTCAAAATATCATAAGTTGTTCTTGAGGAATATTTTTATATTAAATATCATTGCATTGTCATCAATCAATGAAGAAAGCCGCTATATGTCTTTAAAAAGGAACCAAGTTTAACAGACCTTGAAGAAAATATTCTTTAAAATATCCACGTTTATTGGTCTAAGGGTCCTTGAAAAATAATCTTTAAAAAAATCCATGTTAATTGATCTAAGGGTCCTCGAAAAATAATCTTTAAAAAATCCACGTTTATTGATCTAAGGGTCCTTGAAAAAATATTCTTTAAAAAATCTACGTTTATTGGTCTAAGGGTCCTTGAAAAAATATTTAAAAAATCCACATTTATTGGGCCAGGGGTCCTTGAAAAAATATTCTTTAAAAAATCTACGTTTATTGGTCTAAGGGTCCTTGAAAAAATATTCTTTAAAAAATCCACGTTTATTGGTCTAAGGGTCCTTGAAAAAATATTCTTTAAAAAATCCACGTTTATTGGTCTGATGGTCCTTGAAAAAATATTCTTTAAAAAATCCACGTTTATTGGTCTAATGGTCCTTGGAAAAATATTCTTTAAAAAATCCACGTTTATTGCTGAGGTGGTCCTTGAAACTTATTCTTTAAAAAATCCACGTTTATTGCTGAGGTGGTCCTTGAAACTTATTCTTTAAAAAATCCACGTTTATTGGTCCAGGGGTCCTTAAATAATATCCTTTAAAAATCCACGTTTATTGGTTTAAGGGTCTCTGAAAAATATTCTTTGAAAAATGCACGTTTATTGATCTGTTTGTCCTTGAAAAAATATTATTTACAAAATCAACGTTTAGTGGGATGTTGGTCCTTGAAAAAATATTCTTTAAAAAATCCGGGTTTATTGTTGGGATGGTCCTTTAAAAAATCCATGTTTATTAATCTATTGGTCCTTGAAAAATATTCTTTAAAAAATCCAGGTTTATTGTTGGGATGGTCCTTGAAAAATATTCTTTGAAAAATTCATGTTTATTGGTCTGTTGGTCCTTAAAAAAATATTCTTTAAAAAATCAACGATTGATGGTCCTTGAAAAAATATTCTTTAAAAAATCCACATTTATTGCTCTCAGGTCCTTGAAAATTTGTATTGGTCTGACGGCCCTTAAAACATTTTGAAGCAATACAAATTATTTTTTGCCAATTTTGAAAATATTGCTTCAAAACTTAATTCAATATTATTCATTTTTTTATCGGCCAAAAGCCATAACCTATTATCACCATTCGGACTTCCACTTAAAGTGGTCATAGTATGGCTGGCAATACAACTGAAGCTCCACCCTTTTTCAGTTGGCTGCTCTCTCTCTCACTTCAAATTTGTCTCTTTCAGACACTCGCTCTGCTCTCTTCCGGTAGTCATTCGAATGTTAAGTAAATACACACAAAAAGAGACCCTTAAATACATTTAAATAAATAACAAATAAATGGAAAAACTTAAGCTGACAAAAGATTTGCTCGGATGTTGAATGGGTGGGAGGAGGCGGGGGTCTGCTGTCATCGTTTTGGAAAAAGGGTGGAGCCAACAGCAGCAAATTAATTACGCGATTGAAGGGAACATGAAATGAAAAAAAAGCACACACACAACAACAAACATTAATGTATCAACAAATTCAAGTTGTAAACAAATTGTATTACTTGGACCCCCCTCCTCCCCCTTGGATCTAACTACCCCCTTGTCCATGTTTCTTGGTCTAAGATGTTGCAAATACGATTTTAATGATGCTGCTGCTGCCGCTGTACCTTGGCTGGTTGTTTATAGTTACGTAGGAACTTCTCCTTGTAAGGACTCCGACAAGGAGAAACAAACACAAACAACAACACCATCAAGACGTCAGCGTTACACTTAATTAATTACAATTATAATCAAAAGCCTAATTAGCTTTCAAAAGAACAAAGGACGAAGCAGCGGTGGAAAAAAATTATGAAAATTCAAAGTAAAAACTGTTGCGATTTTTACTGGGAAATCTCAGGACTGCCTCACCCCACAAGCTCCACATAAATACAAGTTCTTACATCCAAGGGCATGAGTGGTGGTATGGGGGTGTTGTATTTAAATGTTAAATCACGATTCTAAGCAGCAAATCTGAAAAGATGACGATAACTACACGCTGCTGATGATGATGACGACGATGTTTCAGCTCAAAGAGCGAAAAAAACTCACCATCACCAGGCAACCATCATTTTTTTCCAAGGAGAAATAAAAATATTTCCTCCTCCACTCCCACACAATTTTACATTTTGCCAAATGGAAAAGATAAAACACAATACTCGGAGCAGCAGCCATATAAACGTCAAAGAAATTATAAAGAAAAACGAGAAAAACGTAACGAAATCTTAGCAAGGAAACGAAAAAAAATATATCAAATAATAAATATTAAGGCTAAAAAGGAGGGAAGGAGGAAGGGAGGGAAGCTTGTTTAAAACTTCCGTCATATAGAAACTTGTGTGGCTTTGCCGCGAAAAGAATTATGTAGATCACGCGGATAGAAGGCAGGAAAAAAACACAAGCACATATAAAACAAGTGGGACAAATCCAATAAGAAGGCGAGTGAAGAAGAGGGTAGTAGGCGACAGGAAGGGAACACGATAATGGGTTCTGGGAAAGAAATTCATAAAAATCAATTTTAGATTGACTTCCCTTGGACCAATAAACATGGATTTTTTAAAGAATATTTTTTAAGGGCCATCAGACCAATAAACCTGGATTTTTAAAGAATATTTTTTCAAGCCCAAACAAGCCAATAAACGTGGATTTTTGAAGTATATTTTTTTCAAGGACCCTTAGACCAATAAACGTTGATTCTTTAAAGAATATTTTTCAAGGACTCTTAGACCAATAAATGTGGATTCTTTGAAGAATATTTTTCAAGGACCATCCCAACAATAAACGTGGATTTTTTAAAGAATATTTTTCAAGGACCATCCCAACAATAAACGTGGATTTTTTAAAGAATATTTTTTCAAGGACCCTTAGACCAATAAATGTGGATTATTTAAAAGAATATTTTTTCAAGGACCCTTAGACCAATAAACGTGGATTTTTTAAAGAATATTTTTTCAAGGACCCTTAGACCAATAAACGTGGATTTTTTAAAGAATATTTTTTTCAAGGACCCTTAGACCAATAAACGTGGATTTTTTAAAGAATATTTATTAAGGACCAACAGCCCACCAAACGTGGATTTTTTAAAGAATATTTTTCAAGGATCCCTAGAACAATAAACGTGGATTTTTTAAATAATATTTTTCAAGGACCCCTAGAACAATAAACGTGGATTTTTTAAACAATATTTTTTCAAGCACCAACAGAACAATAAACGTGGATTTTTTAAGAATATTTTTCAAGGACCATCAGATCAATAAACGTGGATTTTTTAAAGAATATTTTTTCAAGGACCAACATCCCACCAAACGTGGATTTTTTAAAGAATATTTTTTCAAGGACCATTAGACCAATAAACGTGGATTTTTTAAAAAATATTTTTTCAAGGACCATCCCAACAATAAACGTGGATTTTTTAAAGAATATTTTTCAAGGACCCTTATAACCCAATAAACGTGGATTTTTTCAAGAATATTTTTTCAAGGATCCTTAGACCAATAAACGTGGATTTTTTAAAGAATATTTTTTCAAGGACCCAAAGACCAATAAACGTGGATTTTTTAAAGAATATTTTTTCAAGGACCAACAGCCCATCAAACGTGGATTTTTAAAGAATGTTTTTTCAAGGACCAACAGCCCACCAAACGTGGTTTGTTTTAAAGAATATTCTTTCAAGGACCAACAGCCCACCAAACGTGGATTTTTAAAGAATATTTTTTCAAGGACCAACAGCCCACCAAACGTGGATTTTTAAAAGATTATTTTTTCAAGGACTAACAGCCCACCTAACGTGGATTTTTTAAAGAATATTTTTTTCAAGGACCAATAGACCAATAAACGTGGATTTTTAAAGAATATTTTTTTCAAGGAACAACAGCCCTTCAAACGTGGATTCTTTAAAGAATATTTTTTTCAAGGACCAACAGACCAATAAACGTGGATTTTTAAAGAATATTTTTTTCAAGGAACAACAGCCCACCAAACGTGGATTTTTTAAAGAATATTTTTTCAAGGACCCTTAGACCAATAAACGTGGATTTTTAAAGAATATTTTTCAAGGACCCTTAGACCAATAAACGTGGATTTTTAAAAAAATATTTTTTCAAAGGACTAACAGACCAATAAACGTGGATTTTTTAAAGATTATTTTTTCAAGGACCCTTAGACCAATAAACGTGGATTTTTTAAAGAATATTTTTTCAAGGACCTTTAGACCAATAAACGTGGATTTTTAAATAATATTTTTTTCAAGGACCAACAGACCAATAAACGTGGATTTTTAAAGAATATTTTTTTCAAGGAACAGCAGCCCTCCAAACGTGGATTCTTTAAAGAATATTTTTTTCAAGGACCAACAGACCAATAAACGTGGATTTTTAAAGAATATTTGTTTTCAAGGAACAACAGCCCTCCAAACGTGGATTCTTTAAAGAATATTTTTTTAAGAACCAATAGCCCTCCAAACGTGGATTCTTTAAAGAATATTTTTTTCAAGGACCAACTGACCAATAAACGTGGATTTTTAAAGAATATTTTTTTCAAGGAACAACAGCCCTCCAAACGTGGATTCTTTAAAGAATATTTTTTCAAGGACCCAAAGACCAATAAACGTGGATTTTTTAAAGAATATTTTTTCAAGGACCCAAAGACCAATAAACGTGGATTTTTTAAAGAATATTTTTTCAAGGACCCAAAGACCAATAAACGTGGATTTTTTAAAGAATATTTTTTCAAGGACCCAAAGACCAATAAACGTGGATTTTTTAAAGAATATTTTTTCAAGGACCCAAAGACCAATAAACGTGGATTTTTTAAAGAATATTTTTTCAAGGACCCAAAGACCAATAAACGTGGATTTTTTAAAGAATATTTTTTCAAGGACCCAAAGACCAATAAACGTGGATTTTTTAAAGAATATTTTTTCAAGGACCCAAAGACCAATAAACGTGGATTTTTTAAAGAATATTTTTTCAAGGACCCAAAGACCAATAAACGTGGATTTTTTAAAGAATATTTTTTCAAGGACCCAAAGACCAATAAACGTGGATTTTTTAAAGAATATTTTTTCAAGGACCCAAAGACCAATAAACGTGGATTTTTTAAAGAATATTTTTTCAAGGACCCAAAGACCAATAAACGTGGATTTTTTAAAGAATATTTTTTCAAGGACCCAAAGACCAATAAACGTGGATTTTTTAAAGAATATTTTTTCAAGGACCCAAAGACCAATAAACGTGGATTTTTTAAAGAATATTTTTTCAAGGACCCAAAGACCAATAAACGTGGATTTTTTAAAGAATATTTTTTCAAGGACCCAAAGACCAATAAACGTGGATTTTTTAAAGAATATTTTTTCAAGGACCCAAAGACCAATAAACGTGGATTTTTTAAAGAATATTTTTTCAAGGACCCAAAGACCAATAAACGTGGATTTTTTAAAGAATATTTTTTCAAGGACCCAAAGACCAATAAACGTGGATTTTTTAAAGAATATTTTTTCAAGGACCCAAAGACCAATAAACGTGGATTTGTTAAAGAATATTTTTTCAAGGACCCAAAGACCAATAAACGTGGATTTGTTAAAGAATATTTTTTCAAGGACCCAAAGACCAATAAACGTGGATTTTTTAAAGAATATTTTTTCAAGGACCCAAAGACCAATAAACGTGGATTTTTTAAAGAATATTTTTTCAAGGACCCAAAGACCAATAAACGTGGATTTTTTAAAGAATATTTTTTCAAGGACCCAAAGACCAATAAACGTGGATTTTTTAAAGAATATTTTTTCAAGGACCCAAAGACCAATAAACGTGGATTTTTTAAAGAATATTTTTTCAAGGACCCAAAGACCAATAAACGTGGATTTTTTAAAGAATATTTTTCAAGGACCCAAAGACCAATAAACGTGGATTTTTTAAAGAATATTTTTTCAAGGACCCAAAGACCAATAAACGTGGATTTTTTAAAGAATATTTTTTCAAGGACCCAAAGACCAATAAACGTGGATTTTTTAAAGAATATTTTTTCAAGGACCCAAAGACCAATAAACGTGGATTTTTTAAAGAATATTTTTTCAAGGACCCAAAGACCAATAAACGTGGATTTTTTAAAGAATATTTTTTCAAGGACCCAAAGACCAATAAACGTGGATTTTTTAAAGAATATTTTTTCAAGGACCCAAAGACCAATAAACGTGGATTTTTTAAAGAATATTTTTTCAAGGACCCAAAGACCAATAAACGTGGATTTTTTAAAGAATATTTTTTCAAGGACCCAAAGACCAATAAACGTGGATTTTTTAAAGAATATTTTTTCAAGGACCCAAAGACCAATAAACGTGGATTTTTTAAAGAATATTTTTTCAAGGACCCAAAGACCAATAAACGTGGATTTTTTAAAGAATATTTTTTCAAGGACCCAAAGACCAATAAACGTGGATTTTTTAAAGAATATTTTTTCAAGGACCCAAAGACCAATAAACGTGGATTTTTAAAGAATATTTTTTCAAGGACCCAAAGACCAATAAACGTGGATTTTTTAAAGAATATTTTTTCAAGGACCCAAAGACCAATAAACGTGGATTTTTTAAAGAATATTTTTTCAAGGACCCAAAGACCAATAAACCTGGATTTTTTAAAGAATATTTTTTCAAGGACCCAAAGACCAATAAACGTGGATTTTTTAAAGAATATTTTTTCAAGGACCCAAAGACCAATAAACGTGGATTTTTTAAAGAATATTTTTTCAAGGACCCAAAGACCAATAAACGTGGATTTTTTAAAGAATATTTTTTCAAGGACCCAAAGACCAATAAACGTGGATTTTTTAAAGAATATTTTTTCAAGGACCCAAAGACCAATAAACGTGGATTTTTTAAAGAATATTTTTTCAAGGACCCAAAGACCAATAAACGTGGATTTTTTAAAGAATATTTTTTCAAGGACCCAAAGACCAATAAACGTGGATTTTTTAAAGAATATTTTTTCAAGGACCCAAAGACCAATAAACGTGGATTTTTTAAAGAATATTTTTTCAAGGACCCAAAGACCAATAAACGTGGATTTTTTAAAGAATATTTTTTCAAGGACCCAAAGACCAATAAACGTGGATTTTTTAAAGAATATTTTTTCAAGGACCCAAAGACCAATAAACGTGGATTTTTTAAGAATATTTTTTCAAGGACCCAAAGACCAATAAACGTGGATTTTTTAAAGAATATTTTTTCAAGGACCCAAAGACCAATAAACGTGGATTTTTTAAAGAATATTTTTTCAAGGACCCAAAGACCAATAAACGTGGATTTTTTAAAGAATATTTTTTCAAGGACCCAAAGACCAATAAACGTGGATTTTTTAAAGAATATTTTTTCAAGGACCCAAAGACCAATAAACGTGAATTTTTTAAAGAATATTTTTTCAAGGACCCAAAGACCAATAAACGTGGATTTTTTAAAGAATATTTTTTCAAGGACCCAAAGACCAATAAACGTGGATTTTTTAAAGAATATTTTTTCAAGGACCCAAAGACCAATAAACGTGGATTTTTTAAAGAATATTTTTTCAAGGACCCAAAGACCAATAAACGTGGATTTTTTTAAAGAATATTTTTTCAAGGACCCAAAGACCAATAAACGTGGATTTTTTAAAGAATATTTTTTCAAGGACCCAAAGACCAATAAACGTGGATTTTTTAAAGAATATTTTTTCAAGGACCCAAAGACCAATAAACGTGGATTTTTTAAAGAATATTTTTTCAAGGACCCAAAGACCAATAAACGTGGATTTTTTAAAGAATATTTTTTCAAGGACCCAAAGACCAATAAACGTGGATTTTTTAAAGAATATTTTTTCAAGGACCCAAAGACCAATAAACGTGGATTTTTTAAAGAATATTTTTTCAAGGACCCAAAGACCAATAAACGTGGATTTTTTAAAGAATATTTTTTCAAGGACCCAAAGACCAATAAACGTGGATTTTTTAAAGAATATTTTTTCAAGGACCCAAGACCAATAAACGTGGATTTTTTAAAGAATATTTTTTCAAGGACCCAAAGACCAATAAACGTGGATTTTTTAAAGAATATTTTTTCAAGGACCCAAAGACCAATAAACGTGGATTTTTTAAAGAATATTTTTTCAAGGACCCAAAGACCAATAAACGTGGATTTTTTAAAGAATATTTTTTCAAGGACCCAAGACCAATAAACGTGGATTTTTTAAAGAATATTTTTTCAAGGACCCAAAGACCAATAAACGTGGATTTTTTAAAGAATATTTTTTCAAGGACCCAAAGACCAATAAACGTGGATTTTTTAAAGAATATTTTTTTAAGGACCCAAAGACCAATAAACGTGGATTTTTTAAAGAATATTTTTTCAAGGACCCAAAGACCAATAAACGTGGATTTTTTAAAGAATATTTTTTCAAGGACCCAAAGACCAATAAACGTGGATTTTTTAAAGAATATTTTTTCAAGGACCCAAAGACCAATAAACGTGGATTTTTTAAAGAATATTTTTTCAAGGACCCAAAGACCAATAAACGTGGATTTTTTAAAGAATATTTTTTCAAGGACCCAAAGACCAATAAACGTGGATTTTTTAAAGAATATTTTTTCAAGGACCCAAAGACCAATAAACGTGGATTTTTTAAAGAATATTTTTTCAAGGACTCAAAGACCAATAAACGTGGATTTTTTAAAGAATATTTTTTCAAGGACCCAAAGACCAATAAACGTGGATTTTTTAAAGAATATTTTTTTCAAGGACCCAAAGACCAATAAACGTGGATTTTTTAAAGAATATTTTTTCAAGGACCCAAAGACCAATAAACGTGGATTTTTTAAAGAATATTTTTTCAAGGACCCAAAGACCAATAAACGTGGATTTTTTAAAGAATATTTTTTCAAGGACCCAAAGACCAATAAACGTGGATTTTTTAAAGAATATTTTTTCAAGGACCCAAAGACCAATAAACGTGGATTTTTTAAAGAATATTTTTTCAAGGACCCAAAGACCAATAAACGTGGATTTTTTTAAAGAATATTTTTTCAAGGACCCAAAGACCAATAAACGTGGATTTTTTAAAGAATATTTTTTCAAGGACCCAAAGACCAATAAACGTGGATTTTTTAAAGAATATTTTTTCAAGGACCCAAAGACCAATAAACGTGGATTTTTTAAAGAATATTTTTTCAAGGACCCAAAGACCAATAAACGTGGATTTTTTAAAGAATATTTTTTCAAGGACCCAAAGACCAATAAACGTGGATTTTTTAAAGAATATTTTTTCAAGGACCCAAAGACCAATAAACGTGGATTTTTTAAAGAATATTTTTTCAAGGACCCAAAGACCAATAAATTTGGATTTTTTAAAGAATATTTTTTCAAGGACCCAAAGACCAATAAACGTGGATTTTTTAAAGAATATTTTTTCAAGGACCCAAAGACCAATAAACTTGGATTTTTTAAAGAATATTTTTTCAAGGACCCAAAGACCAATAAATAAAAATCCACATTAATATCCTTGATCATCCTTTGTAAGTAATCAGAAAAATTCTTGATTATTAGTCTGTGTCGGTTTGTTTGTTGGACGTTGGTTCCACGGAATGTATTTCTTAAAAATCCACATATATTGGATGACAGTGCTTAAAATATTCAAAAAAAAAATATTTTTATTGGATCTATAAATATACCTTTATGTGTCTGATGATCCTTTATAATATAATCTTAAAACTCTTCTGTTATTGGTCTCTTGATACTAAAAAATATGCGTTGATAGCCTAGATAATAGCCTTTTGTAAAAATACTCCTAAAAAATTACGATTTTTTGAACTGATCGACATAAAGAAGCTCCCATCACACCACACTATAGGGTACTTCTCCAATGAAAATCTTAATATTATACAAAATAGCTTGTCAACCATCTCTAAACACCATCATCATCATCGCCACTACATCGCGACTCTGCCACGCTTAACAAGAATTTTTTTAATTTGAAAAACGGATGAAAGTGTTTTTGAAGCCATATACCATTCGTTGTCGTAACATCAGCGCGGCAGCGACAACGAAGACGACAACAACAAAACGCTCAATATTTCCACTTAAATGGTGGTATAATAGCTGAGGAATATATAACGACAAAAAAAAACGAAGAGAAAAAAAACTACATGACGACGTTGCTTCAGAGAAAATTATGCAAAAAACGTTGGCGAAATGGAACAAAAGAAAAACGCCGAGGAAACCACTTCCGCTTTGAGGATACTGTGGTTCCTTTGGAAATGTAAAGAATTACCAATATCATTTCAAGGAACTTTTGTCCAATTTGTCCCTTCCTAAACACTGTCATTTATGTCTTTGTAAATAAAAGAAATATTTTTTTGTTGTTTTTTAACTTGATTATGGATGTGGATTTTTGTATCTGCAATGTGTTGGTGGGTGGTATCCAAGGAATATACATATTACAGCACTTCAAATAAACAATATCCCGAATACCCACAACGCATTTTCAAATGATGTCCTCCACCAAACGACAAATAAAATAATAAGCAACAAAAACAATTCTAAAGCATTTAAATGTATTATTGTATAAACTCACCAATCCTCAGCTCAAGAAGCGGTCAATTGCTGGAAATAAAAAGAAAAGAAAAAATATTCTGGTGAGTTATTATGCTAATGTCTCCTTAGGGGAAGAATTAAAAAAGAGAAATAAAGCAAAAATATTTAAAAGGAAATTTAAATTTTAACGAAAGAACTTTCAGATATTAATAAAAATTTCTTCAACTTTTAACTTCAATGATTAGGAAAGCCATTCATGAAGTGTTAGAACCACACTTGGATTCTAGGAACAATTCATAACTTCTATGAACTATTCATAACTTCTATGAACTATTCATAAGTTCTAAGAACAATGTTCACTGTTTCTAGGAACCATATTCCAGAAACCAACTTTACAGGTTTTACGAACCGTTTTCAATGCTTTCTATAATACCTCTTCATCGATTCCTGCAAATCACTATTATTAGTTCCATGAACCATCTTCATTGGCTTTATGAACCTTGTTCAATATTTCTATGAATTTTATTCATAGTTTGTATGCTTTATTGCTTCTATGAATCTTCTTCATTGTTTATATGAATCTTTTTCATAGCTTGTATGAATCTTCTTCAGCAATAGTTCTACAAACCATATTATTTTTCTTAAAAATCAACCATAAAAATTTTATGAATATTTTTCATTACTTATACGAATTTTCTTCAACGGTTTTATGAACAATCTTTATTGGTTCTATGAATCATTGCTAGGGTTCTGTGTACCATTATTCTATGATCCTATAAATCATCTTCATTGGTTCTATGATCCATCTTCAAAAGTTCTATAACCTATTTTTAAGTGGTTCTAAGAATAAGCTTCATTGATATTATGAACTTTTTTCATAACTTCTATGAACCACCTTCATTGGTTCTATGAATCAAACTATCTTCAGTGTTTCCAAGAAACGATTCCAAAAAATCTACGATTTCTCTGAACTATCTTTAATGATTCTATAAACCATCTTATTTGTTACATATATTATTAATTTTATTAATTTAATTTTTATTAATTTAATGAATAGTCCTCATTGATATTATGAACTTTCAGCATAGCTTCTATGAACCAAATTATCTTCAGTGCTTCCAAGAAACGATTTCAAAGATTCTACGAACCACTTATGAGTTCTCTTAACTATTTTCAATGATTCTATAAACCATCTTAATTGTTAGATGTATTATAAATTTTTTTATGAATAGTCATCATTGATATTATGAACTTTCTTCATAGCTTCTATGAACAACATTCATTGGTTTTGTGAGACATCATCATTGGTTCTATGAACCCAGCTTCTTCAAAGGTTCAAGGAATCTTCTCCAAAGATTCTACGATTCATCTTTAAGGTATATAAGCTATCTTCAATTGTTCTATTAATAATCTTCAATGGTTTAATGAATCATCATTGGTTCTATGTTTAATCTTCATTAATTGTATGAACTATTTTCAATGGGTTTATGAACAATCTTCCTATTTTTTTCAACTATCATCAAATGAGAAATAACACATTTAATCTATACACCATCTTTAAAAGTTCTATGAACTATCACCAATGGACCTCTGAAAAATCTTCATTGATAGTATGAACTAACTTCGTAGCTTCTATGAACCATGTTCATTAAATGTCTGAACATTTTCATTGAATATATGAACCGTCTTCTACGTTTCTAAGAACTATCTTCAATAGTTCCACAAACTATCTTACATCGAGCAGCGAAATATCTTCTTAGATTCTACAAGCCATGTTCCAGAGTTTTTTGAACCATCTTCATAGATTTTATGAATCATCGCCAATGGTCCTATGAATAATCTTCATTGATTCTATGAACTCCCTTCATAGCTTCTATAAACAATATTTTCCATGGTTCTTTGAACATTTAAATTGGTTGTCGGAACCATCTTTAAATGTTTCTTGAACTATCGTCAATGGTCCTATGCATAATCTACATTAATTTTATGAACTATGTTCATGGCTTTTATGAACCATCTTAATTAGTCCTATGTAACTTTCGAAGAGAGTATCCGATTTGATCCAAGCTTGGTATATCGTAATATTATTGTCAAACATAGATCGAGTTTGAAAATGGATAATATAGATGCACTCCTTCTGGTACCTTCCACACAAAAGTTCGAAATTTTCAAAGAAAATATTCTACTGCACAGGGAAAAAAGGATAATCCGATTTTTCTCCAACTTTGCAAATCCTCATATTTGAATAAGTGCTAGTCAGGTGTGAAAATGGACGATATCGGTTCACTCCATCAAGTACCTCTCCCACAAGGGATCAAAATTTTTTATAATTATAACTCTTATTAAATGTGATGTAAGCGTCCGATTGTCTTCAAATTACAAACATCACAATATCTTTATTATCTCAAGGTCTGGTGTGAAGATGGAGTATATCGGTCCACTCTTTTTGGTACGTCCCCCCAATATGTCAACATTTTCAAGAAAAATAACTTACTGCACAGAAAGGAACCGTCTTCTACGATGCCATGAAATATGTTTAATAGTTCGAAAAACGATCTTCTAGAGATCTGCGGAACATCTTCAAAGATTCTAGTGGTCATCTTAATGGGAGCATGAATTATCGTTAATGGTTTTATGAATATTTTGCATTGATTCTATGAACTCCCTTCATAGCTTCTATAAACCATATTTCCCATGGTTCTTTGACCAATTTTTATTGGTTGTTTGAACCATTTTTAAATGTTCTTCAATGGCCCTATGAACTATCTTCGTAGCTTCTATGAACCATGTTCATTGGATGGTCCACAACCTTCATTGCTTTTATGAACCGTCTTCTAGAGTTCTAAGAACCATGTTTAAAAGTTCCTCAAACTATCTTCAATGGATCAGCGAAAAATCTTTATAATTTCTAGATACCATCTTAAGGAGTTCAATGAACCGAATTCAATGGTTTTATGAATCATCTTCAATCATTTTATGAATCATCGTCAATAGTTCCATGAATAATGTTCATTAATTTTATGAACTATGTTCATGGCTTTTTTGAACCATCTTCATTAGTCCTGTGATCCTGATACCCTTAGCCATATGGCTGTCTAATACCGGTTCACTCCATCAAGTGTGATAATTTAGAATAATAATAAGTACTGTAAAATGTGATGTAAGTATCCGATTGACTTCAAATTATAGACATCAAGGTCTGATGTGAAGATGGAATATATCGGTTTACTCGTTCTGGTACCTTTCCCACAAAATGTCAAGATTTTGAATATTCATGAAGCTCATAAAACACGAAATTAACATTCGATTCCATACAGACTTGGCACATCTCAATATTTCCATAAACAGAAGATCTGTTACAAAGATGGTAGAGATTGGACCCTTCCTTCTGGTTCCTCCCCCACAAAGGGTCAAAATTTTAAGTAACCAAAACGATCATAAAATCCGAAAAAAAGCATCCGGTTATCTTCCTATTTCACACATCCAATTATTTCTACTAGGTCAAGATATGCTGCGAAGTTGGGATATATCGGTCCACCCCTACTGGTATCTCCCCCACAAAGGGTCAAAATTATGAATATCCATGAAGATCATATAACGCGAAATTAACATCCGATTCATTCAGACTTGACAAATCTCAATATTTCCATAAACATAAGATCTGTTATAAAGATGGTAGAGATCGGACCATTTCTCCTGGTACCTTTGAAAAGCAAAACGCTCATAGAATGCGCTCTTTTTTTTTGTCATAATTTGCGAAACCAGTCGGCGATTCTTTACCACTTTGCTATATCTACATTTTGCTCTCAACCAGAAACCTGAGATGAAAATGAAACTTATAATTTCGCATAAAATTAGATATAAATGTTCGATGTAATTTTGGCCATTCCAATATTTTTATCTGCTCTCCGATACGAAATGGTCAATAATGGGCCATTCCTTCGGAACAAGAGGGTCAACAATTTTAATAATCGCAACAGAAATCAAAATATATTTAAATAATCGAAAATTGGCTAAGGGTATACATCGGAAGCATTTGTCCTATTCCTCGAGCGAAGATTTTTCTCTGCCAATCGAGAGCCACCAGCTTTTCGACCCAAATTTATACAACTACTTATATAAATAATAAATTAAGTAATATTGAATTATTTCGCAAAAAAAACTTCCAAACCTTCGCATGTGCGTATTAATTAGAATTCAAATATAAAATCCAACTTATCTTCAGAACTGAAGGATACGATGCAATTAAAATGCATTTTCATGGTATCTTCGATTCGAAATTGGAAATCAATGGCCTGCATTGACATCTAGATAAACAATTTGAGTGGCAAGACTTACCTACACATATTGTGCAATTTTGCATATCCTGGCACACAAAGGCAATTATCCTCTAACGCACACATACGACGAATACAATTGACTTACATATATCACTTGATACACACACACACACATATATACAGGACCATGTATGTCATGTATCTCTGATTGGGGATGTTTCCTGGCACTCTTTCTGCCTGTCTCTCTAAGTACCAAACAATTCCATAAAGCAATCCCACAACAATGGTTACCGTAGATCGTAGAAGTAGATACATCAGATGTTGTTGTTGCTGTTTCTGTTCCTGCTGTGTTGTGCCATTGTCCTTTTGTTGCATTCCCATTGATTTTGATTTTGTGTGAGATGACCGCATCAATGGCAACAATGGCATTCAAAGCCCAACGAAGAAGAATCAGTCAATGAATGGCTTGTCGGTTGAGTGGTTTGGGATGCGAAGATGGATGATGCCATGCTGACGAGTAATTGCCATTTTTATTTCACAAATTTGCTGTACACAACACGGCAATTAAAGGAGTTTTGTAACGTATCCTTTTTTTGAGGATGAGTTTGCATTGGGTGTGAATGCTTTGATTGTTGTACAACACCCATGGCAGGAGAAAAGGTGATGTTTAACAACCACACAACAGAATATAGGCTTTAATCAGTATCCTTAAGTCATAATTAGAGTACCATTTTGAGATGCAGGCCATTTTAAAATAATTATTCACTCATGCCTACAAAAGTGATCACAAATAATAGCTAAAGAGGCCGAAAACTCAATATTTAAGGAGTTATGGCCATTTTAAAATATTGATTAATTCACGCTTAAAAAAGTGATCACACATAATAATAAATCTCAATGGAGACGACTTCGAACATGTCGTCTATGGGGACGACTTCGAACATGTCGTCTATGGAGACGACTTCGAACTTGATGTCTGTGGAGACGACTTCGAACTTGTTGTCTATGGAGACGACTTTGAATATGTCGTCAATGGAGACGACTTCGAACTTGTTGTCTATGGAGACGAATTCGAACTTGTCGTCTATGAAGACGACTTCGAACATGTCATCAATGGAGACGACTTCGAACTTGTTGTCTATGGAGACGACTTCGAACATGTCGTCTATGGAGACGACTTCGAACATGTCGTCAATGGAGACGACTTCGAACTTGTAGTCTATGGAGACGACTTCGAACATATCGTCAATAGAGACGACTTCGAACTTGTAGTCTATGGAGACGACTTCGAACTTGTCGTCTATGGAGACGACTTCGAACTTGTTGTCTATGGAGACGACTTCGAACATGTCGTCTATGGAGACGACTACGAACTTGTTGTCTATGGAGACGACTTCGAACATGTCGTCCATTGAGACGACTTCGAACATGTTGTCTATGGAGACGACTTCGAACTTGTCGTCAATGGAGACGACTTCGAACTTGTTGTCTATGGAGACGACTTCGAACTTGTTGTCTATGGAGACGACTTCGAACATGTCGTCCATTGAGACGACTTCGAACTTGTTGTCTATGGAGACGACTTCGAACTTGTCGTCTATGGAGTCGACTTCGAACATGTCGTCAATGGAGACGACTTCGAACTTGTTGTATATGGAGACGACTTCGAACATGTCGTCAATGGAGACGACTTCGAACTTGTCGTCTATGGAGACGACATCGAACATGTCGTCAATGGAGACGACTTCGAACTTGTTGTATATAGAGACGACTTCGAACATGTCGTCAATGGAGACGACTTCGAACTTGTCGTCTATGGAGACGACTTCGAACTTGTTGTCTATGGAGACGACTTCGAACATGTCGTCCATTGAGACGACTTCGAACTTGTTGTCTATGGAGACGACTTCGAACTTGTCGTCTATGGAGACGACTTCGAACTTGTTGTCTATGGAGACGACTTCGAACTTGTTGTCTATGGAGACGACTTCGAACTTGTCGTCTATGGAGACGACTTCGAACTTGTCGTCTATGGAGAAGACTTCGAACATGTCGTTTATGAAGACGACTTCGAACTTGTTGTCTATGGAGACGACTTCGAACTTGTCGTCTATGGAGACGACTTCGAACTTGTCGTCTATGGAGAAGACTTCGAACATGTCGTTTATGAAGAAGACTTCGAACATGTCGTTTATGAAGACGACTTCGAACTTGTCGTCTATGGAGACGACTTCGAACTTGTCGTCTATGGAGACGACTTCGAACTTGTTGTCTATGGAGACGACTTCGAACTTGTCGTCTATGGAGACGACTTCGAACTTGTCGTCTATGGAGACGACTTCGAACTTGTCGTCTATGGAGACGACTCCTAACTTGTTGTCTATGGAGACGACTTCGAACTTGTTGTCTATGGAGACGACTTCGAACTTGTCGTCTATGGAGAAGACTTCGAACTTGTTGTCTATGGAGACGACTTCGAACATGTCGTCTATGGAGACGACTTCGAACTTGTTGTCTATGGGGACGAATTCGAACATGTCGTCAATGGAGACGACTTCGAACTTGTTGTCTATAGAGACGACTTCGAACATGTCGTCAATGGAGACGACTTCGAACTTGTCGTCTATGGAGACGACTTCGAACATGTCGTCTATGGAGACGACTTCGAACACGTTGTCTATGGAGACGACTTCGAACTTGTCGTCTATGGACTTCGAACTTTTCGTCTACGAAGACGACTTCGAACATGTCGTCCATTGAGACGACTTCGAACTTGTTGTCTATGGAGACGACTTCGAACTTGTCGTCTATGGAGACGACTTCGAACTTGTTGTCTATGGAGACGACTTCGAACTTGTTGTCTATGGAGACGACTTCGAACTTGTCGTCTATGGAGACGAATTCGAACTTGTCGTCTATGGAGACGACTTCGAACTTGTTGTCTATGGAGACGACTTCGAACTTGTTATTTATGGAGACGACTTCGAACTTGTTATTTATGGAGACGACTTCGAACATGTCGTTTATGAAGACGACTTCGAACTTGTTGTCTATGGAGACGACTTCGAACTTGTCGTCTATGGAGACGACTTCGAACTTGTCGTCTATGGAGAAGACTTCGAACATGTCGTTTATGAAGACGACTTCGAACTTGTTGTCTATGGAGACGACTTCGAACTTGTCGTCTATGGAGACGACTTCGAACTTGTCGTCTATGGAGACGACTTCGAACTTGTTGTCTATGGAGACGACTTCGAACTTGTCGTCTATGGAGACGACTTCGAACTTGTCGTCTATGGAGACGACTTCGAACTTGTCGTCTATGGAGACGACTTCGAACTTGTCGTCTATGGAGACGACTTCGAACTTGTTGTCTATGGAGACGACTTCGAACTTGTCGTCTATGGAGACGACTTCGAACTTGTCGTCTATGGAGACGACTCCTAACTTGTTGTCTATGGAGACGACTTCGAACTTGTCGTCTATGGAGACGACTTCGAACTTGTCGTCTATGGAGAAGACTTCGAACATGTCGTTTATGAAGACGACTTCGAACATGTCGTCACTGGAGACGACTTCGAACTTGTTGTCTATGGAGACGACTTCGAACTTGTCGTCTATGGACTTCGAACTTTTCGTCTAAGAAGACGACTTCGAACATGTCGTCAATGGAGACGACTTCGAACTTGTTGTCTGTTGAGACGACTTCGAACATGTCGTCAATGGAGACGACTTCGAACTTGTCGTCTATGGAGACGACATCGAACATGTCGTCAATGGAGACGACTTCGAACATGTCGTCTATGGAGACGACTTCGAACATGTCGTCTATGGAGATGACTTCGAACTTGTTGTCTATGGAGACGACTTCGAACATGTCGTCCATTGAGACGACTTCGAACATGTTGTCTATGGAGACGACTTCGAACTTGTCGTCAATGGAGACGACTTCGAACTTGTTGTCTGTGGAGACGACTTCGAACTTGTTGTCTATGGAGACGACTTCGAACATGTCGTCCATTGAGACGACTTCGAACTTGTCGTCTATGGAGACGACTTCGAACTTGTCGTCTATGGAGTCGACTTCGAACATGTCGTCAATGGAGACGACTTCGAACTTGTTGTATATGGAGACGACTTCGAACATGTCGTCAATGGAGACGACTTCGAACTTGTCGTCTATGGAGACGACATCGAACGTGTCGTCTATGGAGACGACTTCGAACTTGTTGTCTATGGAGACGACTTCGAACATGTCGTCCATTGAGACGACTTCGAACTTGTCGTCTATGGAGACGACTTCGAACTTGTCGTCTATGGAGTCGACTTCGAACATGTCGTCAATGGAGACGACTTCGAACTTGTTGTATATGGAGACGACTTCGAACATGTCGTCAATGGAGACGACTTCGAACTTGTCGTCTATGGAGACGACATCGAACGTGTTGTCAATGGGGACAACTTCGAACATGTCGTCTATGGAGACGACTTCGAACTTGTTGTCTATGGAGACGACTTCGAACATGTCGTCCATTAAAACGACTTCGAACTTTTTGTCTATGGAGACGACTTCGAACTTGTCGTCTATGGAGACGACTTCGAACTTGTTGTCTATGGAGACGACTTCGAACATGTCGTCCATTGAGACGACTTCGAACTTGTCGTCTATGGAGACGACTTCGAACTTGTCGTCTATGGAGACGACTTCGAACATGTCGTCTATGGAGACGACTTCGAACTTGTTGTCTATGGAGACGACTTCGAACTTGTCGTCTATGGAGACGACTTCGAACTTGTCGTCTATGGAGACGACTTCGAACTTGTCGTCTATGAAGACGACTTCGAACTTGTCGTCTATGGAGACGACTTCGAACATGTCGTCTATGGAGACGACTTCGAACTTGTCGTCTATGGAGAAGACTTCGAACATGTCGTTTATGAAGACGACTTCGAACATGTCGTCACTGGAGACGACTTCGAACTTGTTGTCTATGGAGACGACTTCGAACTTGTTGTCTATGGGGACGAATTCGAACATGTCGTCAATGGAGACGACTTCGAACTTGTTGTCTATAGAGACGACTTCGAACATGTTGTCTATGGAGACGACTTCGAACACGTTGTCAATGGAGACGACCTCGAACTTGTTTTCTATGGAGACGAATTCTAACATGTCGTCTATGGAGACGAATTAGAACTTGTTGTCTATGGAGACGAATTCGAACTTGTTGTCAATGGAGACGACTTCGAACTTGTTTTCTATGGAGACGAATTAGAACTTGTTGTCTATGGAGACGAATTCGAACTTGTTGTTTATGGAGACGAATTCGAACATGTCGTCTATGGAGACGACTTCGAACTTGTTGTCTATGGAGATGACTTCGAACATGTTGTCAATGGAGACGACTTCGAACTTGTTGGCTATGGAGACGACTTCGAACATGTCGTCAATGGAGACGACTTCGAACTTGTTGTCTATGGAGACGACTTCGAACTTGTTATTTATGGAGACGACTTCGAACTTGTTGTCTATGGAGACGACTTCGAACTTGTCGTATATGGAGACGACTTTGAACATGTCGTCTATGAGACGACTTCGAACTTGTCGTTTATGGAGACGACTTCGAACTTTTTGTCAATGGAGACGTCTTCGAACTTGTTGTCTATAGAGACGTCTTCGAACTTGTTGTCAATGGAGACGACTGCGACCATGTTGTCAATGGAGACGTCTTCGAACTTGTTGTCTATAGAGACGACTTCGAACATGTCGTCTATGGAGACGACTTCGAACTTGTCGTCAATGGAGACGACTTCGAACATGTCGTCTATGGAGACGACTTCGATCTTGTCGTATATGGAGACGACTTTGAACATGTCGTCTATGGAGACGACTTCGAACTTGTCGTCTATGGAGAAGACTTCGAACTTGTTTTCTACGGAGACGACTTCGAACATGTTGTCTATGGAGACGACTTCGAACTTGTCGTTTATGGAGACGACTTCGAACTTGTTGTCAATGGAGACGTCTTCGAACTTGTTGTCTATGGAGACGACTTCGAACTTGTTGTCTATGGAGACGACTTCGAACTAGTCGTCTATGCAGACGACTTCGAACTTGTCGTTTATGGAGACGACTTCGAACTTGTTGTCTATGGAGACGACTTCGAACATGTTGTCTATGGAGACGACTTCGAACATGTCGTCAATGGAGACGACTTCGAACATGTTGTCTATGGAGACGACTTCGAACATGTCGTCTATAGAGACGACTTCGAACACGTTGTCTATGGAGACGACTTCGAATTTGTCGTCTATGGACTTCGAACTTTTCGTCTAAGAAGACGACTTCGAACATGTCGTCAATGTAGACGACTTCGAACTTGTTGTCTATTGAGACGACTTCGAACATGTCGTCAATGGAGACGACTTCGAACTTGTCGTCTATGGAGACGACATCGAACATGTCGTCAATGGAGACGACTTCGAACATGTCGTCTATGGAGACGACTTCGAACATGTCGTCTATGGAGATGACTTCGAACTTGTGGTCTATGGAGACGACTTCGAACATGTCGTCCATTGAGACGACTTCGAACATGTTGTCTATGGAGACGACTTCGAACTTGTCGTCAATGGAGACGACTTCGAACTTGTTGTCTATGGAGCCGACTTCGAACTTGTTGTCTATGGAGACGACTTCGAACATGTCGTCCATTGAGACGACTTAGAACTTGTCGTCTATGGAGACGACTTCGAACTTGTCGTCTACGGAGTCGGCTTCGAACATGTCGTCAATGGAGACGAACTTGTTGTCTATGGAGACGACATCGAACGTGTTGTCAATGGGGACGACTTCGAACATGTCGTCTATGGAGACGACTTCGAACTTGTTGTCTATGGAGACGACTTCGAACTTGTCGTCTATGGAGACGACTTCGAACTTGTCGTCTATGGAGACGACTTCGAACTTGTCGTATATGGAGACGACTTCAAACATGTCGTCAATGGAGACGACTTCGAACATGTTGTCTATGGAGACGACTGCGACCATGTTGTCAATGGAGACGACTTCGAACTTGTTGTCTATGGAGACGACTTCGAACATGTCGTCTATGGAGACGACTTCGAACTTGTCGTATATGGAGACGACTTCGAACATGTCGTCTATGGAGACGACTTCGAACTTGTTGTCAATGGAGACGACTTCGAACTTGTTATTTATAGAGACGACTTCGAACATGTCGTCTATGGAGACGACTTCGAACTTGTCGTCAATGGAGACGACTTCGAACTTGCTGTTTATGGATACGACTTCGTACTTGTCGTTTATGGAGACGACTTCGAACATGTTTTCTATGGAGACGACTTCGAACTTGTTGTTTATGGATACGACTTCGAACATGTTGTCAATGGAGACGACTTCGAACTTGTTGTCTATGGAGATGACTTCGAACATGTTGTCAATGGAGACGACTTCGAACTTGTTGTCTATGGGGACGACTTGGAACATGTTGTCAATGGAAACGACTTCGAACATGTCGTCTATGGAGACGACTTCGAACTTGTTGTCTATGGAGACGACTTCGAACATGTCGTCAATGAAGACGACTTCGAACATGTCGTCTATGGAGACGACTTCGAACTTGTCGTATATGGAGACGACTTCGAACTTGTTGTCTATGGAGACGACTTCGAACATGTCGTCAATGGAGACGACTTCGAACACGTCGCCTATGGAGACGACTTCGAACTTGTTGTCAATGGAGACGACTTCGAACATGTCGTCTATGGAGACGACTTCCAACTTGTTGTCTATGGAGACGACTTCGAACATGTCGTCAATGAAGACGACTTCAAACATGTCATCTATGGGGACGACTTCGAACTTGTTGTCTATGGAGACGACTTTGAACTTGTTGTCTATGGAGACGACTTCGAACATGTTGTCTATGGAGACGACTTCGAACATGTTGTCTATGGAGACGACTTCGAACATGTCGTCAATGGAGACGACTTCGAACACGTCGCCTATGGAGACGACTTCGAACTTGTCGTCTATGGAGAAGACTTCGAACTTGTTTTCTATGGAGACGACTTCGAACTTGTTTTTTATGGAGACGACTTCGAACTTGTCGTCTATGGAGAAGACTTCGAACTTGTTTTCTATGGAGACGACTTCGAACTTGTTTTTTATGGAGACGACTTCGAACTTGTCGTTTATGGAGACGACTTCGAACTTGTTGTCAATGGAGACGTCTTCCAACTTGTTGTCTATGGAGACGACTTCGAACTTGTTGTCAATGGAGACGTCTTCCAACTTGTTGTCTATGGAGACGACTTCGAACTTGTTGTTTATAGAGACGACTTCGAACTTGTCGTCAATGGAGACGACTTCGAACTTGTTGTCTATAGAGACGACTTCGAACATGTTGTCTATGGAGACGACTTCGAACTTGTTGTCTATAGAGACGACTTCGAACATGTCGTCTATGGAGACGACTTCGAACTTGTCGTCTATGGAGACGACTTCGAACTTGTTGTTTATGGAGACGACTTCGAACTTGTTGTCTATGGAGACGACTTCAAAATTGTAGTCAATGGAGACGACTTCGAACTTGTTGTCTATGGAGACGACTTCAAAATTGTTGTCAATGGAGACGACTTCGAACTTGTTGTCTATGGAGACGACTTCAAAATTGTTGTCAATGGAGACGACTTCGAACTTGTTGTCTATAGAGACGTCTTCAAACTTGTTGTCAATGGAGACGACTGCGACCATGTTGTCAATGGAGACGACTTCGAACTTGTTGTCTATAGAGACGTCTTCAAACTTGTTGTCAATGGAGACGACTGCGACCATGTTGTCAATGGAGACGACTTCGAACTTGTTGTCTATAGAGACGTCTTCAAACTTGTTGTCAATGGAGACGACTGCGACCATGTTGTCAATGGAGACGACTTCGAACTTGTTGTCTATAGAGACGACTTCGAACATGTCGTCTATGGAGACGACTTCGAACTTGTCGTCTATGGAGACGACTTCGAACTTGTTGTTTATGGAGACGACTTCGAACTTGTTGTCTATGGAGACGACTTCACAATTGTTGTCAATGGAGACGACTTCGAACTTGTTGTCTATGGAGACGACTTCCAACATGTTGTCTATGGAGACGACTTCGAACATGTCGTCTGTGGAGACGACTTCGAACTTGTTGTCTATGGAGACGACTTCGAACATGTTGTCTATGGAGACGACTTCGAACATGTTGTCTATGGAGACGACTTCGAACTTGTTGTCTATGGAGACGACTTCGAACTTGTCGTCTATGGAGACGACTCCTAACTTGTTGTCTATGGAGACGACTTCGAACTTGTCGTCTATGGAGACGACTTCGAACTTGTCGTCTATGGAGACGACTTCGAACTTGTCGTCTATGGAGACGACTCCTAACTTGTTGTCTATGGAGACGACTTCGAACTTGTCGTCTATGGAGACGACTTCGAACTTGTCGTCTATGAAGACGACTTCGAACATGTCGTCACTGGAGACGACTTCGAACTTGTCGTCTATGGAGACGACTGCGAACTTATCGTCTATGGAGACGACTGCGAACTTGTCGTCTATGGAGACGACTGCGAACTTGTCGTCTATGGAGACGACTGCGAACTTGTCGTCTATGGAGACGACTGCGAACTTGTCGTCTATGGAGACGACTGCGAACTTGTCGTCTATGGAGACGACTGCGAACTTGTCGTCTATGGAGACGACTTCGAACTTATCGTCTATGGAGAAGACTTCGATTAATTCACGCTTAACAAAGTGATCACAAATAATAGCTAAAAACGCCGAAAACTCAATATTTAAGGAGTTATGGCCATTTTAAAATATGTAATAATTCATTCTTAAAAAAGTGATCACAAATAATAGCTAAAAACGCCGAAAACTCAATATTTAAGGAGTTATGGCCATTTTAAAATATGTAATAATTCATTCTTAAAAAAGTGATCACAAATAATAGCTAAAAACGCCGAAAACTCAATATTTAAGGAGTTATGGCCATTTTAAAATATAGAATAATTCACGCTTAAAAAAGTGATCACAAATAATAGCTAAAAACGCCGAAAACTCAATATTTAAGGAGTTATGGCCATTTTAAAATATGTAATAATTCATTCTTAAAAAAGTGATCACAAATAATAGCTAAAAACGCCGAAAACTCAATATTTAAGGAGTTATGGCCATTTTAAAATATAGAATAATTCACGCTTAAAAAAGTGATCACAAATAATAGCTAAAAACGCCGAAAACTCAATATTTAAGGAGTTATGGCCATTTTAAAATATGTAATAATTCATTCTTAAAAAAGTGATCACAAATAATAGCTAAAAACGCCGAAAACTCAATATTTAAGGAGTTATGGCCATTTTAAAATATAGAATAATTCACGCTTAAAAAAGTGATCACAAATAATAGCTAAAAACGCCGAAAACTCAATATTTAAGGAGTTATGGCCATTTTAAAATATGTAATAATTCATTCTTAAAAAGTGATCACAAATAATAGCTAAAAACGCCGAAAACTCAATATTTAAGGAGTTATGGCCATTTTAAAATATAGAATAATTCACGCTTAAAAAAGTGATCACAAATAATAGCTAAAAACGCCGAAAACTCAATATTTAAGGAGTTATGGCCATTTTAAAATATGTAATAATTCATTCTTAAAAAAGTGATCACAAATAATAGCTAAAAACGCCGAAAACTCAATATTTAAGGAGTTATGGCCATTTTAAAATATAGAATAATTCACGCTTAAAAAAGTGATCACAAATAATAGCTAAAAACGCCGAAAACTCAATATTTAAGGAGTTATGGCCATTTTAAAATATGTAATAATTCATTCTTAAAAAAGTGATCACAAATAATAGCTAAAAACGCCGAAAACTCAATATTTAAGGAGTTATGGCCATTTTAAAATATAGAATAATTCACGCTTAAAAAAGTGATCACAAATAATAGCTAAAAACGCCGAAAACTCAATATTTAAGGAGTTATGGCCATTTTAAAATATGTAATAATTCATTCTTAAAAAAGTGATCACAAATAATAGCTAAAAACGCCGAAAACTCAATATTTAAGGAGTTATGGCCATTTTAAAATATAGAATAATTCACGCTTAAAAAAGTGATCACAAATAATAGCTAAAAACGCCGAAAACTCAATATTTAAGGAGTTATGGCCATTTTAAAATATGTAATAATTCATTCTTAAAAAAGTGATCACAAATAATAGCTAAAAACGCCGAAAACTCAATATTTAAGGAGTTATGGCCATTTTAAAATATAGAATAATTCACGCTTAAAAAGTGATCACAAATAATAGCTAAAAACGCCGAAAACTCAATATTTAAGGAGTTATGGCCATTTTAAAATATGTAATAATTCATTCTTAAAAAAGTGATCACAAATAATAGCTAAAAACGCCGAAAACTCAATATTTAAGGAGTTATGGCCATTTTAAAATATAGAATAATTCACGCTTAAAAAAGTGATCACAAATAATAGCTAAAAACGCCGAAAACTCAATATTTAAGGAGTTATGGCCATTTTAAAATATGTAATAATTCATTCTTAAAAAAGTGATCACAAATAATAGCTAAAAACGCCGAAAACTCAATATTTAAGGAGTTATGGCCATTTTAAAATATAGAATAATTCACGCTTAAAAAAGTGATCACAAATAATAGCTAAAAACGCCGAAAACTCAATATTTAAGGAGTTATGGCCATTTTAAAATATGTAATAATTCATTCTTAAAAAAGTGATCACAAATAATAGCTAAAAACGCCGAAAACTCAATATTTAAGGAGTTATGGCCATTTTAAAATATAGAATAATTCACGCTTAAAAAAGTGATCACAAATAATAGCTAAAAACGCCGAAAACTCAATATTTAAGGAGTTATGGCCATTTTAAAATATATAATAATTCACGCTTAAAAAGTGATCACAAATAATAGCTAAAAACGCCGAAAACGCAATATTTAAGGAGTTATGGCTATTTTAAAATATGTAATAATTCATTCTTAAAAAAGTGATCACAAATAATAGCTAAAAACGCCGAGAACTCAACATTTAAGGAGTTATAGCCATTTTAAAATATAGAATAATTCACGCTTAAAAAAGTGATCACAAATAATAGCTAAAAACGCCGAAAACTCAATATTTAAGGAGTTATGGCCATTTTAAAATATGTAATAATTCATTCTTAAAAAAAGTGATCACAAATAATAGCTAAAAACGCCGAAAACTCAATATTTAAGGAGTTATGGCCATTTTAAAATATAGAATAATTCACGCTTAAAAAAGTGATCACAAATAATAGCTAAAAACGCCGAAAACTCAATATTTAAGGAGTTATGGCCATTTTAAAATATATAATAATTCACGCTTAAAAAGTGATCACAAATAATAGCTAAAAACGCCGAAAACGCAATATTTAAGGAGTTATGGCTATTTTAAAATATGTAATAATTCATTCTTAAAAAAGTGATCACAAATAATAGCTAAAAACGCCGAGAACTCAACATTTAAGGAGTTATAGCCATTTTAAAATATAGAATAATTCACGCTTAAAAAAGTGATCACAAATAATAGCTAAAAACGCCGAAAACTCAATATTTAAGGAGTTATGGCCATTTTAAAATATGTAATAATTCATTCTTAAAAAAGTGATCACAAATAATAGCTAAAAACGCCGAAAACTCAACATTTAAGGAGTTATAGCCATTTTAGAATATTGATTAATTCACGCTTAAAAAAGCGATCACAAATAATAGCTAAAAACGCCGAAAACTCAATATTTAAGGAGTTATGGCCATTTTACAATATATAATAATTCACGCTTAAAAAGTGATCACAAATAATAGCTAAAAACGCCGAAAACTCAATATTTAAGGAGTTATGGCCATTTTAAAATATGTAATAATTCATTCTTAAAAAAGTGATCACAAATAATAGCTAAAAACGCCGAAAACTCAATATTTAAGGAGTTATGGCCATTTTAAAATATGTAATAATTCATTCTTAAAAAAGTGATCACAAATAATAGCTAAAAACGCCGAGAACTCAACATTTAAGGAGTTATAGCCATTTTAGAATATTGATTAATTCACGCTTAAAAAAGCGATCACAAATAATAGCTAAAAACGCCGAAAACTCAATATTTAAAGAGTTATGGCCATTTTAAAATATGTAATAATTCATTCTTAAAAAAGTGATCACAAATAATAGCTAAAAACGCCGAAAACTCAATATTTAAGGAGTTATGGCCATTTTAAAATATGTAATAATTCATTCTTAAAAAAGTGATCACAAATAATAGCTAAAAACGCCGAAAAGTCAATATTTAAGGAGTTATGGCCATTTTAAAATATGTAATAATTCATTCTTAAAAAAGTGATCACAAATAATAGCTAAAAACGCCGAGAACTCAACATTTAAGGAGTTATAGCCATTTTAGAATATTGATTAATTCACGCTTAAAAAAGTGATCACAAATAATAGCTAAAAACGCCGAAAACTCAATATTTAAGGAGTTATGGCCATTTTAAAATATGTAATAATTCATTCTTAAAAAAGTGATCACAAATAATAGCTAAAAACGCCGAAAACTCAACATTTAAGGAGTTATGGCCATTTTAAAATATGTAATAATTCATTCTTAAAAAAGTGATCACAAATAATAGCTAAAAACGCCGAAAACTCAATATTTAAGGAGTTATGGCCATTTTAAAATATAGAATAATTCACGCTTAAAAAAGTGATCACAAATAATAGCTAAAAACGCCGAAAACTCAATATTTAAGGAGTTATGGCCATTTTAAAATATGTAATAATTCATTCTTAAAAAAGTGATCACAAATAATAGCTAAAAACGCCGAAAACTCAATATTTAAGGAGTTATGGCCATTTTAAAATATAGAATAATTCACGCTTAAAAAAGTGATCACAAATAATAGCTAAAAACGCCGAAAACTCAATATTTAAGGAGTTATGGCCATTTTAAAATATGTAATAATTCATTCTTAAAAAAGTGATCACAAATAATAGCTAAAAACGCCGAAAACTCAATATTTAAGGAGTTATGGCTATTTTAAAATATAGAATAATTCACGCTTAAAAAAGTGATCACAAATAATAGCTAAAAATGCCGAAAACTCAATATTTAAGGAGTTATGGCCATTTTAAAATATGTAATAATTCATTCTTAAAAAAGTGATCACAAATAATAGCTAAAAACGCCGAAAACTCAATATTTAAGGAGTTATGGCCATTTTAAAATATAGAATAATTCACGCTTAAAAAGTGATCACAAATAATAGCTAAAAACGCCGAAAACTCAATATTTAAGGAGTTATGGCCATTTTAAAATATGTAATAATTCATTCTTAAAAAAGTGATCACAAATAATAGCTAAAAACGCCGAAAACTCGAAAACTCAATATTTAAGGAGTTATGGCCATTTTAAAATATGTAATAATTCATTCTTAAAAAAGTGATCACAAATAATAGCTAAAAACGCCGAAAACTCAATATTTAAGGAGTTATGGCCATTTTAAAATATAGAATAATTCACGCTTAAAAAAGTGATCACAAATAATAGCTAAAAACGCCGAAAACTCAATTTTTAAGGAGTTATGGCCATTTTAAAATATGTAATAATTCATTCTTAAAAAAGTGATCACAAATAATAGCTAAAAACGCCGAAAACTCAATATTTAAGGAGTTATGGCCATTTTAAAATATAGAATAATTCACGCTTAAAAAAGTGATCACAAATAATAACTAAAAACGCCGAAAACTCAATATTTAAGGAGTTATGGCCATTTTAAAATATGTAATAATTCATTCTTAAAAAAGTGATCACAAATAATAGCTAAAAACGCCGAAAACTCAATATTTAAGGAGTTATGGCCATTTTAAAATATAGAATAATTCACGCTTAAAAAAGTGATCACAAATAATAGCTAAAAACGCCGAAAACTCAATATTTAAGGAGTTATGGCCATTTTAAAATATGTAATAATTCATTCTTAAAAAAGTGATCACAAATAATAGCTAAAAACGCCGAAAACTCAATATTTAAGGAGTTATGGCCATTTTAAAATATAGAATAATTCACGCTTAAAAAAGTGATCACAAATAATAGCTAAAAACGCCGAAAACTCAATATTTAAGGAGTTATGGCCATTTTAAAATATGTAATAATTCATTCTTAAAAAAGTGATCACAAATAATAGCTAAAAACGCCGAAAACTCAATATTTAAGGAGTTATGGCCATTTTAAAATATAGAATAATTCACGCTTAAAAAAGTGATCACAAATAATAGCTAAAAACGCCGAAAACTCAATATTTAAGGAGTTATGGCCATTTTAAAATATGTAATAATTCATTCTTAAAAAAGTGATCACAAATAATAGCTAAAAACGCCGAAAACTCAATATTTAAGGAGTTATGGCCATTTTAAAATATAGAATAATTCACGCTTAAAAAAGTGATCACAAATAATAGCTAAAAACGCCGAAAACTCAATATTTAAGGAGTTATGGCCATTTTAAAATATGTAATAATTCATTCTTAAAAAAGTGATCACAAATAATAGCTAAAAACGCCGAAAACTCAATATTTAAGGAGTTATGGCCATTTTAAAATATGTAAAAATTCATTCTTAAAAAAGTGATCACAAATAATAGCTAAAAACGCCGAAAACTCAATATTTAAGGAGTTATGGCCATTTTAAAATATGTAATAATTCTTTCTTAAAAAAGTGATCACAAATAATAGCTAAAAACGCCGAAAACTCAATATTTAAGGAGTTATGGCCATTTTAAAATATAGAATAATTCACGCTTAAAAAAGTGATCACAAAAAATAGCTAAAAACGCCGAAAACTCAATATTTAAGGAGTTATGGCCATTTTAAAATATGTAATAATTCATTCTTAAAAAAGTGATCACAAATAATAGCTAAAAACGCCGAAAACTCAATATTTAAGGAGTTATGGCCATTTTAAAATATGTAATAATTCATTCTTAAAAAAGTGATCACAAATAATAGCTAAAAACGCCGAAAACTCAATATTTAAGGAGTTATGACCATTTTAAAATATAGAATAATTCACGCTTAAAAAAGTGATCACAAATATATATATATATTTAAGGAGTTATGGCCATTTTAAAATATGTAATAATTCATTCTTAAAAAAGTGATCACAAATAATAGCTAAAAACGCCGAAAACTCAATATTTAAGGAGTTATGGCCATTTTAAAATATAGAATAATTCACGCTTAAAAAAGTGATCACAAATAATAGCTAAAAACGCCGAAAACTCAATATTTAAGGAGTTATGGCCATTTTAAAATATGTAATAATTCATTCTTAAAAAAGTGATCACAAATAATAGCTAAAAACGCCGAAAACTCAATATTTAAGGAGTTATGGCCATTTTAAAATATAGAATAATTCACGCTTAAAAAAGTGATCACAAATAATAGCTAAAAACGCCGAAAACTCAATATTTAAGGAGTTATGGCCATTTTAAAATATAGAATAATTCACGCTTAAAAAAGTGATCACAAATAATAGCTAAAAACGCCGAAAACTCAATATTTAAGGAGTTATGGCCATTTTAAAATATGTAATAATTCATTCTTAAAAAAGTGATCACAAATAATAGCTAAAAACGCCGAAAACTCAATATTTAAGGAGTTATGGCCATTTTAAAATATAGAATAATTCACGCTTAAAAAAGTGATCACAAATAATAGCTAAAAACGCCGAAAACTCAATATTTAAGGAGTTATGGCCATTTTAAAATATGTAATAATTCATTCTTAAAAAAGTGATCACAAATAATAGCTAAAAACGCCGAAAACTCAATATTTAAGGAGTTATGACCATTTTGAATAATTCACGCTTAAAAAAGTGATCACAAATATATATATATATTTAAGGAGTTATGGCCATTTTAAAATATGTAATAATTCATTCTTAAAAAGTGATCACAAATAATAGCTAAAAACGCCGAAAACTCAATATTTAAGGAGTTATGGCCATTTTAAAATATAGAATAATCCACGCTTAAAAAAGCGATCACAAATAATAGCTAAAAACGCCGAAAACTCAATATTTAAGGAGTTATGGCCATTTTACAATATATAATAATTCACGCTTAAAAAGTGATCACAAATAATAGCTAAAAACGCCGAAAACTCAATATTTAAGGAGTTATGGCCATTTTAAAATATGTAATAATTCATTCTTAAAAAAGTGATCACAAATAATAGCTAAAAACGCCGAAAACTCAATATTTAAGGAGTTATGACCATTTTGAATAATTCACGCTTAAAAAAGTGATCACAAATATATATATATATATTTAAGGAGTTATGGCCATTTTAAAATATGTAATAATTCATTCTTAAAAAAGTGATCACAAATAATAGCTAAAAACGCCGAAAACTCAACATTTAAGGAGTTATAGCCATTTTAGAATATTGATTAATTCACGCTTAAAAAAGCGATCACAAATAATAGCTAAAAACGCCGAAAACTCAATATTTAAGGAGTTATGGCCATTTTACAATATATAATAATTCACGCTTAAAAAGCGATCACAAATAATAGCTAAAAACGCCGAAAACTCAATATTTAAAGAGTTATGGCCATTTTAAAATATGTAATAATTCATTCTTAAAAAAAGTGCTCACAAATAATAGCTAAAAACGCCGAAAACTCAATATTTAAGGAGTTATGGCCATTTTAAAATATAGAATAATTCACGCTTAAAAAAGTGATCACAAATAATAGCTAAAAACGCCGAAAACTCAATATTTAAGGAGTTATGGCCATTTTAAAATATGTAATAATTCATTCTTAAAAAAGTGATCACAAATAATAGCTAAAAACGCCGAAAACTCAATATTTAAGGAGTTATGGCCATTTTAAAATATGTAATAATTCATTCTTAAAAAAGTGATCACAAATAATAGCTAAAAACGCCGAAAACTCAATATTTAAGGAGTTATAGCCATTTTAAAATATTGATTAATTCACGCTTAAAAAAGCGATCACAAATAATAGCTAAAAACGCAGAAAACTCAATATTTAAGGAGTTATGGCCATTTTAAAATATGTAATAATTCATTCTTAAAAAAGTGATCACAAATAATAGCTAAAAACGCCGAAAACTCAATATTTAAGGAGTTATGGCCATTTTAAAATATAGAATAATTCACGCTTAAAAAAATGATCACAAATAATAGCTAAAAACGCCGAAAACTCAATATTTAAAGAGTTATGGCCATTTTAAAATATAGAATAATTCACGCTTAAAAAAGTGATCACAAATAATAGCTAAAAACGCCGAAAACTCAATATTTAAGGAGTTATGGCCATTTTAAAATATGTAATAATTCATTCTTAAAAAAGTGATCACAAATAATAGCTAAAAACGCCGAAAACTCAATATTTAAGGAGTTATGGCCATTTTAAAATATAGAATAATTCACGCTTAAAAAAGTGATCACAAATAATAGCTAAAAACGCCGAAAACTCAATATTTAAGGAGTTATGGCCATTTTAAAATATGTAATAATTCATTCTTAAAAAAGTGATCACAAATAATAGCTAAAAACGCCGAAAACTCAATATTTAAGGAGTTATGGCCATTTTAAAATATAGAATAATTCACGCTTAAAAAAGTGATCACAAATAATAGCTAAAAACGCCGAAAACTCAATATTTAAGGAGTTATGGCCATTTTAAAATATGTAATAATTCATTCTTAAAAAAGTGATCACAAATAATAGCTAAAAACGCCGAAAACTCAATATTTAAGGAGTTATGGCTATTTTAAAATATAGAATAATTCACGCTTAAAAAAGTGATCACAAATAATAGCTAAAAATGCCGAAAACTCAATATTTAAGGAGTTATGGCCATTTTAAAATATGTAATAATTCATTCTTAAAAAAGTGATCACAAATAATAGCTAAAAACGCCGAAAACTCAATATTTAAGGAGTTATGGCCATTTTAAAATATAGAATAATTCACGCTTAAAAAAGTGATCACAAATAATAGCTAAAAACGCCGAAAACTCAATATTTAAGGAGTTATGGCCATTTTAAAATATGTAATAATTCATTCTTAAAAAAGTGATCACAAATAATAGCTAAAAACGCCGAAAACTCGAAAACTCAATATTTAAGGAGTTATGGCCATTTTAAAATATGTAATAATTCATTCTTAAAAAAGTGATCACAAATAATAGCTAAAAACGCCGAAAACTCAATATTTAAGGAGTTATGGCCATTTTAAAATATAGAATAATTCACGCTTAAAAAAGTGATCACAAATAATAGCTAAAAACGCCGAAAACTCAATTTTTAAGGAGTTATGGCCATTTTAAAATATGTAATAATTCATTCTTAAAAAAGTGATCACAAATAATAGCTAAAAACGCCGAAAACTCAATATTTAAGGAGTTATGGCCATTTTAAAATATAGAATAATTCACGCTTAAAAAAGTGATCACAAATAATAACTAAAAACGCCGAAAACTCAATATTTAAGGAGTTATGGCCATTTTAAAATATGTAATAATTCATTCTTAAAAAAGTGATCACAAATAATAGCTAAAAACGCCGAAAACTCAATATTTAAGGAGTTATGGCCATTTTAAAATATAGAATAATTCACGCTTAAAAAAGTGATCACAAATAATAGCTAAAAACGCCGAAAACTCAATATTTAAGGAGTTATGGCCATTTTAAAATATGTAATAATTCATTCTTAAAAAAGTGATCACAAATAATAGCTAAAAACGCCGAAAACTCAATATTTAAGGAGTTATGGCCATTTTAAAATATAGAATAATTCACGCTTAAAAAAGTGATCACAAATAATAGCTAAAAACGCCGAAAACTCAATATTTAAGGAGTTATGGCCATTTTAAAATATGTAATAATTCATTCTTAAAAAAGTGATCACAAATAATAGCTAAAAACGCCGAAAACTCAATATTTAAGGAGTTATGGCCATTTTAAAATATAGAATAATTCACGCTTAAAAAAGTGATCACAAATAATAGCTAAAAACGCCGAAAACTCAATATTTAAGGAGTTATGGCCATTTTAAAATATGTAATAATTCATTCTTAAAAAAGTGATCACAAATAATAGCTAAAAACGCCGAAAACTCAATATTTAAGGAGTTATGGCCATTTTAAAATATAGAATAATTCACGCTTAAAAAAGTGATCACAAATAATAGCTAAAAACGCCGAAAACTCAATATTTAAGGAGTTATGGCCATTTTAAAATATGTAATAATTCATTCTTAAAAAAGTGATCACAAATAATAGCTAAAAACGCCGAAAACTCAATATTTAAGGAGTTATGGCCATTTTAAAATATGTAAAAATTCATTCTTAAAAAAGTGATCACAAATAATAGCTAAAAACGCCGAAAACTCAATATTTAAGGAGTTATGGCCATTTTAAAATATGTAATAATTCTTTCTTAAAAAAGTGATCACAAATAATAGCTAAAAACGCCGAAAACTCAATATTTAAGGAGTTATGGCCATTTTAAAATATAGAATAATTCACGCTTAAAAAAGTGATCACAAAAAATAGCTAAAAACGCCGAAAACTCAATATTTAAGGAGTTATGGCCATTTTAAAATATGTAATAATTCATTCTTAAAAAAGTGATCACAAATAATAGCTAAAAACGCCGAAAACTCAATATTTAAGGAGTTATGGCCATTTTAAAATATGTAATAATTCATTCTTAAAAAAGTGATCACAAATAATAGCTAAAAACGCCGAAAACTCAATATTTAAGGAGTTATGACCATTTTAAAATATAGAATAATTCACGCTTAAAAAAGTGATCACAAATATATATATATATTTAAGGAGTTATGGCCATTTTAAAATATGTAATAATTCATTCTTAAAAAAGTGATCACAAATAATAGCTAAAAACGCCGAAAACTCAATATTTAAGGAGTTATGGCCATTTTAAAATATAGAATAATTCACGCTTAAAAAAGTGATCACAAATAATAGCTAAAAACGCCGAAAACTCAATATTTAAGGAGTTATGGCCATTTTAAAATATGTAATAATTCATTCTTAAAAAAGTGATCACAAATAATAGCTAAAAACGCCGAAAACTCAATATTTAAGGAGTTATGGCCATTTTAAAATATAGAATAATTCACGCTTAAAAAAGTGATCACAAATAATAGCTAAAAACGCCGAAAACTCAATATTTAAGGAGTTATGGCCATTTTAAAATATAGAATAATTCACGCTTAAAAAAGTGATCACAAATAATAGCTAAAAACGCCGAAAACTCAATATTTAAGGAGTTATGGCCATTTTAAAATATGTAATAATTCATTCTTAAAAAAGTGATCACAAATAATAGCTAAAAACGCCGAAAACTCAATATTTAAGGAGTTATGGCCATTTTAAAATATAGAATAATTCACGCTTAAAAAAGTGATCACAAATAATAGCTAAAAACGCCGAAAACTCAATATTTAAGGAGTTATGGCCATTTTAAAATATGTAATAATTCATTCTTAAAAAAGTGATCACAAATAATAGCTAAAAACGCCGAAAACTCAATATTTAAGGAGTTATGACCATTTTGAATAATTCACGCTTAAAAAAGTGATCACAAATATATATATATATTTAAGGAGTTATGGCCATTTTAAAATATGTAATAATTCATTCTTAAAAAAGTGATCACAAATAATAGCTAAAAACGCCGAAAACTCAATATTTAAGGAGTTATGGCCATTTTAAAATATAGAATAATTCACGCTTAAAAAAGTGATCACAAATAATAGCTAAAAACGCCGAAAACTCAATATTTAAGGAGTTATGGCCATTTTAAAATATGTAATAATTCATTCTTAAAAAAGTGATCACAAATAATAGCTAAAAACGCCGAAAACTCAATATTTAAGGAGTTATGGCCATTTTAAAATATAGAATAATTCACGCTTAAAAAAGTGATCACAAATAATAGCTAAAAACGCCGAAAACTCAATATTTAAGGAGTTATGGCCATTTTAAAATATGTAATAATTCATTCTTAAAAAAGTGATCACAAATAATAGCTAAAAACGCCGAAAACTCAATATTTAAGGAGTTATGGCCATTTTAAAATATGTAAAAATTCATTCTTAAAAAAGTGATCACAAATAATAGCTAAAAACGCCGAAAACTCAATATTTAAGGAGTTATGGCCATTTTAAAAAATGTAATAATTCTTTCTTAAAAAAGTGATCACAAATAATAGCTAAAAACGCCGAAAACTCAATATTTAAGGAGTTATGGCCATTTTAAAATATAGAATAATTCACGCTTAAAAAAGTGATCACAAAAAATAGCTAAAAACGCCGAAAACTCAATATTTAAGGAGTTATGGCCATTTTAAAATATGTAATAATTCATTCTTAAAAAAGTGATCACAAATAATAGCTAAAAACGCCGAAAACTCAATATTTAAGGAGTTATGGCCATTTTAAAATATGTAATAATTCATTCTTAAAAAAGTGATCACAAATAATAGCTAAAAACGCCGAAAACTCAATATTTAAGGAGTTATGACCATTTTAAAATATAGAATAATTCACGCTTAAAAAAGTGATCACAAATATATATATATATATATATTTAAGGAGTTATGGCCATTTTAAAATATGTAATAATTCATTCTTAAAAAAGTGATCACAAATAATAGCTAAAAACGCCGAAAACTCAATATTTAAGGAGTTATGGCCATTTTAAAATATAGAATAATTCACGCTTAAAAAAGTGATCACAAATAATAGCTAAAAACGCCGAAAACTCAATATTTAAGGAGTTATGGCCATTTTAAAATATGTAATAATTCATTCTTAAAAAAGTGATCACAAATAATAGCTAAAAACGCCGAAAACTCAATATTTAAGGAGTTATGGCCATTTTAAAATATAGAATAATTCACGCTTAAAAAAGTGATCACAAATAATAGCTAAAAACGCCGAAAACTCAATATTTAAGGAGTTATGGCCATTTTAAAATATGTAATAATTCATTCTTAAAAAAGTGATCACAAATAATAGCTAAAAACGCCGAAAACTCAATATTTAAGGAGTTATGGCCATTTTAAAGAATGTAATAATTCATTCTTAAAAAGTGATAAAAAATAATTGCTAAAAACGCCGAAAACTCAATATTTAAGGAGTTATGGCCATTTTAAAATGTGTAATAATTCATTCTTAAAAAAGTGATCACAAATAATAGCTAAAAACGCCGAAAACTCAATATTTAAGGAGTTATGGCCATTTTAAAATGTGTAATAATTCATTCTTAAAAAAGTGATCACAAATAATAGCTAAAAACGCCGAAAACTCAATATTTAAGGAGTTATGGCCATTTTAAAATGTGTAATAATTCATTCTTAAAAAAGTGATCACAAATAATAGCTAAAAACGCCGAAAACTCAATATTTAAGGAGTTATGGCCATTTTAAAATGTGTAATAATTCATTCTTAAAAAAGTGATCACAAATAATAGCTAAAAACGCCGAAAACTCAATATTTAAGGAGTTATGGCCATTTTAAAATGTGTAATAATTCATTCTTAAAAAAGTGATCACAAATAATAGCTAAAAACGCCGAAAACTCAATATTTAAGGAGTTATGGCCATTTTAAAATGTGTAATAATTCATTCTTAAAAAAGTGATCACAAATAATAGCTAAAAACGCCGAAAACTCAATATTTAAGGAGTTATGGCCATTTTAAAATGTGTAATAATTCATTCTTAAAAAAGTGATCACAAATAATAGCTAAAAACGCCGAAAACTCAATATTTAAGGAGTTATGGCCATTTTAAAGAATGTAATAATTCATTCTTAAAAAAGTGATCACAAATAATAGCTAAAAACGCCGAAAACTCAATATTTAAGGAGTTATGGCCATTTTAAAGAATGTAATAATTCATTCTTAAAAAAGTGATCACAAATAATAGCTAAAAACGCCGAAAACTCAATATTTAAGGAGTTATGACCATTTTAAAATATGTAATAATTCATTCTTAAAAAAGTGATCACAAATAATAGCTAAAAACGCCGAAAACTCGAAAACTCAATATTTAAGGAGTTATGGCCATTTTAAAATATTGATTAATTCACGCTTAAAAAAGTGATCACAAATAATAGCTAAAAACGCCGAAAACTCAATATTTAAGGAGTTATGGCCATTTTAAAGAATGTAATAATTCATTCTTAAAAAAGTGATCACAAATAATAGCTAAAAACGCCGAAAACTCAATATTTAAGGAGTTATGGCCATTTTAAAATGTGTAATAATTCATTCTTAAAAAAGTGATCACAAATAATAGCTAAAAACGCCGAAAACTCAATATTTAAGGAGTTATGGCCATTTTAAAATATTGAATAATTCACGCTTAAAAAAGTGATCACAAATAATAGCTAAAAACGCCGAAAACTCAATATTTAAGGAGTTATGGCCATTTTAAAATATTGATTAATTCACGCTTAAAAAAGTGATCACAAATAATAGCTAAAAACGCCGAAAACTCAATATTTAAGGAGTTATGGCTATTTTAAAATATTGATTAATTCACGCTTTAAAAAGTGATCACAAATAATAGCTAAAAACGCCGAAAACTCAATATTTAAGGAGTTATGGCCATTTTAAAATATTGATTAATTCACGCTTAAAAAAGTGATCACAAATAATAGCTAAAAACGCCGAAAACTCAATATTTAAGGAGTTATGGCCATTTTAAAATATTGATTAATTCACGCTTAAAAAAGTGATCACAAATAATAGCTAAAAACGCCGAAAACTCAATATTTAAGGAGTTATGGCCATTTTAAAATATTGAATAATTCACGCTTAAAAAAGTGATCACAAATTATAGCTAAAAACGCCGAAAACTCAATATTTAAGGAGTTATGGCTATTTTAAAATATTGATTAATTCACGCTTAAAAAAGTGATCACAAATAATAGCTAAAAACGCCGAAAACTCAATATTTAAGGAGTTATGGCCATTTTAAAATATGTAATAATTCTTTCTTAAAAAAGTGATCACAAATAATAGCTAAAAACGCCGAAAACTCAATATTTAAGGAGTTATGGCCATTTTAAAATATAGAATAATTCACGCTTAAAAAAGTGATCACAAATAATAGCTAAAAACGCCGAAAACTCAATATTTAAGGAGTTATGGCCATTTTAAAAATGTAATAATTCATTCTTAAAGAAGTGATCACAAATAATAGCTAAAAACGCCGAAAACTCAATATTTAAGGAGTTATGGCCATTTTAAAATATAGAATAATTCACGCTTAAAAAAGTGATCACAAATAATAGCTAAAAACGCCGAAAACTCAATATTTAAGGAGTTATGGCCATTTTAAAATATGTAATAATTCATTCTTAAAAAAGTGATCACAAATAATAGCTAAAAACGCCGAAAACTCAATATTTAAGGAGTTATGGCCATTTTAAAATATAGAATAATTCACGCTTAAAAAAGTGATCACAAATAATAGCTAAAAACGCCGAAAACTCAATATTTAAGGAGTTATGGCCATTTCAAAATATTGAATAATGCACGCTTAAAAGAGTGATCATAAATAATAGCTAAAACGCCGAAAACTCAATATTTAAGGAGTTATGGCCATTTTAAAATATAGAATAATTCACGCTTAAAAAAGTGATCACAAATAATAGCTAAAAACGCCGAAAACTCAATATTTAAGGAGTTATGGCCATTTTAAAATATGTAATAATTCATTCTTAAAGAAGTGATCACAAATAATAGCTAAAAACGCCGAAAACTCAATATTTAAGGAGTTATCGCCATTTTAAAATATAGAATAATTCACGCTTAAAAAAGTGATCACAAATAATAGCTAAAAACGCCGAAATCTCAATATTTAAGGAGTTATGGCCATTTTAAAATATAGAATAATTCACGCTTAAAAGAGTGATCATAAATAATAGCTAAAACGCCGAAAACTCAATATTTACGGAGTTATGGCCATTTTAAAATATTGATTAATTCACGCTTAAAAAGGTGATCACAAATAATAGCTAAAAACGCCGAAAACTCAATATTTAAGGAGTTATGGCCATTTTAAAATATTGATTAATTCACGCTTAAAAAAGTGATCACAAATAATAGCTAAAAACGCCGAAAACTCAATATTTAAGGAGTTATGACCGCCGAAAACTCAATATTTAAGGAGTTATGGCCATTTTAAAGAATGTAATAATTCATTCTTAAAAAAGTGATCACAAATAATAGCTAAAAACGCCGAAAACTCAATATTTAAGGAGTTATGGCCATTTTAAAATGTGTAATAATTCATTCTTAAAAAAGTGATCACAAATAATAGCTAAAAACGCCGAAAACTCAATATTTAAGGAGTTATGGCCATTTTAAAATGTGTAATAATTCATTCTTAAAAAAGTGATCACAAATAATAGCTAAAAACGCCGAAAACTCAATATTTAAGGAGTTATGGCCATTTTAAAATGTGTAATAATTCATTCTTAAAAAAGTGATCACAAATAATAGCTAAAAACGCCGAAAACTCAATATTTAAGGAGTTATGGCCATTTTAAAATGTGTAATAATTCATTCTTAAAAAAGTGATCACAAATAATAGCTAAAAACGCCGAAAACTCAATATTTAAGGAGTTATGGCCATTTTAAAATGTGTAATAATTCATTCTTAAAAAAGTGATCACAAATAATAGCTAAAAACGCCGAAAACTCAATATTTAAGGAGTTATGGCCATTTTAAAATGTGTAATAATTCATTCTTAAAAAAGTGATCACAAATAATAGCTAAAAACGCCGAAAACTCAATATTTAAGGAGTTATGGCCATTTTAAAATGTGTAATAATTCATTCTTAAAAAAGTGATCACAAATAATAGCTAAAAACGCCGAAAACTCAATATTTAAGGAGTTATGGCCATTTTAAAATGTGTAATAATTCATTCTTAAAAAAGTGATCACAAATAATAGCTAAAAACGCCAAAAACTCAATATTTAAGGAGTTATGGCCATTTTAAAATGTGTAATAATTCATTCTTAAAAAAGTGATCACAAATAATAGCTAAAAACGCCGAAAACTCAATATTTAAGGAGTTATGGCCATTTTAAAATATAGAATAATTCACGCTTAAAAAAGTGATCACAAATAATAGCTAAAAACGCCGAAAACTCAATATTTAAGGAGTTATGGCCATTTTAAAATATGTAATAATTCATTCTTAAAAAAGTGATCACAAATAATAGCTAAAAACGCCGAAAACTCAATATTTAAGGAGTTATGGCCATTTTAAAATATAGAATAATTCACGCTTAAAAAAGTGATCACAAATAATAGCTAAAAACGCCGAAAACTCAATATTTAAGGAGTTATGGCCATTTTAAAATATGTAATAATTCATTCTTAAAAAAGTGATCACAAATAATAGCTAAAAACGCCGAAAACTCAATATTTAAGGAGTTATGGTCATTTTAAAATATAGAATAATTCATGCTTAAAAAAGTGATAACAAATAATAGCTAAAAACGCCGAAAACTCAATATTTAAGGAGTTATGGCCATTTTAAAATATGTAATAATTCATTCTTAAAAAAGTGATCACAAATAATAGCTAAAAACGCCGAAAACTCAATATTTAAGGAGTTATGGCCATTTTAAAATATAGAATAATTCACGCTTAAAAAAGTGATCACAAATAATAGCTAAAAACGCCGAAAACTCAATATTTAAGGAGTTATGGCCATTTTAAAATGTGTAATAATTCATTCTTAAAAAAGTGATCACAAATAATAGCTAAAAACGCCGAAAACTCAATATTTAAGGAGATATGGCCATTTTAAAATATGTAATAATTCATTCTTAAACCAGTAAGGAAAGCTCAAAAGTCGGGCGGGGCCGACTATATGATACCCTACACCACTATGCATATTTAGTAGAGCTCTCGTAAAAAGGTTTATACAGGGCATTTCAGAGCTCTATGAGATATTTGGTACAAAATCAAAATCTATCTAATTCTATCTAATTCTATAGCTATCTCTGAACCGGGTTTCTCCAAATTTTACGTATTAGCTTCTAGACTGAATTCGGTCTTATGTACGAAAATTCAGGTGATTTGGGCTGATATTGACCATTTAGTGCACATTTAACCCGAAATCGGATGAAGATATATATGGGAGCTATATCCAAATCTGAACCGATTTCGATAAAATTTAAAACAGCTGTTCCCGTGCTCCATCTAATACCTGGTACCAAATATCACGGTTGTGGAGTGAATATTACGAATGTATGGGACTAAAACACTAAATCGGATGAAACATATATATGGTTGCTATATCTATATCTGAACCGATTTTCACTAAATTTGATATACTTGCTTCTAGGCTGAATTTTGTCCGATGTACTAAAATTCAGTCCATTTGGACTTATATCGGCCATTTGGTGCACAATTAACCCGAAATCGGATGAAGATATATATGGGAGCTATATCCAAATCTGAACCGATTTCGATAAAATCACAAACAGCTATTTCTGGGCTCCATCTAATACCTGGTACCAAATATCACGGTTGTGGAGTGCATATTACGAATGTGAGAGGCTTAAACACCAAATCGGATAAAACATATATATGGGAGCTATAGCTGTTTCTGAACCGATTTTCTCCAAATTTGTTGTATTTGCTTTAAGGCTAAATTTGGTCACATGTGCCAAAATTCGGGCCATTTGGGCTGATATTGGCCATTTGGTGGTCAATTAACCCGAAATCGGATGAAGATATATATGGGAGCTATATCCAAATCTGAACCGATTTCGATAAAATTTAAAACAGCTATTTCTGTGCTCCATCTAATACCTGGTACCAAATATCACGGTTGTGGAGTGCATAGTAGGAATGATAGGGACTTAAAGATCAAATCGGATGAGAGATATATATGGGAGCTATAGCTATATCTGAACCGATTTTCTCCAAATTTGATATACTTGCTTCTAGGCCGAACTCGGTTGGGTGTGCCAAAATTCAGGTAATTTGGACTGATAGTGGACATTTGGTGCTCATTTAACCCGAAATCGGATGAAGATATATATGGGAGCTATATCTAAATTTGATCCGATTCTCACCAATTTCAATAGGGTTCGTCCTTGGGCCAAAAAAAGATTGTTTGGAAAATTTCATCTCAATCGGATAATAAATGCGACCTGCATTTTGTTCACAAGAATACATGGACAGACGGACGGACGGACGGACGGACGGACGGACGGACGGACGGACGGACGGACGGACGGACGGACGGACAGACGGACGGACATGCATAAATCGACTCAGAAAGTGATTCTATGAAGGTTCTCAAAAGTAACTATGGGTCTATCTCGTTTCCTTCTCCATGTTACAAACAAATGCACAAAGACATAATACCCTTACCACTATGTGGTGTAGGGTATAAAAAGTGATCACAAATAATAGCTAAAAACGCCGAAAACTCAATATTTAAGGAGTTATGGCCATTTTAAAATGTGTAATAATTCATTCTTAAAAAAGTGATCACAAATAATAGCTAAAAACGCCGAAAACTCAATATTTAAGGAGTTATGGCCATTTTAAAATGTGTAATAATTCATTCTTAAAAAAGTGATCACAAATAATAGCTAAAAACGCCGAAAACTCAATATTTAAGGAGTTATGGCCATTTTAAAATATGTAATAATTCATTCTTAAAAAAGTGATCACAAATAATAGCTAAAAACGCCGAAAACTCAATATTTAAGGAGTTATGGCCATTTTAAAGAATGTAATAATTCATTCTTAAAAAAGTGATCACAAATAATAGCTAAAAACGCCGAAAACTCAATATTTAAGGAGTTATGGCCATTTTAAAGAATGTAATAATTCATTCTTAAAAAAGTGATCACAAATAATAGCTAAAAACGCCGAAAACTCAATATTTAAGGAGTTATGGCCATTTTAAAATATGTAATAATTCATTCTTAAAAAAGTGATCACAAATAATAGCTAAAAACGCCGAAAACTCAATATTTAAGGAGTTATGGCCATTTTAAAATATTGATTAATTCACGCTTAAAAAGGTGATCACAAATAATAGCTAAAAACGCCGAAAACTCAATATTTAAGGAGTTATGGCCATTTTAAAATATTGATTAATTCACGCTTAAAAAAGTGATCACAAATAATAGCTAAAAACGCCGAAAACTCAATATTTAAGGAGTTATGGCCATTTTAAAGAATGTAATAATTCATTCTTAAAAAAGTGATCACAAATAATAGCTAAAAACGCCGAAAACTCAATATTTAAGGAGTTATGGCCATTTTAAAGAATGTAATAATTCATTCTTAAAAAAGTGATAAAAAATAATTGCTAAAAACGCCGAAAACTCAATATTTAAGGAGTTATGGCCATTTTAAAATGTGTAATAATTCATTCTTAAAAAAGTGATCACAAATAATAGCTAAAAACGCCGAAAACTCAATATTTAAGGAGTTATGGCCATTTTAAAATGTGTAATAATTCATTCTTAAAAAAGTGATCACAAATAATAGCTAAAAACGCCGAAAACTCAATATTTAAGGAGTTATGGCCATTTTAAAATGTGTAATAATTCATTTTTAAAAAAGTGATCACAAATAATAGCTAAAAACGCCGAAAACTCAATATTTAAGGAGTTATGGCCATTTTAAAATGTGTAATAATTCATTCTTAAAAAAGTGATCACAAATAATAGCTAAAAACGCCGAAAACTCAATATTTAAGGAGTTATGGCCATTTTAAAATGTGTAATAATTCATTCTTAAAAAAGTGATCACAAATAATAGCTAAAAACGCCGAAAACTCAATATTTAAGGAGTTATGGCCATTTTAAAATGTGTAATAATTCATTCTTAAAAAAGTGATCACAAATAATAGCTAAAAACGCCGAAAACTCAATATTTAAGGAGTTATGGCCATTTTAAAGAATGTAATAATTCATTCTTAAAAAAGTGATCACAAATAATAGCTAAAAACGCCGAAAACTCAATATTTAAGGAGTTATGGCCATTTTAAAGAATGTAATAATTCATTCTTAAAAAAGTGATCACAAATAATAGCTAAAAACGCCGAAAACTCAATATTTAAGGAGTTATGGCCATTTTAAAATATGTAATAATTCATTCTTAAAAAAGTGATCACAAATAATAGCTAAAAACGCCGAAAACTCGAAAACTCAATATTTAAGGAGTTATGGCCATTTTAAAATATTGATTAATTCACGCTTAAAAAAGTGATCACAAATAATAGCTAAAAACGCCGAAAACTCAATATTTAAGGAGTTATGGCCATTTTAAAGAATGTAATAATTCATTCTTAAAAAAGTGATCACAAATAATAGCTAAAAACGCCGAAAACTCAATATTTAAGGAGTTATGGCCATTTTAAAATGTGTAATAATTCATTCTTAAAAAAGTGATCACAAATAATAGCTAAAAACGCCGAAAACTCAATATTTAAGGAGTTATGGCCATTTTAAAATATTGAATAATTCACGCTTAAAAAAGTGATCACAAATAATAGCTAAAAACGCCGAAAACTCAATATTTAAGGAGTTATGGCCATTTTAAAATATTGATTAATTCACGCTTAAAAAAGTGATCACAAATAATAGCTAAAAACGCCGAAAACTCAATATTTAAGGAGTTATGGCTATTTTAAAATATTGATTAATTCACGCTTTAAAAAGTGATCACAAATAATAGCTAAAAACGCCGAAAACTCAATATTTAAGGAGTTATGGCCATTTTAAAATATTGATTAATTCACGCTTAAAAAAGTGATCACAAATAATAGCTAAAAACGCCGAAAACTCAATATTTAAGGAGTTATGGCCATTTTAAAATATTGATTAATTCACGCTTAAAAAAGTGATCACAAATAATAGCTAAAAACGCCGAAAACTCAATATTTAAGGAGTTATGGCCATTTTAAAATATTGAATAATTCACGCTTAAAAAAGTGATCACAAATTATAGCTAAAAACGCCGAAAACTCAATATTTAAGGAGTTATGGCTATTTTAAAATATTGATTAATTCACGCTTAAAAAAGTGATCACAAATAATAGCTAAAAACGCCGAAAACTCAATATTTAAGGAGTTATGGCCATTTTAAAATATGTAATAATTCATTCTTAAAAAAGTGATCACAAATAATAGCTAAAAACGCCGAAAACTCAATATTTAAGGAGTTATGGCCATTTTAAAATATTGAATAATTCACGCTTAAAAAAGTGATCACAAATTATAGCTTAAAACGCCGAAAACTCAATATTTAAGGAGTTATGGCCATTTTAAAATATTGAATAATTCACGCTTAAAAAAGTGATGACAAATAATAGCTAAAAACGCCGAAAACTCAATATTTAAGGAGTTATGGCCATTTTAAAATATTGAATAATTCACGCTTAAAAAAGTGATCACAAATAATAGCTAAAAACGCCGAAAACTCAATATTTAAGGAGTTATAGCCATTTTAAAATATTGAATAATTCACGCTTAAAAAAGTGATCACAAATAATAGCTAAAAACGCCCAAAACTCAATATTTAAGGAGTTATGGCCATTTTAAAATATTGATTAATTCACGCTTAAAAAAGTGATCACAAATAATAGCTAAAAACGCCGAAAACTCAATATTTAAGGAGTTATGGCCATTTTAAAATATTGATTAATTCACGCTTAAAAAAGTGATCACAAATAATAGCTAAAAACGCCGAAAACTCAATATTTAAGGAGTTATGGCCATTTTAAAATATGTAATAATTCATTCTTAAAAAAGTGATCACAAATAATAGCTAAAAAACGCCGAAAACTCAATATTTAAGGAGTTATGGCCATTTTAAAATTTTGATTAATTCACGCTTAAAAAAGTGATCACAAATAATAGCTAAAAACGCCGAAAACTCAATATTTAAGGAGTTATGGACATTTTAAAATATGTAATAATTCATTCTTAAAAAAGTGATCACAAATAATAGCTAAAAACGCCGAAAACTCTATATTTAAGGAGTTATGGCCATTTTAAAATATGTAATAATTCATTCTTAAAAAAGTGATCACAAATAATAGCTAAAAGCGCCGAAAACTCAATATTTAAGGAGTTATGGCCATTTTAAAATATTGATTAATTCACGCTTAAAAAAGTGATCACAAATAATAGCTAAAAACGCCGAAAACTCAATATTTAAGGAGTTATGGCCATTTTAAAATATTGATTAATTCACGCTTAAAAAAGTGATCACAAATAATAGCTAAAAACGCCGAAAACTCAATATTTAAGGAGTTATGGCCATTTTAAAATATGTAATAATTCATTCTTAAAAAAGTGATCACAAATAATAGCTAAAAGCGCCGAAAACTCAATATTTAAGGAGTTATGGCCATTTTAAAATATTGATTAATTCACGCTTAAAAAAGTGATCACAAATAATAGCTAAAAACGCCGAAAACTCAATATTTAAGGAGTTATGGCCATTTTAAAATATTGATTAATTCACGCTTAAAAAAGTGATCACAAATAATAGCTAAAAACGCCGAAAACTCAATATTTAAGGAGTTATGGCCATTTTAAAATATGTAATAATTCATTCTTAAAAAAGTGATCACAAATAATAGCTAAAAACGCCGAAAACTCAATATTTAAGGAGTTATGGCCATTTTAAAATATTGAATAATTCACGCTTAAAAAAGTGATCACAAATAATAGCTAAAAACGCCGAAAACTCAATATATAAGGAGTTATGGCCATTTTAAAATATTGATTAATTCACGCTTAAAAAAGTGATCACAAATAATAGCTAAAAACGCCGAAAACTCAATATTTAAGGAGTTATGGCCATTTTAAAATATTGAATAATTCACGCTTAAAAAAGTGATCACAAATAATAGCTAAAAATGCCGAAAACTCAATATTTAAGGAGTTATGGCCATTTTTAAATATGTAATAATTCATGCTTAAAAAAGTGATCACAAATAATAGCTAAAAACGCCGAAAACTCAATATTTAAGGAGTTATGGCCATTTTAAAATATTGAATAATTCACGCTTAAAAAAGTGATCACAAATAATAGCTAAAAACGCCGAAAACTCAATATTTAAGGAGTTATGGCCATTTTAAAATATTGAATAATTCACGCTTAAAAAAGTGATCACAAATAATAGCTAAAAATGCCGAAAACTCAATATTTAAGGAGTTATGGCCATTTTAAAATATGTAATAATTCACGCTTAAAAAAGTGATCACAAATAATAGCTAAAAACGCCGAAAACTCAATATTTAAAGAGTTATGGCCATTTTAAAATATGTAATAATTCATTCTTAAAAAAAGTGATCACAAATAATAGCTAAAAACGCCGAAAACTCAATATTTAAGGAGTTATGGCCATTTTAAAATATTGATTAATTCACGCTTAAAAAAGTGATCACAAATAATAGCTAAAAACGCCGAAAACTCAATATTTAAGGAGTTATGGCCATTTTAAAATATGTTATAATTCATTCTTAAAAAAGTGATCACAAATAATAGCTAAAAACGCCGAAAACTCAATATTTAAGGAGTTATGGCCATTTTAAAATATTGATTAATTCACGCTTAAAAAAGTGATCACAAATAATAGCTAAAAACGCCGAAAACTCAATATTTAAGGAGTTATGGCCATTTTAAAATATGTAATAATTCATTCTTAAAAAAGTGATCACAAATAATAGCTAAAAACGCCGAAAACTCAATATTTAAGGAGTTATGGCCATTTTAAAATATTGATTAATTCACGCATAAAAAAGTGATCACAAATAATAGCTAAAAACGCCGAAAACTCAATATTTAAGGAGTTATGGCCATTTTAAAATATTGATTAATTCACGATTAAAAAAGTGATCACAAATAATAGCTAAAACGCCGAAAACTCAATATTTAAGGAGTTATGGCCATTTTAAAATATTGATTAATTTACGCTTAAAAAAGTGATCACAAATAATAGCTAAAAACGCCGAAAACTCAATATTTAAGGAGTTACGGCCATTTTAAAATATGTAATAATTCATTCTTAAAAAAGTGATCACAAATAATAGCTAAAAACGCCGAAAACTCAATATTTAAGGAGTTATGGCCATTTTAAAATATTGATTAATTCACGCTTAAAAAAGTGATCACAAATAATAGCTAAAAACGCCGAAAACTCAATATTTAAGGAGTTATGGGCATTTTAAAATATTGATTAATTCACGCTTAAAAAAGAGATCACAAATAATAGCTAAAAACGCCGAAAAATCAATATTTAAGGAGTTATGGCCATTTTAAAATATTGATTAATTCTCGCTTAAAAAAGTGATCACAAATAATAGGTAAAAACGCCGAAAACTCAATATTTAAGGAGTTATGGCCATTTTAAAATATTGATTAATTCACGCTTAAAAAAGTGATCACAAATAATAGCTAAAAACGCCGAAAACTCAATATTTAAGGAGTTATGGCCATTTTAAAATATTGATTAATTCACGCTTAAAAAAGTGATCACAAATAATAGCTAAAAACGCCGAAAACTCAATATTTAAGGAGTTATGGCCATTTTAAAATATTGATTAATTCACGCTTAAAAAAGTGATCACAAATAATAGCTAAAAACGCCGAAAACTCAATAATTAAGGAGTTATGGCCATTTTAAAATATTGATTAATTCACGCTTAAAAAAGTGATCACAAATAATAGCTAAAAACGCCGAAAACTCAATATTTAAGGAGTTATGGCCATTTTAAAATATTGATTAATTCACGCTTAAAAAAGTGATCACAAATAATAGCTAAAAACGCCGAAAACTCAATATTTAAGGAGTTATGGCCATTTTAAAATACTGATTAATTCACGCATAAAAAAGTGAACACAAATAATAGGTAAAAACGCCGAAAACTCAATATTTAAGGAGTTATGGCCATTTTAAAATACTGATTAATTCACGCTTAAAAAAGTGATCACAAATAATAGGTAAAAACGCCGAAAACTCAATATTTAAGGAGTTATGGCCATTTTAAAATATTGATTAATTCACGCTTAAAAAAGTGATCACAAATAATAGCTAAAAACGCCGAAAACTCAATATTTAAGGAGTTATGGCCATTTTAAAATATCGATTAATTCACGCTTAAAAAAGTGATCACAAATAATAGCTAAAAACGCCGAAAACTCAATATTTAAGGAGTTATGGCCATTTTAAAATATTGATTAATTCACGCTTAAAAAAGTGATCACAAATAATAGCTAAAAACGCCGAAAACTCAATATTTAAGGAGTTATGGCCATTTTAAAATATTGATTAATTCACGCTTAAAAAAGTGATCACAAATAATAGCTAAAAACGCCGAAAACTCAATATTTAAGGAGTTATGGCCATTTTAAAATATGTAATAATTCATTCTTAAAAAAGTGATCACAAATAATAGCTAAAAACGCCGAAAACTCAATATTTAAGGAGTTATGGCCATTTTAAAATATTGATTAATTCACGCTTAAAAAAGTGATCACAAATAATAGCTAAAACCGCCGAAAAATCAATATTTAAGGAGTTATGGCCATTTTAAAATATTGATTAATTCACGCTTAAAAAAGTGATCACAAATAATAGCTAAAAACGCCGAAAACTCAATATTTAAGGAGTTATGGCCATTTTAAAATACTGATTAATTCACGCTTAAAAAAGTGATCACAAATAATAGCTAAAAACGCCGAAAACTCAATATTTAAGGAGTTATGGCCATTTTAAAATATTGATTAATTCACGCTTAAAAAAGTGATCACAAATAATAGCTAAAACCGCCGAAAAATCAATATTTAAGGAGTTATGGCCATTTTAAAATATTGATTAATTCACGCTTAAAAAAGTGATCACAAATAATAGCTAAAAACGCCGAAAACTCAATATTTAAGGAGTTATGGCCATTTTAAAATATGTAATAATTCATTCTTAAAAAAGTGATCACAAATAATAGCTAAAAACGCCGAAAACTCAATATTTAAGGAGTTATGGCCATTTTAAAATATTGATTAATTCACGCTTAAAAAAGTGATCACAAATAATAGCTAAAACCGCCGAAAAATCAATATTTAAGGAGTTATGGCCATTTTAAAATATTGATTAATTCACGCTTAAAAAAGTGATCACAAATAATAGCTAAAAACGCCGAAAACTCAATATTTAAGGAGTTATGGCCATTTTAAAATACTGATTAATTCACGCTTAAAAAAGTGATCACAAATAATAGGTAAAAACGCCGAAAACTCAATATTTAAGGAGTTATGGCCATTTTAAAATATTGATTAATTCACGCTTAAAAAAGTGATCACAAATAATAGCTAAAAACGCCGAAAACTCAATATTTAAGGAGTTATGGCCATTTTAAAATATGTTATAATTCATTCTTAAAAAAGTGATCACAAATAATAGCTAAAAACGCCGAAAACTCAATATTTAAGGAGTTATGGCCATTTTAAAATATTGATTAATTCACGATTAAAAAAGAGATCACAAATAATAGCTGAAAACGCCGAAAACTCTATATTTAAAGAGTTATGGCCATTTTAAAATATGTAATAATTCATTCTTAAAAAAGTGATCACAAATAATAGCTAAAAACGCCGAAAACTCAATATTTAAGGAGTTATGGCCATTTTAAAATATTGATTAATTCACGCTTAAAAAAGTGATCACAAATAATAGCTAAAAACGCCGAAAACTCAATATTTAAGGAGTTATGGCCATTTTAAATTACTGATTAATTCACGCTTAAAAAAGTGATCACAAATAATAGGTAAAAACGCCGAAAACTCAATATTTAAGGAGTTATGGCCATTTTAAAATATTGATTAATTCACGCTTAAAAAAGTGATCACAAATAATAGCTAAAAACGCCGAAAACTCAATATTTAAGGAGTTATGGCCATTTTAAAATATTGATTAATTCACGCTTAAAAAAGTGATCACAAATAATAGCTAAAAACGCCGAAAACTCAATATTTAAGGAGTTATGGCCATTTTAAATTACTGATTAATTCACGCTTAAAAAAGTGATCACAAATAATAGGTAAAAACGCCGAAACTCAATATTTAAGGAGTTATGGCCATTTTAAATTACTGATTAATTCACGCTTAAAAAAGTGATCACAAATAATAGCTAAAAACGCCGAAAACTCAATATTTAAGGAGTTATGGCCATTTTAAATTACTGATTAATTCACGCTTAAAAAAGTGATCACAAATAATAGCTAAAAACGCCGAAAACTCAATATTTAAGGAGTTATGGCCATTTTAAAATATTGATTAATTCACGCTTAAAAAAGTGATCACAAATAATAGCTAAAAACGCCGAAAACTCAATATTTAAGGAGTTATGGCCATTTTAAAATATTGATTAATTCACGCTTAAAAAAGTGATCACAAATAATAGCTAAAAACGCCGAAAACTCAATATTTAAGGAGTTATGGCCATTTTAAAATATTGATTAATTCACGCTTAAAAAAGTGATCACAAATAATAGCTAAAAACGCCGAAAACTCAATATTTAAGGAGTTATGGCCATTTTAAATTACTGATTAATTCACGCTTAAAAAAGTGATCACAAATAATAGCTAAAAACGCCGAAAACTCAATATTTAAGGAGTTATGGCCATTTTAAAATATTGATTAATTCACGCTTAAAAAAGTGATCACAAATAATAGGTAAAAACGCCGAAAACTCAATATTTAAGGAGTTATGGCCATTTTAAAATATTGATTAATTCACGCTTAAAAAAGTGATCACAAATAATAGCTAAAAACGCCGAAAACTCAATATTTAAGGAGTTATGGCCATTTTAAAATATTGATTAATTCACGCTTAAAAAAGTGATCACAAATAATAGCTAAAAACGCCGAAAACTCAATATTTAAGGAGTTATGGCCATTTTAAATTACTGATTAATTCACGCTTAAAAAAGTGATCACAAATAATAGCTAAAAACGCCGAAAACTCAATATTTAAGGAGTTATGGCCATTTTAAATTACTGATTAATTCACGCTTAAAAAAGTGATCACAAATAATAGGTAAAAACGCCGAAAACTCAATATTTAAGGAGTTATGGCCATTTTAAAATATTGATTAATTCACGCTTAAAAAAGTGATCACAAATAATAGCTAAAAACGCCGAAAACTCAATATTTAAGGAGTTATGGCCATTTTAAAATATTGATTAATTCACGTTAAAAAAATGATCACAAATAATAGCTAAAAACGCCGAAAACTCAATATTTAAGGAGTTATGGCCATTTTAAAATATTGATTAATTCACGCTTAAAAAAGTGATCACAAATAATAGCTAAAAACGCCGAAAACTCAATATTTAAGGAGTTATGGCCATTTTAAAATATGTAATAATTCATTCTTAAAAAAGTGATCACAAATAATAGCTAAAAACGCCGAAAACTCAATATTTAAGGAGTTATGGCCATTTTAAAATATTGATTAATTCACGATTAAAAAAGAGATCACAAATAATAGCTGAAAACGCCGAAAACTCTATATTTAAAGAGTTATGGCCATTTTAAAATATGTAATAATTCATTCTTAAAAAAGTGATCACAAATAATAGCTAAAAACGCCGAAAACTCAATATTTAAGGAGTTATGGCCATTTTAAAATATTGATTAATTCACGCTTAAAAAAGTGATCACAAATAATAGCTAAAAACGCCGAAAACTCAATATTTAAGGAGTTATGGCCATTTTAAATTACTGATTAATTCACGCTTAAAAAAGTGATCACAAATAATAGGTAAAAACGCCGAAACTCAATATTTAAGGAGTTATGGCCATTTTAAAATATTGATTAATTCACGCTTAAAAAAGTGATCACAAATAATAGCTAAAAACGCCGAAAACTCAATATTTAAGGAGTTATGGCCATTTTAAATTACTGATTAATTCACGCTTAAAAAAGTGATCACAAATAATAGGTAAAAACGCCGAAAACTCAATATTTAAGGAGTTATGGCCATTTTAAAATATTGATTAATTCACGCTTAAAAAAGTGATCACAAATAATAGCTAAAAACGCCGAAAACTCAATATTTAAGGAGTTATGGCCATTTTAAAATATTGATTAATTCACGTTAAAAAAATGATCACAAATAATAGCTAAAAACGCCGAAAACTCAATATTTAAGGAGTTATGGCCATTTTAAAATATGTAATAATTCATTCTTAAAAATGTGATCACAAATAATAGCTAAAAACGCCGAAAACTCAATATTTAAGGAGTTATGGCCATTTTAAAATATTGATTAATTCACGCTTAAAAAAGTGATCACAAATAATAGGTAAAAACGCCGAAAACTCAATATTTAAGGAGTTATGGCCATTTTAAAATATTGATTAATTCACGCTTAAAAAAGTGATCACAAATAATAGCTAAAACCGCCGAAAAATCAATATTTAAGGAGTTATGGCCATTTTAAAATATTGATTAATTCACGCTTAAAAAAGTGATCACAAATAATAGCTAAAAACGCCGAAAACTCAATATTTAAGGAGTTATGGCCATTTTTAACTTTATATTTTTCAAAATTTTCCCCTGTCTCCAATAAAGCTGGAAAATCTGAAAATTAAGCCACAAACCCCTAAGAAGGATATAGGCATATGTAAGGCAATCCTTCTACGCATGACTTCGCACTCTAGCATTCCATTGTTTGTCAAATAATTAATAAAACACATTCACCCCCACACCACTCAAATATTCGGTGGCAATAATTGGTGGCATTTCAAAATATCAAATTACGACAAATATTCCTTCAAATTGTCAGCAAACACTGTCGTGTCCACAACCAAAATTTGTTTTTATTGACTTATTTACATGTTCCTCTGCAAACAAATGTGGAAGAATAGCAGCAGCAGCAGTCCTGCGTTCTTCCCTTATTTTCCATACCAATTGACATTAAATTGGAGGACAATGATGATGATGATGTTGACGACCATAGAAATGATTTTAAAGATGACAAATATTTGTAATTTTTTACACAAATTGCCAAACACACAAACTCAACCCCATTGGAAGAATTTCCAAGAATTCGAAAAGGGGGATGAAGAAGTACGACAAACAGAAAACGCCTATGAAAACAGTAGCGAAATGAAGAGAAGCGAAAACATACACACACAAGCCCGAAGATTGCTTCGCTAACTGATGTCTATCTACATATTTTCTTTGTATGTCTTTTACCAATTTTTGTTTGTCTGCATATCCGTCTGTCTGTCTGTCCTCCTGTTCGTCCGTCCAATAGGCCTGAATGTATGTCGAATGAACGTCTTTTCATTCCATTAAGTAAGCAGACTTGGCCCAAAGTAAACAAAAACAAAGAATCAGCAGCCACACAAATAGACAGCCCACAAAAAAAAAATCACTGTATCATTGCCAACAAACCAACCACGGAATCGAAGTAGGTTTCTGGTGGTGATCTAGTAACTAATGTATCTAACACATGCTTCTGGTAGAAGCACACATTCATACACATACTCACATATATTAGCATACATATTATAACCTAATTTGAATGGGTATTTTGGGATCAGTCGGGGTTTCCGAATAAAGACAAACTGAAGTCAGATATTTTCAAAGAGTAGATAAAATAGAGTTGTATGCTACCACCTAATCCAAAAAGAGGTTCAATTGATACAGACCGTAAAAAGAAACACCCTTAGAAATATAGGTCGCCATCTTTGGCGCCCAAGCATAAGAGTTTCCCTAAACCTCTCTTGACTCTATATTCGAGCAGCTAAGACCAAAACTGGCCTTTCCAAAACTGTTTTTGTACACCACTATTTTGACTTCTGAAATTATATAGGAATAGAGATTTATTTAAGTACCGGTGCTCTCAGTCAATGCCTAAGACAAACCAAGTTAAACCACTCACCAAAAGCGATAGGCGTAGGAGTCTATGGTAGAGGTGTACATAGTAAGCTCAAATAATGTAGAAGGTACGCCTATCCTAATGTCTTTAATATTTCAAACAACTTAGATCATAACCGGAAAAGGTTGTTAACCGTTACTTAGGAGCAAAGCTCTGAAACGCATTCGAGGTAGTTTCACTCTCAACTAAAATTCGAACCTAAAACATGTGCTTTTTACGAACTTTTAGTACCCTCCAACATTTCAAAGAACATTCCGTTGATGAATACCACTTAAAGGAAAACCGTTAAATGGGGGCTATAGAAGACGTGGATCTGCATAAGTTTTTTTTTTTTTTTTTTGTTATAAGCTGTAGTACCGATTCCGAACTTTAAATTCGAAAATTGAAACATTTCCGGTTCATAATGTCTCTAATACCATACAATTACGGAGGTACCGTTAAATAGAGACTATGCGAAGACGTGGAACTGCATATGTATTTTTTTGTCATAGGTTGTAGAACCCAGTCTGATCTTCAAATACGAAATTTGAAACAAAAAAGTGTCGTGAGGTATCGTTATATTGGGGCTATTCGAAGACGTGGACCTGCATAGGCAATTTTTTGTCATAGGTTTAGTATTTATTACGAAAATTTCACATAGCAAATTTCCGGTTAATAATACCGCTAAAATCTTAAGAATACCGAATATCGGGAGGTACCGTTATATGGGAGCTATACGAAGGTGTGGCCCAGCATAAGAAATTTTTTGCCATACCCATTACCCATTACTTCGAATATCAAATTTAAAACCATTCCTGTAAATTATGTCGCTAAAATCATCAGAATACCGGATATGTGGAGGTATGGTTATGTGTGGACTATACGAAAACATGTACCGACATGGACCATTTAGAAACCTAGCCTGCCTGCTAGCAAAATTCACATGTGTGTAAAATTGTAGCCTTCTATCTTAATTTGTTCGCTAAATCGACTTAGAATTTTACGCAAATCATTTTTTTTTTTTAAATTTTATTGAATGAAAGCAAAAATTTTCGAAAATAACATCAAATTTTAGAATAAGTTTAGATTTATCCGAATTATGGCCTTCAAACGGCCAATGAAACCGTCACACACTGCCCGAATGTTGCTCTGCGATATTTTGACCCATTCCCGGCGAAGCGCTTGCTTGAGGTTATCAACACTTTGGTATTTTTTAGTGCCTACCTTGCTTGCAGACACAATAGTCCAGCGGATTGGTATCCGAAGATTTTGGTGGCCATTGTGCACTGAAAATGAAGCAAGGAACCTCATTTTTCAGACATTCATGGGTGGCGAGTTCGATGGTGCTGAGTCCTGTTGGAATGTCCAAGGTCTACGGCCAAAATGTTTGCGTGCCCAAGGCTTTAATACACCCTCCAGAATATTATTCTGATGCCACGGTCGATTAATACGAGCGGAGAGAGACCATAGGCTGTAATGGCGGCCCACACCATCATCATGGCCGGCGCTTGAGTTCGAGTGGCTTAGAAATGACAGCAGTCTGAAATATGTTGCAGTTTTTTCATCTCACACTGTATATATATTAAAAATTTGACACTTTATGTGGGAGATACTTGATGGTCCGGCCGGTCCGGACAAAAACAAGGGAACTGATGAGGATTGGTGGCTCTTTCCAAAACCTAAGTATTCCCTGTCTTACCCCCTTGTAAACATTACCATTGTTCTCCACTAATAAAAAAACGTTGTTTTTATAAAAACAACAATAAAGGGATTACGCCTGACCATTTTGCAACAACAAAATACTATGTATCCCGAACAAACAAGCCAACGCCGTTCTGTAAATTAGTTTCTGTATAATTTTTTACCTTTAGTAAGGGAATGGGCCGATTTTCAGTTCAGGAACACCTTATAGAAAATCCGCGGTCCTGTCCAGGAAGATATTTTAACAAATATTTAAAAAAAAAAGTACTATTTTCAGGGCGTTTACGAAAAAAAATTCTTAAAAACTCACAGATATCGATCCAGGAAAACTTTTACAAAGAGTCGGGTTTTTGTCCAGGAGCCCATCACGAATTCCTTGAAAAAATATTCATGAAATTGTCCGATCTCACTTAGAACTTAACACTTGAATTTTGGAATCTGAATCAAGGTTGAGCAAGGTCGATGCAAGGAAGTAGTTTTGGAAATGTGTACTCATGTATACGAAAAGAACTCAACTGTACTATATTTGGTACAATTTGAATTTGGAGAAACGGATGGAGCTGGAATCCTGAAATTTGAAATTATCATTACTGGCATAGGTAGTTTTCGAAATTTGTACTTATGCGCACGTACTAAATGTACTAAATTTGATACAATTTGGATTTAGGTGAACCGATAAAGCTGGAATGCTTAAATTTTAATTGGGGAATGTTGGAAATTTTGGAAATTTCGTACATATTTACTTTATTTTACTACCACACACATTTTACTAAATTTGGTACAATTTGTATTTGGGCGAAACTGAAATTTGGAATTCAGATATTATATTTTGGTACAATTTGTCACTGTTCATGTGGAGCCTGGACATATGGAGGTGGTTTCGGAAATATGTACTATAATTGTACGAAAAGTGCTGAATGAATGAAGGATGAAGATAGATATAAAATTTAGATTACTGACGGTATCTGTGTTTGAGACCCAGGAACCTGTAGGACCCACTACACTTCTTTGAAAAATGAAAAAGTGATGATGTTTCCAGACTTGCAAATTTCTTCCGAATATTCGTAAATATAACTCTTCCCCTTCTTAATGCTGTTGACAAACCCATCACAAAAGAAATGGTCGCAACATATAATAAAATATCTAAAAAAATACATATACATACCTCTTTGGTCGTGGGTCGGACACAAATTATTCGTATGTTAATCTGTAATTTTCGACGGACTCTGCAAAGAATATAAACGAAATAAAAACATATAAGTGACGGTCTTTCGCACAGTACTCTAAAAAAATACTGTGGTACATGATAAAACAAAGCTCTTAAAAAAATCAAGAGAATTCATAGCCCTAAAAAAAACTCTTAAAAAAGTCAAGAGGTCGTTCTTAAAACATCCATTATTATCATAAGGATCATGTGTCATCTGAGATTATTTTTTTTTCTAATGATCTCCATATTGTTCATGGAAGACCGGCAATTCCTTTCATTATTTTTTAGTTTTTAATCATCATTGTTTTAATTCCAAAGTGGAATTTTTGTGACAATGTCAGATTAGTGGCAGGGAGCCACAAGGATGGCACACCTGCCTTCTTAATGAACAGTGCTTTGGAAAATGTCCATTGTTTAATTATTAAGTTAACTTTTAAGAATAGAACAATGATGGCTCCCCCGTTTTTCTCTTTGAGGATTAAGTGCTCTTTTCCAGTTAAATTTTCGAAAACAAAGAAAACACCGAATTGCATTCTTCCTTTTATACCAAAACCTTTTAAACAAAAATCGAAACTAATTTTAAATTTTCCATTTAAAATAAAGTACCGAATTTAATAAAATATTAATTTGAATTTGTTATTAGAATTATGGATGTATGTGTGTGTGTTTAAATAATATCTCACACCTAACTCAAAGGGAGTGACTTATGTGTCTCTGGCATAACTGCAATATACATTCTCTCTATGTCTTTCTCTCTCTCTCTCACTCTCACACACACGCACACGGAGAATCACAACAGATTATGTAGCACTAGTTTTAATCCTTCAATTAGTTTATGGATTTCTATTGCAAAAATACAAATCATAGCTGGAGGATATTTCATTTTATTAAAAATACAAAAATACATGCACATACACATACACACATTGGTATAAAATGTAATTACAACAAATGCAGGACACGAAAAGTTTACATAGAATCCTGATTTTTGGTATTTGGATATTAAATAGATACATATTTATGTTACAGTGTCAATTTGTCAAAAAAAATTGTTGTGGAAAATTAAAAAAAAAATAATGGAAAAGTAGAACAAATTTAGAAGAACTTTCCAGGGGGAAGGTGAAATATCAACAGTGAGAGTACACTTTTTTTCAGATGCATTGAGCATTGGGCGCAAATCAGCCCCAAAGTTCAAGGTATATTGGGCATGAAAGATTTTTCCTGGTAAAAGAAGTTCCAACTTTTCATTTGTATATTCTTTATCCATTGGGCGCCATTCCAAAAGGAAAGAGCTTACAGCAAAGGAGAACTTCGCCTTCCAAACGATTTTTTTGAAATAACATTCGTAGGAATTCCAAATTTGTATTCCCAATACCCGCTGTGCTCCTTTCCACATTGGCCTGGTAGGAGGAACCTTGACTGAAAGCCAACCTGAAAAGCTAATCGGTTTTTGGTAAAAACAAGTTAAATGAAATCAGTCTGTATTGCCGACAGCTGCATACCCTCAGCCAATGTTCGGTTTTTTAAATATATTTTGACTTTATGATTATTCAAACTGTTGACCCTTCATAGAAGAGTTTCCGAAGGACTGGACCAATATTTTCTATTTTGTATCTGACATAAGTCTGATAAAAATATTAAAACGTATCAGATTTGGATTTTATATCCACAACGTGTCTCACTTTAAATTAGATATTTCATAAAATTTCGAAATGTTCGCGTTTTATGAGAGTTATAATTATTTAAAAAAATTGACCCGTTGTGGGGGAGGTACCAGAAGGATTAATCCGATATTGACCATCTTCACAACACATCTTCTGTTGATAGAAGTATTGGAATGTGCCGAGTTTGAAAGTAATCGGATGCTCATTTCGCGTTTTATGGCCTTAATGGTTATTCCAAATTTTGACCCTTTGTGGGGGAGGTACTAGAAGGAATGGTCCGCTCAATCCGTTTTTCATACCAGGCCTTGTGTTAGTGGAATTATTGAAATGGGCGAACATAATCGGACTCTTAATTATAATTTTATAAACGTTATAATTATTCAAAATTTGACCCTTTGTGGGGGAGCTACCATAAAGAGTGGTCCGATACCTACCATCTTCACAGCAGATCTTGCTTAAGTAGAAGTATTTGGATGTATGGAATTTCAAAAGAATCGGATGCTCATTTCGCGTTTTATGTGCTTAAGGTTATTCCAAATTTTGACCATTTGTGGGGGAGGAACCATAAAGGGTGGTCCGATATCTACCATCTTCACACCAGATCTTGCTTAAATAGAAGTATTTGGATGTATGAAATTTCAAAAGAATCGGATGTTGATTTTGCGTTTTAGGTGCTTAATGGTTATTCCAAATTTTGATTCTTTGTGGGGGAGGTACCAGAAGGAGTGGACCAATATATTCTATCTTCACAGCACATCTTGTGTTAGCAGAAATAATGGGATGTGTAAAATATGAAGAGAATCGGAAGCTTATTTCGCTTTCTTTTAGCGTTTAGTTTTTCGAAATCTTGGACCCTATGTGGGGCGGTACCACAAAAAATGTTCCGATCTCTACCATTTTTATAACAGATCTTGTGTTGATGGAAGTAATGAGATGTACCAAGTCTGAATGGAATCGGATGCTAATTTCGCGTTTTATGAGCTTCATGGATATTCAAAATGTTGACCCTTTGTGGGGGAGGTACAAGAAAGAGTGCACCGATATATCCCAATTTCATACCAGACCTTGGGTTAATAAAAATATTATGATGTGTGTAATTTGAAAAGAACCGTATGCTTATTTTGGGTTTTATAATGATTTTGGTTATTCAAAACTTTGACCCATTGTGAGGAAGGTACCATAAAGAATGGTCCGACCTCTCCCATTTTTATAACAGATCTTGTGTTGATGGAAATATTGCGATGTGCCAAGTCTGGATGAAATCAGATGTTAATTTCGTGTTTTATGAGCTTCATGGATATTCAAAATTTTGACCCTTTGTAGGGAAGGTACCAGAAGCAGTCGGACGATATATCCCAATTTCACATCAGACCATGGGTTAATAAAAATATTGTGATGTGTGTAATTTGAAGAGAACCGAATGCTTATTTCGGATTTTATAATGATTTTGGTTATTCAAAACTTTGACCCTTTGTAGGGGGAGGTACCAGAAGAAATGGTCCGATATCTACCATCTTTATAACAGATCTTGCGTTGATGGAAATATTGCGATGTACCATATCTGGGTGAAATCAGATGTTAATTTCGTGTTTTATGAGCTTCATGGATATTCAAAATTTTGACCCTTTGTGGGGGAGGTACCAGAAAGAGTGCACTGATATATACCAATTTAATACCAGAGACCTTGGGTTAATAAAAATATTATGATGTGTGTAATTTGAAAAGAACCGTATGCTTATTTCGGATTTTATAATGATTTTGGTTATTCAAAACTTTGACCCTTTGTGGGGGAGGTACCAGAAGGGGTGGTCCGACCTCTCCCATTTTCATAACAGATCTTGTGTTAATGGAAATATTGCGATGTGCCAAGTCTTAATGGAATCGGATGTTAAGTTTTCATTTTATGAGCTTCATGGTTATTCAAAATTATGACCCTTTGTGGGAGAGGTACCAGATGCAGTGGGTCGATATATCCCACCTTCACACCAGACCTTGGGTTAATAAAATTATTGCGATCTGTGTAATTTGAAGACAATCGGACTCTTACATCACATTATATAAGTGTTATAATTATTCAAAACTTTGATCCCTTGTGGGAGAGGTACTTGATGGAGTTGACAGATATTGTCCATTTTCCTGATGATGGAAATATTAAGATATGCAAAGTTGGAGCAAAATCGGATTATAATTTCTCTTTATGTGCAGTAAAATAGTTTTTCGAAAATTTCAACCTTTTGTTGGGGTGCTTCCAGAAGGAGTGGACCGATATTGCCCATCTCCGAATTTGATCTAAGTTTGGTAATAATATTACGATATACCAAGTTTGGACCAATTCGGATACTCCTTTCGAGTGTTATCGTATGCACCATCTAGACAGACAGACAGACTGACGGACATCGCTAGATCGACTCGAAATGTCCTGAAACGGATTTAGTCCATAGAGACCTATAATCATTATTTCGATGAGGCACGTTTGGGCCGTATCAAATGATACATAGCGTCTTTTTTCAGAAAATCGTTTCGATACTCAAGTTGCCCTTTGCGATTGGTCATTTCCTGTTGGACTGGCGCCCAATTGGCAAAGGGTATAATAAATGAAAAGAAGGTATAAAAATACCATCTGAAGATATAAAAATACCATTTTTTCATTTATTATAACCTTTGCCCATTGGGCGCCAGTCCAACCGGAAAGAACCCTTAGCAAAAGGCAACTTGAGTATTAAAACGATTTTCTGAAAAAGACGCTATGTTTCATTTGATACGGCTAAAACGAGCCTCATCGAAATAACGGTTTTAGGTCTCTTTGGATTTTCTGCAAAAAAGTATTAGAAGGAATTCGAGATTTTCATTCCAAATAGCCGCTGTGCTCCTATGCACATTGGGCGCCAATCAAACTGGTAGGTACTGAGACTTAAAACCAATTTTTTTTTTTTTTTTTTTTGTTTAAATTAATTTTCGAAAGTCCCATCCTTCCCATACACACTATGACGAATTTTTATGAATTTGTGACACCGATTTTACTTTTTCAAAATTTATATTATTTAAATTCAATTCTTTTCCAACGTTCTTTGCCAGTCAGTTCGACAATCAATAACCTTTGACTGACACACATTCTTCTCTGCCATCGGTCGATCGATTATTCATTTAATTTAATTTTTTAATCTTAAGCTTTGGGCTGTTTTCATTTGAATGAGTAAAAGCTTATGTGTTGAGAGAACACGCACACACACAGTCATATTGTAATGTAGCCACATGTATGTGTGAGTGTACCTGATTCTTAAGTACACACATACGAACAAACATTTGTGTGATTGTGATTTTTATATATAGATTTGAGATACTTTTCTTGTAAGATATATAAAGTTGTGTGTATTGGTTGATTACATGACAATATTGGTGAGTATGTGTGAGTGATTGTATATCTTAAAGGAAATTTGGAAAAATGACTGGTAGATTGACAAATATTTTGCAAGATGGTTTCATGAACTTTCACGGTTTCAAGTTGGATATTTTAAGGACAATCAGGCATAATAACTTGTATTTTTACAAACTATTAGTCGATCACTGCATGTCAGTCCGTCTGTCCATGTATTTTTTTTAACAAAATAGAGGTCGCATTTATTATCCGATTGACATGAAATTTTCCAAAAATATTTGTTTTGCTCAAGGACGAACCCTATTGAAATTGGTGAGAATCGGTTTAAATTGAGATATAGCTCCCACATATATCTTCAACCGATTTAGGATTAATTGTGCACCAAATTGCCAATATCAGTCTAAATGATCTGAATTTTGGCACATCCGACCGAATTTAGTCTAGAAGGAAGTATGGGGTGAGATAAAAAAAAGTGCAACTAAGTCAAACGCCATAATTTTTACATTTTTTTTTTAATTTTATTGGATGAAATCAAAAAATTTCGGAAATAGCATCAAATTTTAGAATAAGTTTAGATTTGTTCGAATTGGTCTCCTTTGGCACGAATTATGGCCTTCCAACGGCCAATGAAACCGTCACACGTGCCCGAATATTGCTCTGCAGTATTTTGACCCATTCCCGACGAAGCGCTTGCTTGAGGTGGTACTTTGGTATTTTTTAGTGCCAACCTTGCTTTTCAAAATACTCCAGATTGGTATCTGAAGATTTTGGTGGTCATTGTGCGCTGGAAATGAAGCGAATGAAGGAAACTCATGTTGTAACCATTCTTGGGTGGCGCTTGCTGAATGCGATGGTGCTGAATCCTGTTGAAATGTCCAAGGTCTGCGGCCAAAATGTTTTCTTGCCCAAGGCTTTAAAATACCCTCCAGAATATTTTCGCGATAATATTCGGCGTTTATGATGATGCCATGGTCGATTAATACGAGCGGAGAGTCGATTAATATCGGCTGTTATGGCGGCCCACACCATCACCATGGCCGGTGCTTTAGTTCTGGTGTCCAACGGAAGGTGCATATTTTCAGCTGACCTCTTTGGCAAGTCAACACGATCTGTTTGTTTCTTGACAAACTGCTGGACAACGAATGTTTTCTCATCGGAGAAAACCAAATTAAAATTCGGCAGTTTACCACTTTCGGCCAAGCGAAGCAACTCTTTTATCTTTCTGTTGCGATGTAAGTTCTTGCACTTTTTGGAATTTCAATGGCTTTACCTCGAGCTCATTTTTCAATATTTGCCGAATGGAATATTGCGATATGTTCAGCCCACGAGCCATTTTTCGGCCACTGTGACGCGGGTTTCGATCAAGTCGCTTCTTTCCTTTTCGAACCATTTCTGCTGATGTTGCTGTTTTCTTCCGTCCACTTCCTTGACGTCGGGCTATGTTACCAGTATCACGGTAACGAGCGATGGTACGAGACACAACAGATTTATTCACATTTAAAGTGCTCTAACGATAGCCGCTTTGTGGTGGTTTTCCAACCAAATATAAAGAAATCACACTGTCACGCTTAAATTCCATCACGAATAAATTTTTTTCTGGAGAATTCTCACCAAAATCTTCTGTATGCTTGTAAACAATATAATCAGCTGTCGCTGGAATAATTTTAGCAGATTTCGGACGAGTGGCTTAGAAATGACAGCAGTATCAAGTTGGTTGCAGTTTTTTCATCTCACCCTGTATACCATTCAACTACTTTAATTTATCCTCCGACCGAATGGGAAATTAGGTGTTTTGAAGCAATAGTGTATTTCGGATTCTAAACCTTTTTAAGTCCCTACTTCTCCCCTGGCTCCTTACCTAACTTTGTCCATTAAAGTGCATTTAAAATAATAAACCCATTCCCAGTCACAGTGCTCCAAAAAAGCATGCCGAACGTCAACATTTGTTTTAGTTAATGAAGCGAGAATTGGTAATGAATACATTATTGTAGTCCGCTCATTTTTTTCGCACACTTTTTCAATTTTTTTTACCATACCAATTGAGTGAATGTTACATTTGTTGTAGCTGAATGGAACGTAGAAAAAATACCGATTTATAATTACCCAAAAATTCATATGAATTTAAATGCGGGGTACGTTTGTTTATTTTTATGAGAGGTAGTTCTATTTTTTAAATCTACAGTAGAGGACAAAATTTATTGGGGAATGCATGTGGTTGCTATTTCGTTTAAATATTCCATGTAGGAGGCCAGTAAAGAAAAACAGACTTGGAAGAAGGGTGGAGTTGCTAAGAAGAGTTGGAAATGTGTAAAGCAAAGTAAATCTCGTAAGGCAATAAAATAGAGTCTACACTTCTTTATTTGCAAATAGGTTATTCTAATATAAGTGATCGTACAATTAATTATACCCTCCTTCATATCATAGGCCAGAATTGTTTCAAATTTGCTTTGTTTAAATTTTCAATTAATTGCTATTTAAATTCGCTATGGATACTACAGCCTATGACAAAATATTGCATATGCAGGTTCACGTCTTTGTATAGCTCCCATATAACGATACTTCCCTTTATTCGGTATTTTAATGATTTTAACGACATATTCAACGGAATTTTTTAAAAGTTCGTAATGGGTACTACAGCCTATGACAAAAAATTACTTATGCAGGTTATCGTCTTCGTATATCCCCCATTCAAATGGTATTTTTCGACGATTTTTTTTAAATTTAAAGTTCCTTTCAAATGGTGGAGAATATTAAAAGTTGGGCCCGGCCGAACTTAAGTGTTTTTTTTAATAGCTTAAGAATATTTTTTCTGTGGCATAAATCGAGGAATTTTTAAGAAAACTTTTCAAGCAAAATGTTTAAGACCTCCTGACGAAAAATCGGAACTTTTTAAGAATATTTTTTTCAAGGATCTCCTGATTATTTCAGAAGTTTTTGTGGATTTTGGGAGAATATTTTTTCAAGGACCTCTTAACAAAAAATTGGGGGGTTTTAATTGATATTTTTAAGATTTCCTGGACAAAACTGTAGATTTTTTAAGAATGTTTTTCAAGGACCTCCTAAACGAAAACTATATTAATATTTTTTTCCAAAAATTTAAATCGAGGAATTTCAAGGAATATTTTCAACAAAATTTTGAAGACCTCCTAACGAAATTTTTAAGAATATTATTTTAAGCATCTCCTGGAACAATTGTGAACTTTGGAATAATATTTTTTCAAGGACCTCTTAACAGAAAATAGGATTTTTAATTCCCGGATTTTTTTAAGAATATTCTTTTTAAATTTTCTGGCCAAAAATGTAGATTTTTTAGGAATATTTCTCCTAAGAGACCTCCTTTATTAATATTTTTTTACAACATTTTTCCTAGACCAAAATCTTCGTTTTTTTATTGAGTATTTTTTCATGGATCCCCTTGCCTAAAATTTGGACTTTTTTAAAAAGAAAAAACTTTTTCGAACATCCTGTCCAAAAACTAAGATTTTTTAATGGCGACCGTTTAAGAACAAATGGCGACCGTTTCAGAACTTTGTTTAAGGTCTTCCAGAACGAAAAATCGTGAATTTTTAATATATTTTTTTTTTTTCAAAGACCTCTATACAAAATAATAGGTTTTGATAAAATATATTTTCAAATTTTCCTGAGCAAATAACAAGAACTTATAAAGAATTGCTTTGTTCCAGAACCTACAATAATCTACTATTTTTATATCTTCAGCCATATGGCTAGAGAGGGTATATATCATTTCATACGGTCAAAACGTGCTTAGCCGAAATAAAGGTTTTAGACACTAGGTCTCTTAGGACCAAGTCCGTTTCAGGACATTTGGAGTCGATATAGCGATGTCCGTCCGTCCGTCTGTCTGTCTGGCTGGTGCGCACGATAACTCTCGAAGGGAGTATCCGATTTGGTCCAAACTCTGTACGTTATAATATTTTTGTCAAACTTATAATGAGGTCGGAGATGGACAATATCGGTCAACTTCTTCTGGTACCTCCCCCACAAAAGGTCGAAATTTTCAAAAATATATTTTATGCACAGATAGAGAAACGATAATCCGATTTTGCTTCAACTTTGCAAATCCTAATATTTGCATCAGTGCTAGGTTAGGTGCGAAAATGGACAATATAGGTACACTCCATCAAGTACCTCCCCCAAAAGGGTCCACATTTTGAATAATTACAACTCTTATAAAATGTGACATAAAAGTGCGATTGTCTTCAAATTTCACACATCTGAATATTTTTATTAACCCATGGTTTGGCTTCAAGATGGAATATATCGGTCCACTCCTTCTGATACCTCCCCCACAAAAGGACGAAATTTAAAAAAAATATATTTTCTGCACAACTATTTTCCAAGTTTGCAAATCCTAATATTTTCGTCAGTGCTAGGTCAAGTGCGAAAATGAACAATATCGGTCCACTCCATCAAGTACCTCCCCCACAAAGGGTCAAAATTTTGAATAATTACAACTCTTATAAAATGTGATGTAAGATTCTGATAGTCTTCAAATTCATTTCGCACATTCCAACAATTTTATTAACCCAAATTCTAGTGTTAAGGTCGAATACATCGGTCTACACCTTCTGGTACCTCCCCCACAAAAGGTTGAAATTTTTAACATTTTCTAAAAATTATCACATCTCAAAGTGAAGGAAGTAACCAAAATAGTCCAAGGCTGGCACGTCGCAATATTTATATCATATTATTATTCCGGTCCAATACGAAAAGGACAATATTGGCCCATTCCTTCGGAGCCTACTCCAAAATTTGAATAACCTAAGAGAAGTCAATATATATTTAAATAATCGAACCTTGGCTGAGGTATACATCTGTCGGCAAAACCGACTGAACTTTTTTTTTGGTACAAATCTCACAGGGGAATACAATTCTTTACTTCTTATCCGGATATAAGTGGTTCTACAATTAATTATACCCACCACCATTCTATGGAGGCTATATTAACTTTGTCATTCCGTTTGTAACTCCTCGAAATTCTCTTTTAAAATTGATTCCGTTGTCAGGCCCTCGACTGTAACTCTGATGGATTGAAACAAAAACTTCCTCCATTTTTTTTCAATGCGTAAAAAAAGCGTATCCTACAATTGAAATACACATGCAGACGTACAGAACCTACATACATACATATGTACATTATGGACAAAAAGCAAACAGCTCAATGCAAATATTCCCACCATTCATGGAGCAACACATGGATGCAACACTGCAGAGAGGAAGATTATTCCAAAATAACACGAGCTGAATTTTTTTTTTTGTCCTTTGTCCTTTGCCTTCCACTTCTTCTTCTGCCGGCCAATGAATACAACGCAACGACAATGGCACAAAATATGCTATGTAAATAAATTTAATGAATATGTACATTACGTACATACAAATGTATATATGTATTTTTGTATGTGGGTGTGTATGTACAACAGTCCCTTCGGAATAATATTTGCCGCACGCCGGCAAGGTGTTCATGCGAAAAAACAATGCAATTATCGCGCAATATTCATATTGTTGTATTTACAGGTGAGCAGCAATTTTTTTTATTAACTTGGCCATTATGGCAACAATGCCGAAAAACAAAAAATATTAAAATATAATTTTTAATATCACACCAATGGCGAACTGGCGGAATTGCCTGAATGAATGATGAATATTAATGAATATATAAATATTAAATATTATTAATTGATTTTCATATTAAAAATGAAAATCGAAAAATTGTTCGACATATTGTGAAATTGCAACAAGTAAGAGGCAACAATAACAGCAACAATTAGAAAGTAAAATGAGATTAAAATCTGAACAAGGATTATGCAAAATTTCTGACCAAAACTACGGTCTCGAACAAACATGGTGGATTTTTAAGGACATGCTGGTGGGGTTTTTTAAGAAAGATTTAATTTTCATATTTTCTACTGATCAAAAATCATGGATTTAAAAAAATCCTGGACAGCAAACGGCGGTTTATTTAAGAAGATTATTTTAAGGACCTCCTGGCCGAAAATTATATTTTTTAGGAATATTTTTCTAAGACTTCCTGACCAAAGTTGTTGGATTTTAAAGAATATTTTTAAAAGAGTTCCTCACAGATAGCCAGGATTTAAAAAAATCTTCAAATACTTTCTAACGAGAAATCGTGAATTTTTAAGACTATTTATTCAGAGACCTTTCGGGCATGGATCAGATTTTGTTAAAGAATATTTTTTAAAGGATCTCTTGGTCAAAAATCCTATATATTTTTTTTTCAAATGTCGAATGAACTCAGATCATTTATTTTTTAGAATATTTTTTTCAGGGATCTCCTAATGAAAAACGTGACTGTTATTACGAATATTTATAAAATTTTTCAGGACAGAAGTCATCGATTTTTTAAAGAATATTTTTTTAAATGTTTTCCTAGACAAAAATCGTGAGTTTTTTAACATTATTTTTAAAGGACCTTCTGACCGAATATCGTTGGCTTTAAAATAATATTTCTGAAAGTACCCCCAGACCGAAAATCGTAGATTTTTCGAAGTATTTTAAAATGTTTTCCTGGACACAAATATTTGTTAAAGGAACTCCTGATCGAAAATCGTGAAATGTTTTTTCAGCTATCGCCTGAATATAATCATAGATTTTTCAAGATATTTTTTTCAAGCACCTCCTGATTGAAAACCATCAAACTTTTTTATGACTATTTCTCAATGACCGAAAATTTCGGATTTTTCCGAATGTTTTTTTAAAGGTGCTCCTGATTGAAAATCGCAAGAATTTGCAAGAATATTTTGCCAAGTACCCGCTGACAGAAAGCGATTAATTTTTAAAAATATTTTCTCCAGACCAAAAATCATGGATTAAAAAAAAATTGGACGACAATCGGCAATTTGTTTGAGTATATTATTTTCTAAAACCTCTTGACAAAAAATGGATTTTTAAGAATATTTTTAAAGGTGTCCTCACAGAAAACTATGGATTAAAAAAATCTACAAATACCTACCTACGAAAAATCGGGATTTTTTAAGACTATTTCATCAAGGACATTTCGGGCACGCTTTTTTAAGAATATTTCTCTAGGCAACTCTCGGGCGAAAATCGTGATTTTTTTAATAATATTTGCCTAGAAACACCTTACCAACTGTTGTCTGTTGGCCAACTGCTGGCCTGTTGGCCGAGTTTTTTCAGGAATATTTTTCAAGGACCCCCTCACAGAAAATCTTAATTTTTAAGCATATTTTTTAAAGGTCCCCCTTATCAAAAATCTAGTTTGTTTGAGAAATTTTTTTTTCAAGGATATCCCGACCGAAATCCATGGCCTTAAGAATTTTTTTCGTGGACCAACCAACCTAAAATCGTAGATTTTTAAGAATATTTTTAAAGGACTTCCTGACCCTGGATTTTTTAAAAAATATTTGTCACGGGGCGAAATTCGCGGATTTATTATGATAATTTTTGGAAGCTCCTCTTTGCCGAAAATCGTTGTCGTTTAAGATACATTTTTTTGGGACCTTCTGAATCAAAATCGCAGTCGTAAAGAATATTTTAAGGATCTTCAAACCGAATCTTGTTTTTTAATTAAAATTTTTTACAAAGTCTTCCTGATCAAAAACTGATTTTTTAAAAATCGTATGACCGAATTTAGCTTTTTTTAAATCTCTTCAACGAAAATCGTCCGCTTTTTAGAAAACTAGGGGCTATTTTTAAAAACAAGAACAGTGTGACCAAATTTGGTTTTTTTCAGAATATTTTTTAAAATATCTTCTGACCGAAAATCGTATGTTTTTTAAAAAACAAGGGACTTAAAAAATTCTAAGGATCTCCCGATAATCATGAATTTTTAAAGAACACTTTCCAAAAATCTTTCTTGGAATATTTTGTCAAGGACATACTAGCTGAATATCAGGGAGTTTTTCGCATTTTGGAATAGAAAACCCGCACTTAGGCCGATGCACTCAAACACTGTTTGTAGCGGTTTTTGGTTCAGATTCATACTTTGGACAGTTTTATTCGAAAAAAAAAAAATTTCAAATATCTCCTACCGAAAAATCGAAGATTTTTTACAATATTTTTCCTAAGGACCTCTCGACTGAAATCTAAGATTTTTTGCTGACGAAAATACATTTAAAAAAAAAATTAAGAGTGGAATATTGTCAAAAATTGGATACAACAGAACAGCGTTTCGTACTACACAGCCGGAGCGACAGTAGATAATCGGGGATTTAAGATTTTTTTAGTGAAGGTTTTTTGAAGGAGGATTTCGATTTTTCGATTTGAGGATTTCGATTTTTTTAATTTGTTTCACATTTTGGGGTAAAAAATGCATTATTTAAAGACATTTAGAACTATAATCCTGAATTTTTAAAAGACTAGTCTTGAATTTGTTTTTAATGATAATTCTAAGGCCGAAAATAGAGACATTTTTGAGAGTGTATTGAGGGACTTCGATTTTTTTAAATTTCGTGGTCAAAAATATTTTATTTTAGGACATAAAAAAGGAAAATCGTGTACCGTGAAAAAAAATTTATGCCAAGAAGAACACAGCCCCTATATTAACTATTGTACTTCCGAAGATTTTTCTAAAATATTAAAGAAATATTTTTTTAATGCCTTTGCAGACATACTGAAGCTTATCCTCACTTAATTTTCAATACGGGCCTGTTTCTGTATGACTATCCGAATTTGGATACGGAAAAAAAATCATGTTTTTAAATTGAAATCAAGAAGTTGTACAAAACATTTCTAAAATGGTGTGTTTTTTCGCAGTCGTCACACAAAAATATATTATATTTATTTAGTTTCATTTAAATAAATATCTCTCTCCATTAGACAGGTGCTTATTCCACAAAATAAGCTTTATAAAGAAAAAGATCCGCTTAATTTTGATCAACCCAAATGTTAATTTATATCTTAGAAGCAGCCTATATTTAATTCTAACTCGAAAATATTTCCTTTAAAAGTTTATTTATTAGTTATTAAAATATTATTAACGAAAACAAAAATAATTTGTTCGAAATTAACAAATTTTAATCCTTTCCCACAGCAGATTTTCATTTAAATTTTAAATTGATAATTTGTTTTTATCTCTCACTGAATTATATCAAATCATTAAATTAATCGCTCAATCCTTCTTCTTCTCACTCTCCTTCTTGTGGCCAGACTTTTTGTGCTCCTTTTTCTTGTCCTCGCTGCCCCATTTCTTGTGTTCCTCCCCGCCTTCCTTGTGTTTCTTTTCTTTCTTGTATTTCTTATGATCCTCATCGTGGTGGCCTTTCTTATAGTGTTTCTTGTGACCCTTGTGATGTTTCTTTTTACCCTCCTCGTGTTCCTCACCCTTCTTCTGCTCCTTTTCCTCTTCCTCATGATGTTTGTGTTCTTTGCCATATTTCTTGTGGTGTCCACCCTTATCTTCATCATCATAGAATTTCTTATCCTTTACATACTCATCTTTGTGGAACTTTTTGTGATGTTCCAACTCCTTGTGACCCTTTTTGTGTTTCTTTTTCTCGTGATGTTTACCGGCTTCCTTGTGTTTGCCATGCTTGTGTTCCTCACCATATTCCTCTTCTTCGCCGTATTCGTGTTTCTTCTTGCCACCCTCATGGTCATAATGATGTTTGTGATCCTCCTCTTCGTGATGTTTCTTTTCGTCCTCATCCCATTCGTCGTGTTCCTTGTGGCCTTTATCGGATTTATGTTTCTTTTCGTGGCTCTCCTCTTCTTTGTACTTCTTGCCTTCCTCCTCTTTTTCCTCTGAGGATTCCTCCTTGTGTTTCTTGGCCATTACCACCATCACATCGAGTGTGAGTAGGGCCAGGACGAGTAAAACCTTTAGCTGATGGTGTCCCATGTTGGAATTGGTTTCAACTAGCAACAATTGTTGGCACAAATGTTAATTTATATGGCCAAAGCTTGAAGTAATTTTCAATTACAACTGGGTGGTGGTGTCGGCTATAGTAAACCACAAGGTAGTTTTTTGTTGTTGTTATTGTGGAATGCCAGAAATTGGGATTATGAAAGTGTCAGTGGAGCGAATGTTATGCTTGATGGAAGGTTTGATTAGGTTTTTGCCGTTATTGATATGGCGTTCATTGACTTTGGAATGCTTCATTTGCATGGGGGATTGGGGCTATGAGATGTTTACCCAATCGACCAATGGAAAATTTTGAGCCCTCTGAAAGAAGACCACTTCCAATTCCTCTGTCTAAGGACGACCTCCTGGAAATGTTCCTTCTATTACAAACTGTATTAAAAGCATTCAATGTTTTCGATCTAAGGGACATTTTAATGATCGATAACAACCGATTACCAAAACTTCATTGCATTAATGGCATTAATATATCTAAAATACCGCTTCAATGTCCTCATCTTTGTTGGTTCCATTTTTTGGACAAACGAATGCTCTGTTCCAGTACCTTGCCTTGGCACATGTTCATTCCGGGTACCTGTCGGCCATTACGATCAAGGTGAAAGAGAATTAAAACAACTCTCCTTTTCTCTGCAACGTTGAATTTCTTGGTATTTTTTTTTTTTTTTTACGGCATAACTTTGTTGTTTTATGGTAAAGTTTATTTTTAATTAAAGTTTATCTATTTTCAGTATCCGAAAGCACAAAAAAATAATAAAAATCCAATTTAAAACAAAACAAGTCAACAGCAAATCAAAAGAAAGCGTTTTTATTATCGATAACAATCGATTACTCACACATCATTGCAATAACAGCGTTTTCTCTCTGAACTGTGGTTAGCATCACCGTGCCATCAGCTCCCTTTTCTCTGAAACGTCAAATTTGTTGGTATTGTTTTTTTGCGACAAAACTTGATTGGATTTTGCTAAATTTTCTCATTTTAATTTATAGCCCAGAAATACAAAAGAAATAACTAAAACAAGATGCCACACATGGTAACAATGGGTAATGGCCAAAGCCAATCAATTCAAGAAATGTTGGGATGCATTGAAAGGTATGGGTAGAGAGTGAGTAAGAAAACTGCACACGCGAACAGCACAAAAACAAAACATAACCTTAAAACTAATTGCTTTCTTTCCCCATTCCACAGATACAATCCCGATCATTTGAAGACATTGGAAGCCTACGTTGAAGAGCAAGCCAAAAACAACACTTATGATTTGGAAGCTAATTTGGCTGTCTTGAAATTGTATCAATTCAACCCGCACATGTTGAATCATGAAATTACCTATACCATCCTCTTGAAATGTCTGACCAACCTGCCACACACCGATTTTGTTATGGCCAAATGTTTGCTGTTGCCACAACAAATGAAAGATGAAACGGTTCAGACCATCATTGAATTGGCTGATATTTTGGAACGTACCGATTTTGTTTTGTTCTGGCAGAGAGCCGATGTCAACAAGAGTCTATTCCGTCACATTACCGGTTTCCATGATTCCATTCGCAAGTTTGTTTGCCATGTCATTGGTATCACTTTCCAGACCATCAGACGGGATTTGTTGAAGGAACTTTTGGGCGGTATTGAAGGTGAGTTGGATCGCTAATTTGGATTTGATTTCTTTGTGAGTAGATGCTGAGGTTTGAATGAGAACCTGTGGAACCTAAAAAAGATTAAGGACGAAATATGGGAAGAGAGTCAGCCTCGATGACAATAGTTAAGTGCTAGTGATGTTAGATTGACGTTCCAAATGATCTGTGCTATTACAGAAATGGCATCCCTTCGTAAAAATATAGTTTCAATTCCGAGCCGAAAGGTCGAAAAGGCGACTCGTATAGGTGGTAAAGAAAAACGTGGATACCGTTAAGCCACCAGGGTGATCACCCCCCCCCCCCCTTGTTTTGATCTTAAATAAGGAAAAGAATACGTAGAGTCCTTAGGATAATGCAAAAAGTCTATTGGATTGGAATACTAACAAGGTGGAGGAAGAGGAACTTTTGGAAACGAGGCCGAGATTTTTAAAGAATTCGAAAATACATTCCAAACTGTTTTCTTTCGATCGATGTAAAGAGCAGTATATGTACGGAGCAATTAATTATGGCAGGAAGTTTATGAAACCTAACAGAATGGCATAATCTGAAGTAGGGGAAATTGATCTACGATTGTAAAGAACTTCAAAAGACTCCAGTCTCAACATATATTCAACAATGCGATACAAAACATCTACCACAGTCTTATCGATATGGCAAAGATTCCGCTCGCTTTGTCAGGCTATTACACATCAGATCCATTTCCGCAGCGAGCTTATTATCCGGAATGGCCCGAGTTATTCTCTGCTAAAGAGCTACTAAACAACAATAACAATTGATCAATATTTTCGTGAATATGTCGAAATAAAATCATCCTCATGACTCCAATCGACCCACCTCCATTGAGAGTAAAAGATATTCCAACACCACACAAGATGTCGACACAATAACTGGGGTGTTATAGACATAATAATCGAAGTAATCAACAAACTTCCCCCAGGCACTTTAGAAAATACGTTTATAGTCCTAAGAAGAGTCTTTATCTATCTCAGATTGTCTTCCAACAGTACTGGCGTGAACCCAGATAAGACAGAATAGTATTTACTATACTTGGAGATCACATGCCTTCCATCGAGTAGCCTCCTACTGAGTTCAAGTGGACAACAAAACGTAAAACCCCTAACCAGCTTAAAGGACTGCCCTGAACGATATTCAGCACCTCCTTAACTGTCCCAGACCTACCCATCTAATCCCAAGTTCATGTCAGTGGACTGCACCGATGTACATCCTCAATATTTCGCCTGGACACCTAAACAGCTTTTAGGACTGGCCTAAACGATATTCTGCACCTCCTTAACTGTCTGCCAGACCTACTCATTTAATCCCAAGTTCGTGGCAATTGACTGCACCGCCGTACCTCCTCAATTTTCCGCTTGAACACCTAACCACCTTTTACCAGCATCCCTTGCAGCTGAAGAACGTCGGCTGCCTAGGCAAAACACGGTAGTTTTGGCCCAACTACGTTCGTATTGGTCACGAATTGACGAAGATGTGCGGAACGCCTGGCCAGCGTGCGATACAGGCCCGCACAATACGCTGCATATGTTTTATTGTTCAGCCAAGCCTATCCAACTCCGTCCAGGGGATCTCTTGCTACACCTCATAAAGGTAGCAGAATTCCTGAACGATATTCTGTACCTCTTTAACTGTCTGCCAGACCAACTCATTCAATCCCTAGTTCATTGCACTGGATTGTGCCTCCAAAATTTTCCGCCAGACCTACTCATCTAATCCTAAGCTCATACGGACATTTCTCAGACAGTTCTTTCCAAGAAACTAAATTTTAAAGACTCAGGACAGATATTTATCAAATTATTATAAATAAATATAAATAAATAAATTTCCTTTCATTTTTCCCTCACTTTCTTTCAGATTCCACTTTGGACAAATGGGTGAAACAAAATGGCTGGAAGAATCAAGGCAATTTGGTGATGATTGCCTCGCAAGATGAGAAAATCAAGACCAAGAATATTACAGAGAAAATTGAATTCGATAATTTGGGTGGTTTGATGGCCCAATGTTTGTAAGGCAGAAAATTTTGAATGCATAAAACAGCAAGCCACAAAAAAAAATACAACCCATATTCCACAAAAAACCAAACACTTTGTATTTCTGTAAACAAGAAGAGTAAAATAAAACAGGAACTTTATGTGTGACATTTTTTTAAATAGAAAAAATTGTATTGTTTGTTGTTGTTGATGTTGACTACAAATATATGGTGGTATATATGACTAACTTAACCTGGAGTGGGGAGGTGTGGGCAAAAACAATCTTAACTAACAGCAGCCGAAAAAAGAAACAAATGAATTCATTGAGCTACATTAATAATAAAGAAAACAGAAGGCGAAAAAAACATAAATTAAGAAGCGAGTATCAAAAACAAGTAGATGGGGAGGAAGGAGGGACACCTAAATACTGCCAATTGTATTTCAAAAATTGGCTTTTCTTATAACATACAAAAAAAGAACGAAAGGAAAACAAAACATTTAAATATTCTTACTTCTTATTCGATATACAAAACAAAAAAAATAGAGCGGTTATTAAGATTGTTTTTTAAATTTCTTAAGAATAGGGAATATCTTATCAAATGCCTCATAGATTTCATTGCGAACCTTGGCTCCCGTCAGCACTACTTTACCCGAAACGAATATCAGTAATACAATACGTGGACGAACCATACGATAAATAAGACCGGGGAATAGCTCCGGTTCGTAAGAACTGAAATTACAATGGGTAAGCACCAGGCCCTCCAGACGTATGGGGAATTTCACATCACAGGAACCAACCATGTTTTGGATTTTGAAATCAAGGAATTTTGCCTGAAAGAAAACATCAAACAATTACTAATCCGAAATTTCGAAATTACTATCTATCACCGCTCACCGGAAATCCAAGTTTTTGTATAATGCGGGCATATTTACGTGCCGCCAGCCTAGAGTCATCTTCACTCTTGGCTCCTGTACACACCATTTTGCCCGAGGAGAAAATTAATGCCGTTGTACGCGGTTCACGTATACGCATAATAACCGCCGCAAAACGTTTGGGATTGTATTCAGCATTACGGGCATGTAAAGCAATTTTCTTCAAGTCCAGTTTACAATACAGATTAACAGTGGATACGATATTTCTGTAAGGAAATAGAACAAAACCAAGCTAGAAAAAATGTCCTCCCAAAATTCATATAAAGTACTTACTGTAATTGTGGTACAATACCCGGATCTGCCGAACCCGGTGTCATTGGCGTCATGGGAGTGGCTGGACCCATGGTCTGGTGAATGTTGCTTAAATTATCTGTTGTCCTATCACTCATAGGTACCATGGGTGACATGAGGCTTTGTGGTGTCTGAGGTTGCATTAGGGATTGGGGTGCCGTCGTCGCTGGCGAGTTGCCGCTACCGTTTGTTGACATTGAACTTTGGTATGATGGTTGATAGGACTGCATCTGTTTGTGCGGCACCGGCAGCGTTGGATGTTGTCCCATGGTATTATTTGTATTGCTATTTGTTCCATCTACCCCACTGCCACTGTTTGACACAGCCGGCGCCGGTGAGGCACCCATAATTGCATTTAAGTCATAGTGATGATTATTTGGATTCATATCATGCTGCTGTTGCGCCGTCAAGGCAGCTGGGGGATGATACACAGGATTGGCGGCCACAATCTGTTGATCGGGATCCAATTGATGTAGCGGTGTGCCACCAATGCTGGGTATTGAGAACCCTGGACTTAGCATTTGATCCATTCTGTCGGATATCACAAATCGCTTCAATCGAGGTGGTAGATAAATTGCTTCAGTAGGAGCTGGATCAGTTTTGATTGATAATGCTGCGAAGTAATGTTAGCGCTTTTCAGGCGCGTTCTTTTTTGCGGTGTAGTTTATCCCTATAAATCCAGGTTGGTTTCTTCCTTCAGCGATAGGTGAAAATCAAATTTCTGCAATTGATCTTGAAAACTAATGGCGGGTGGATAATTTTCTTTCCAGAAAATCCAACAATATTGGCGTAGATGTCGAAACAGACACAGAAAAGTAATCAATCTATTCAACAACTGCAAATGTTTTCACAAATTTGATAAATTTAGTGTTGCCATATCTGCGGGAAATTGCTCTTGGCCGCATAATCATGGCATTATCGGGAAATGTGGGGTAAGTAATTTGTGTTTACCGAAGCTCATGGGAAAAAAATTAAAAAAACACTTTCAAATACACATTTTATTGAATTTGGTCAAATAATATCACTTATTTACGGGTTCTCACTAAAATGGGCGCGATAGAATGGATTGTTCATATACAACCAGTTATCGATTACATATCATTTATAACTTTTAACTGCGTCGCATTTGAACAATGGGCGGCTTTGTTATACATCATCTATGGTCTTTGTTGTGTATGATGCTCTCACTCACAAGCGCCATAACGGCAACGACATAATTTTGTTATCGAGTACCTCTAAAGTAGAGTAAACACTGTGATGCAAATATAGCAAATAGCAACAAGTGCATACAAAATTAAATTATATAGTTATTTCTCGGTGTTTGGCGAGATTTTCTACATTTTTAGGGCTGTTCCAAAACATGTAAGAATCTCCTAGGTTTGCAATTTTCGATACCATTCGATTATCATAGTAAAAACTTGTAGATTCTTGCAGTTCTGGAACAGACCATTTGTTATATGTTTTGTGATGTCTTTCGTCGGAGGACGAAATATTAAACAAAAAAGAAAAATAAAAAAGCAACAAATAAATCGAGCGAAGTATTTAATTTTTATACTTCATCTAATACAGATAAAAATATTGGTACGTGCACAATTTGAAGGAAATCGAACATTTATATCCACTTTTATGCGAAATCATAAATTCCGATAAATTAAATATTCATAGTAGCGCGCGAAGATCTTTCTTAAGAGAGCATGCATTTAAGTAATAAATTCTCAGTGATTTGCAGGAGTTGGATTTTTGACAGTGAGATAAAATACGAAACGTGCGTGAGCTATTTAAACCGGTGCTGCCAAAAAATATAATGGCTGAAAATATCAATTAAGAGCAATATCAAATTAATTTTGTTATCTATAAGTTTTTAAGGCGTTACTCGTGAGTGCACAATTAACGACATTTTTCTACATCATTCATTCAGTCTATTGTAAATGATTATATCATTTAAAAATATAAAAAAAATACCATTTTTCTAATATTTATTTAATTAATTCAACTTTTAATTATTTTCACTGTATTTTAACTAAAACTGAGCTCTTGGTCAAGAATAGAATGGAAAACAACTGATTTCTTTTGTTATCGATAACATTAACACGGCATTTCAACGGCGTCGCCCAATGTTGCTTAACGGCCGCCTTAGATCGATTGACTCATAACATTCACAATAACAACTATATTCACAACATTGTGAATGATGGTGGCAGAAAAAATAATAACTACAGAGAAGAAAATACGCGTTCGTCGTAATAACAAATACATACCAGAAAAGAAAGTTTATTAAATCTAACAAGATTTCATGGAAAATCTACGAATAATATATTCCAAATATCCATAAAAGATTGGGTATTATTGTTTTCCAGTTAAATACAAAGTATAGTTCGCATTTAAAACAAAAAATTACAAAGAAAGAAAAAGTTACGAGTTGGCGGTGGTGGTGGACAGGTGGTGTTCTTTTGTGTTGTTTTTTCTACCAAAAAGGATTTGCTGGGGAAAATACACATTATAGATATCCAAAAAGAAAAAAATTCAAGTAAGTATTAAAATCCATGATATCGTTGGCTTATTCCAATTCCAATAAGATTTCTTTTAGTTTTTTTACTCCGATATTTGGGGACTTTATTGATTTTTCTCTATTTGCCATTTTCCCCTCAGCTGTCAATTGTCTTGTTTGCCTTGGTAACGTTGCTGCGTGTTGGTGGTGGTGGTTGTGAAGAAATATTACCATAAACATGAGTGCTAGAGCACGAAGACCTGGCACTGGCAATAGCCAAACACTGAATGAATGTGTACAGGTGGTGGTACGATGTCGGCCCATGAGTAATAAAGAACGTTCGGAGGGATATGATGAGGTCATCAGTGTTTATCCGAAACGGGGTGTCATCGAAATCTCCAATCAAACGGATACGCAAAAGGAACAGCGCAAAGTATTCACCTATGATGCTGTCTATGATCCAGGTGCCTCACAGACCACGGTATACAATGAAGTGGTGTTTCCATTGGTCAGTTCTGTATTGGAGGGCTATAACGGGTGTATATTTGCCTATGGTCAAACGGGTACGGGTAAAACATTTACCATGGAAGGTATTCGAGGAAATGATGAGTTGGTGGGTATTATACCTCGTAGTTTTGAACAAATCTGGCTGCACATCAATCGTACGGAGAATTTCCAATTTCTTGTTGATGTTTCCTATTTGGAAATTTACATGGAAGAATTGAGGGATCTCTTGAAGCCCAATTCCAAGAATCTTGAGGTGCGTGAAAGCAGTTCCGGTGTCTATGTACCCAATTTGCATTCGGTGACATGTAAAAGTGTTGAGGACATGATGAATGTCATGAAGGTGGGCAATAAAAATCGTACCGTTGGCTTTACCAACATGAATGAACACAGTTCCAGGTGAGGAACCCCATTTATATCAAAAGCAATTTAAATATCTCACATTTTCTTTTTTCTGCAGATCCCATTCCATTTTCATGATCAAAATTGAAATGTGTGACATTGAGACAAACACCATCAAGGTGGGTAAGCTGAACTTGATCGACTTGGCTGGCAGTGAACGTCAAAGTAAAACTGGTGCCTCGGCTGAGCGTTTAAAGGAGGCCAGCAAAATTAATCTGGCCTTGTCGTCTTTGGGAAATGTCATTTCTGCTTTGGCTGAAAACTCACCCCATGTACCCTATCGAGACTCAAAGTTGACCCGCTTGCTGCAGGATTCTCTGGGTGGTAATTCGAAAACCATTATGATTGCCAATGTTGGACCCTCGGCCTATAATTACAATGAAACCCTGACCACATTGCGTTACGCCTCTCGCGCCAAAGCCATTCAAAATCAACCCATAAAGAATGAAGATCCACAAGATGCTAAACTCAAGGAATACCAAGAAGAAATTGAACGCCTCAAGCGTTTGATAGGTTCCAAGCAGCATGTCAAGGTGGAAAAGCCCGTCAAGATAAAGGTGGTGAAAAAACCCAAGGAAAGAAGAGAAAAACAACACAGAGAAATGGCGGAGAGTATACAAACGGTGGGTGCAATTAATGACAACTCCCTTGATGCAGATGCAGCTGCGGCTGGTGCCGGTGGAAAAGAGGAAGAAGAATCGGACAAAGAAAACGAAGTTGAGGAGGAGGTGGCCAAGACCAATGAACAACTGGAAAGTGAACGTTTGGAAACGGCCAAATTGGCAGCTAAACTCAAGGAACTCGAATCTCAAATGGTAAGGGGTGGCAAAAACCTCCTCGACACCTACAGCGAAAGGCAAATCGAATTGGAAAAAAAGTTGGTAGAGATTGCCGAACGTAAAAAACGTGAAATTGAAATGCAACAGAAATTGGAACTGCAGGAAGAAACCACTTTGGAAATTCGCGAAACAGTCACATCTCTGGAACAGGAAGTGGAATTGAAGAAACGTAAACTTTCCAAATGCTATGCAAAATTCCTGGCTTTACAGCAGGAATTGAATGATTGTAAATTCGAGCACAATCAAGATTTGCGGGAACTAGAAATGGCCCAAAATGAATTGGTCAAGGAACTGAAGCGCCAACTACTCATCATTGACAACTTTGTGCCGGTGGAAGTCAAACAAAGATTATATACCCAAGCCAAATATGATGAAGAGCAGGAGGAATGGAAATTCTCGGCATTGCCGGTGGGCAATGACGGCACCTACAATACCAAACGTCCTGTATCGCATCCCCAAAGACGCCGCCCCATATCGGAATATGCCTTACTCGAGGCCAAATCGAATACAAGTGAGGCGGGCCTACGCTTTAAAAGTGAAAACATTGTATCCTATGAATTGGAAATGCCATGTCGCACTACTCAGGAATATAAGACACCAAAAATCTCTGCCTCTCTGCAGGCTGTGTTGGCCCAGGCCATGCAAACGGGTGACGATATTGATATCGTGGAGAATCACACAAATTCCATACGCAGTCGTTTGGAGAGTATTATTAATGCCAGTGCTAATGCTGCAGCAGCGGCTGCGGCGGCAAACGCTGGTGGCAGTAACATGAATGGTCATGCCACTACTGCCAATGGAGGAGGAGGTGTGGCCACGGCCAATGGTGGTGTTGGCAGCCGCATTAAATCTAGTCGTATTGCATCAGGTATACCACCATCAGCCATGGACTCGAATCGAAGACCCCCAACTGGTCGTCCTGCAACAACAGCCAAGAAGCCTGTGTCAGCTTATCCCAAAGCTCGAGGTCTAGTCACAAAATGAACTCCGGCCACAACAACAAGAAGAAAACAGAAATGACCAAACCAAAAAATCCAAAAGAGAAATGAGTAGAAAATTTGAATTGAAAACAATTATTTATCTCAATCATCATGTGTTTATGTCTTTATATGGTTCGAAAAAAAAAAAAACAACAAAACAAAAACAACTTCACACTCACTCACAGACAGATACCCCTCCATAAAAGTCTCATCCACTTAATATTACTAAAATGATGATGACGACGACATCTCTACCTTCTCTATCTTAGTGCAATATGTTCATAAGAATAATAATGTTCGATCGCTTTTAGCTTAATTTATCTTCATAATGCTATGTGTTTGTTTATTATTTACACTTTGCGTGTGTATTTATTGTATTTGTGAACTGCATTTCTTTATTGATAAGTTAAAATAGACATGTTTTTTATTTAGTTTTTGTTTTTTTTTATGTTTTGTATTATTAATTTTAGCATTTTTATTTTTTGCACAAAACTTGTTTTTTTTGTTTTTGACAACAAACAAACAATAAAGAAAGACACTGAAGACAAATTGTACGCGTTTTCATTTTGATTAAGGAGGAGCTCTTTGGAGAGGGAGGCAGACATTGGTCATCTTGATAAGACTCATTTATCATAGTCCGGTTTGAGAAGAGCTTCTAGGAAAATTTTCTGGCTCTTCTTGGAGGAAAACTATAGCTATTCCGAGAGAACATCTCTGGCTATTCTAGGAGAAGGGTTCTGGCTCTTGTGGGAGAAAAGCTCTGACACTCCTATGGGAAGAACCAATGCTCTTCTATGAGAAGAGCTCTGCTCAACCTGGGAGAAGAGCTCTGACTCTTCTGGGAAAATTTGCTGTCTCTTCTTTGAGAAAAGCTATGGTCTTCAGGGAGAAGAGCTCTGTCTCTCCTAGGAGAAGTGCTAAGATTCTTCCAGGAGAGGGGCTCTGGATCAGGTGGGAGAAAAGCTCTTGGTCTTCTAAAAAAATGGCTCTTCTAGGAAACGTTTCTGTCTCTCTTCAAGGAAATTAGCTTTGACTATTCTATGAGAAGTGCTCTGGATCCTCTGGGAGAATAAGAGCTCTAGTTCTTCTATGAGAAGAAGAGCTCTAGTTCTTCTATGAGAAGAGCTCTGCCTAGGAGAAGAGCTCTGACTCTTCTTGGAAAAATTGCTGTCTCTTCTTGGGAAAAAGCTATGGTCTTCAGGGAGAAGGGCTCTGTCTCTATTAGGAGTAAAGATATGGTTCTTCCAGGAGAGAAGCCCTGGATCTTGCGGGAGAAAAGCTTTGGCTTTTTTAGAAGTAGAATGCCAATTTTTCTACGAGAAGAGCTCAGGCTCTTCTAGGAGAAGAAGAGCTCAGGCTCTTCTAGAGGAAGAAGAGCTCAGGCTGTTCTAAGGGAAGAAGAGCTCAGGATCTCCTAGGAGAAGAATAGCTCAGGCTCTTCTAGGAGAAGAGTTCAGGCTCTTCTAGAGGAAGAAGAGCTCAGGCTCTTCTAATGGAAGAAGAGCTCAGGCTTTTCTAGGGGAAGAAGAGCTCAGGCTCTTCTAAGGGAAGAAGTGCTCAGGATCTTCTAGGAGAAGAAGAGGTCAGGCTTTTCTAGGAGAAAAAGAGTTCTGCCTCTTCTAGGAGAAGAGTTCAGGCTCTTCTAGGAGAAGAAGAGTTCAGGCTCTTCTAGGAGATGAAGAGCTCTGGTTCTTCTAGGAGAAGAGCTTTAGCTTTTCTAGGAGAAGAGTTCTGAGCTTTCTAGGAGAATATATATGTCTCTTCTATGGGAAGATATGTGACTCTTCTACGAAAAATTTCTTGCTCTTGTTGGAGTAAAACTATGGCTTTGCAGGGTGAAGAGCTGTTCCCCTCCTGGATTAAGATTTGCGGCTCTCCTATGAGAAGAAGAGCTCTGGCTTTTCTGGGAGAAGAGCTCTTACTCTCACCCTTAAGGTGGGAATACATAAAGCGCTTAAGGTGAGAGTACATAAACAGCTTGAAGTTTTCACATGGCATATTTTGTGACATATCATAAAGGGATGTCCGAGCCGCACTCGAATATCCTTTATAATTTGACATTGATATGCCTGGTCATGATGCCAAGCTGCTTATGTACCCTCACCTTTATTTGGATGGCTTAACTCATCGTTCGGCTTCTTCGGAAAAGAACAATGGAGCCTAGGGCCAAAATCGAACAAAGTCAACCTAAAACTACTAAACTACTTTCTTCCCCTACGAAGAAGCAAGCCGATGACTTAAGCCATTCAAATAAGCGCTTTATGTATTCCCACCTTTACTAATTAAAAACCAACATACTCTTTGATGTATCGTAATGTGTGAATCCCCCTTTTTCCCACAGCTGTAAAGAAAAACAAACAGCTGTTTGTGTGTTGTTGCCTTCTTCCATTCTTCCTAGTTGGCGATTTCCTCTCTTCCTTCATTCGCATTAACAAAAAAAAAGTTTGTTTGGACGTTGATTGGACTTGTTTGGACAAAAAAATGATAATTTACGGGGTGTATATAGTCAGCAAATCGGGTGGTCTGATCTTCAATTTGGACAACAATGTGCCGCGGATAGAACACGAGAAAACCTTTACCTATCCACTGGATCTGATGTTGGATTACAATCCCAAGAAAGTCAGTGTGGCCTTTAATCGTAAAGATGGGATAAATGGTAAGGATTTACATGGAATACATGTATAAGGTTAATATATCCTTCATTCCCTTGCAGTTGGTCATGTTTTGGTTGCGGTGAATGGTACCCAAGTAAATGGTGCCACGCTGGAAGATGGCCGCGATGTAAAGGAAGTCTTGGAGAATGCCGAAAATTATCCATTGAATCTAAAATTTAGCCGTCCCAAGATGACAACAAATGAAAAGATCTTTTTGGCCAGTATGTTCTATCCACTCTTTGCCATAGCGAGTCAATTGAGTCCTGAACCGAAAAGTTCAGGCATTGAGACACTGGAAACGGATTCCTTTACGTTGCATTGTTTCCAAACATTGACGGGCGTCAAGTTTATTGTTATCAGTGAGACGGGTTTAAGTGGCATGGATATTTTGCTAAGAAAAATCTATGAACTCTATTCAGATTATGCCCTGAAGAATCCTTTCTATTCGCTGGAAATGCCCATACGTTGTGAGCTGTTTGATAATAAGTTACAGGCATTATTAGATTTAGTTGAAAAAACGGGGACATTAAATTTGGACAAATAAATGATAGAGTATTTATATTGAGATGATGTGTTCGTGTGCATTTTAATTAATTGCTTTGTATATTAGTAATACGACGATGTGTATTTATAAAGTATTTATTTCCATTCCATGCAAAACAAAATAAAGAAGCGTTTGCACAGACAATATGAAGAAAAAGAGGTGGTTTTCTGTTTCCACAATCATTGCCTTGACAAACTTTGCAAGATATCAAGAGAATAATCCCTCCGACTCCAGATTTGGGAGTAATCTAAACAAGTTATTATTCGGGCCTCATAGTAATAACGGGCTTAGACCCTATGTCTCTTTGGACCAAATCTGTTTCTGGACATTTGGATTCGATCTAGCGATGTCCGTGAGTCCATCTGTCTGTCTTACTGGATGGTGCGCACGATAACTCTCGAATGTAGTATCCGATTTGGTCCAAACTTGGTACATCGTAATATTATTGTCAAACTCCACTCCATTAAGTACCTTCCCCAAAAAAGGTCGGAATTAAAAAAAATATTTTACTGCTCAGAAAGAGAAAGGATAATCTAATTTTGCTTCATGTTTGCAAATCGTAATATTTGCATCAGTGTTAAATCAGGTGCGAAAATGGACAACATTAGTCCACTCCATTAGGTACCTCCACTCTAATAAAATGTGATGTAAGAGACCGATTGCCCTCAAATTAGACACATCACAATATTTTTATTAGCCCAAGGTCTGCTATGAAGATGGAATATATCAGTCCACTCCTTCTGGTACTTCCCCCACAAAGGGTCAAAATTTTGAATATTCATGAAGCTCATAATACGCATAATACGTGAAATTAACATACGATTCCATTCAGACTTCGCACGCCTCAATTATTTCTATCAAGACAAAATCTGTTACGAAGATGGTAGAGATCGGACCATTCCTTCCGGTACCTGCCCCACAAAGGGTCAACATTGTAAATTTAATTAAATTACCAAAACGATTATAAAATGCGAAAGAAGCCTCTGGTTCTCTTCATATTTCACACATCTCATTATTACTAACACAAGATCTGCTACGAAAATGGAATATATCAGTCCACTTCTTCCGGTTACCTCTCCCACAAAGGGTCAAAATTTTGAATATCCATGAAGCTCATACAACGCGAAATTAACACCCGATTCTATTCAGACGTGGTACATCTCAAAATTTCTATCAACATAAGATCTTCCAGGAGAAGAGTTTTGGTTCTTCCAGGAGAAGAGCTGTAGCTTTTCTGGGAGAAGTGCTTCTATAAGAATGGTAAAATAGCCAAGCTATCGAAATTTTAGAAATAGGTACTTTTTCTTGTGTTTTACTCGCCTACCGTACCGTAGCGTTTTTAATTCTAAAATTGTCTACTTTGCGTGGAAGTTCAATTTTTATACACGAAAACAGTCTAAAGATGAGAATGCATAAATTAATGAAATATATTGAATGGCTTAAGTCATCGGCTGGCATCCTCGGAAAAGAAGAAAGGAGCAAAGGGCCAAAATCGAACTCCTTAGTCCCTCTACGAAGAAGCAGGCGGATGACTTAAAGCCAGCCAAAAAAGCTTTTATGTACTTTCACCTTAGCTCTATCTCTAGAATTGATAAAAAATTTTCTCAACAGTGTATACCCAACTTAAATAACGGACAAATTGACAGTGACATTCATTTTACGATACGTCGCCACTAATTTATGAGACCAAGCATCCAAATTGACACAACGTACAAACAGCTGTTCTTGACACCACCAACCAACCAATTTAATCTGTTCTGTGTATATTTTCTTGGAAAGATAGAGTTTCTAACACACAAGTGCTCCCAAAAATAAGCAAAATAAGCTGCTTCTTCTGAAGGCCAATATATTCTACACCGTCAACAGTTTAACGATAATTCCGTCAAAGTGGAGAAAATGGGCTCAGATGACACCAGCACCAATTCGAGTGAGGCCTTCGATCGGGGAGATCGCATACAAAAGGGATTCCAAATAAACTATATGATTTTACGTGATGCCGATACGGGAAAGGTTATATGGCAGGAAAACAAAGATTTCTCATCGCCAGATGTGGAACATGAGGCCAAGGTGCCCGTGAAAATACTCGACTTGCGGGCTGTATCGAGAGAAATCAATTTCAGTACAATTGAGGCCATGGAAAACTTTCGTTTGGATCAAAAGGTACTCTTCAAGGGACGCATAATGGAGGAATGGTTCTTCGAAATGGGTTGGGTGGGTGCGAACACCACAAATACCTGGCAATCGACCATTGAAGCAGCACCCGAATCACAAATGATGCCTGCCAAGGTTCTAAATGGTAATGTCACCATTCAAACCAGTTTCTATGACAACGATACACTCATCACCAAATCTGTGGTACGACTTTACTACATATAGACAGTTTCTCAGTGACCTCGACAATGTTGATTACACCAACAACAACAACAACAGCAACATCAATCACAACAACAACACTACATTGCCTGCTCATTATAACAACCAAAAAGACAAAAGCGGACATCTCCTCCACGTTATAAAAAAAAAACCAAATCAATTTACAACAACAACAGCCCACACAATAATTACGAAATTTTATTTCTGCTTTATAATATTATTTCATTTCATTGATTATTTGATCTCTCTCCCACAACAAAAAAACAAAAAAAAACATTTTTTGTTGGTCAGTTTAATGACATTTGGAATGTGCATTCACTGAGGAGATACCACAAAAACATACATATTCACCTACTGCGGGGTTATGTTCTGGAAATTGAAATAACAACGACATACCAACAACATAAATTAACAAGCAGCCAAACGGTTGGAAGAAGAAGTAATGAAATTGTTAAGCATTTCTAATTTAAAATTACTAAATATTTATTTATAAACAGTAATAATAACAATATGTCTTAAAATCTATACATTAACACTTTGCATACACACGCACACACAAACAAATAATTTAGAACTCTATGTGTGTATGTATTTTTATTTTTAAAACATTTGTGTTGCATTTCTTGAATATTTAGGTATTTAGACGGAAGATGCCGTCATAAACATAAAAAACGAATGAACGATTCTGTTTAATGTACTTTAGATATTTTTTTGTTCAGCGTTTTTTCAACATTTAATTCAGCTATTGTATTAATATAAGCAATAATCCTAGATAAATAACGTGTTATAAGAATTTACCATATACATAAGTGTATACAAATATTTATTTTTAATATTTAATTTTATTAAACAAATTAACGCTTGTTTTTAATATTACTAATACGTTTTAAATGAAATATAAAAAAAGAAACGAAATTCTGTTAACCAAAAATATTTGAATATCTTCTTTCATCTTTTATGGTGCAGATATCATGGGCAAAGGGGCAGCAGGTGGTATACCTGACTGACTACCAGCAGAGGACAATACCGAATCTTAGTCAAATAGTTTACAAAATGTCACGAAACCTTCTCAGAAGGTAGAAGTATTCTTATACTCTCCACCATGAAGGTGAGGAGAAGAAAGGATATAAGGATAGAAGAAAAGGTATATCTACATCAATAAAAGTGTAAAGTAATTGACTGATCGACTAACTGACTTAAGGATTCATCAACACCCAGACCAAACGACTGAAGCTAGAATCTTGAAATTTTGGGTGAGGGTCACTTTTCGTCCGAAGGGGTCAGAAAAGGCTGGGTTTTTGGAAATTCGTACTAGAACGGTACGAAAAGTACTATATATTATACCCCTTGTATTGGACGAACCAGTAGATCTGCAACTCTTAAATTCGGAAAAAGGGTCATTAATGGAGTTTATGATGGATGTACCAAAGGTATTTTGGATATTCGCACTATAAGTGTACGAAAAGTACTCCATTTGGTATGATTTCGTATTATGTGAACGGTTAGACATAAAAATTTGGAATGGGAATGTAGGTTGAGGGGTAGGGTCGATGAAAGGAGGTAGTTTTGGAAGTGTGTGCTTGTGTATACGAAAAATACTTAACGGTACTAAATTTAATACAATTCGAATTAGGGGGAACGGATGGAGGTGGAATCCTGAATTTTGAAATTAACATTATTGGCGGAGTGTAGAATTAAGATATAGAGAAAGTTTGTATTGGACGAACCAGCAGAGCTTCAACTCTTAAATTCGAAATAAGGCTTATTAATAGAGTGTATGATGGATATACCAATGGGTTTTTGGATATTCGCACTATAAGTGTACGAAAAGTAATACATTTGGTACGATTTCGAATTATGTGAACGGTTAGACATAAAAATGTGGAATGCGGATGAAGGTTGAGGGGCAGGGTGCATGTATACGAAAAGTACGAAACGGTACTAAATTTAGTACAATTCGAATTTGGGGGAACGGATGGAGCTGGAATCCTGAATTTTGAAATTAACACTATTGGCGGAGTGTAGAATTGAGATATAGAGAAAGTTTTGAAATGTGTACTTATGTGCACGAAAAGTACCAAAAGAAGATTACTATTGCATTATTGAACAGAGGAATGAAGATTGTTTTAAGATTTCGTACTTATTTGTTCTACATCATACTTAAATTTAGCACAATTTTGAGTTTGGGAGAACCAATAGAATTAGAATCCTGAAATTTGCAAATAAAATGAATATTGCTTTGTAGGTCTGAGGTATGTAGGCAGTTTTGAAAATTTGCACTTATGTGTACTAAATGGTACTAACTTTGCTACAATTTAATTTTTGGGTAGATCGAAAGAGATGGAATCCTGAAATTTGGAAACAAGATTTTATTGGACTGTATGATATATGTAGTTATGAAATATTGTACTTAAGTGTACTAAACGGTACTAAATTTGGTAAGGGTGAATGAAATAAGCAGGAATTTTGAAATTAGGTATCGGGATGCCTAATTACTTACTACACACTTCTTTATCACAAACCTACTACCAACAGGTTTGTGATAAAGAAGTGTGTATTGAAATGTATACACGCACACAAATTTGGTATTAAGGACTGCTATTCGTGACTGAGGTTAGACATATGGAGATGATTTCAGAAATGTGTACTATAATTTAACGAAAAGTACAGAATAATACTATATTTGGTACTGGGCGAGGGATAGAGATAAAATTAAAAAATACATTTCTCACGGTTTCTGTGCTTGGGTAAAGCAGGAATCACAAAATCTGATTTTTAGGTCTCTGTTTGTATCTAAGATTTAGGTAAGTATAAACTTTACACAATTTGGTATTGGGTAAAGGGGTAGAGCTTAAATCATTAAATTTATATTAAAGTCACTGTTGATATCTTTGGTTAAGATATGGAGGTGGTTTTTGAAATGCCTTTTATTTTTGTACGAAAAGTACTAAATGGTACTAAATTTGGTATTGGGTATTGAGAGAGCTGGAATCCCGAAATCTGTAGAGGTCTTAGTCTCTGAAAATTTAGTGGGTTGTATAAAGTTTAGTTTTAAAAATATTGTCAAACTAATTTAAAATTTTAAGTGAACTTTTCTCTAATAAAGTGGCTGGCACTCGCACATATTTGGTAATAGGAACTAAAAATGAAATATAGATCTATGTTTTTTTCTTGTTTTATATAAATGAAAAAAAAAAAAAAATGACGCTGTTCATAACTTTTTGTTGGCATGTCTTTATTTTTTGTTGAATGTTAAAGAAACATTAAGAAAAGCCAGATATATTGTGGGAAAATTAAAGCAGGAGCCGATAAGTCAATTTAATTCAATTGCAGACGTAACGTGACTATGAGCAAAATTGCGAATAACGTCGTGCAATACGGAGCGAAAATTTACCACAGCTAGAGCCTTGATATTTCGTATATTTCTTGTAGGGGTGAAGCAATACAGCAGGGGTGAAGCAATACAGCAGTTCTCCGTAATGTTTATTCGTTTGAATCTTTTAACATGAAAGGGATTTTGTTGGCTAGTTAAAAAAATAAGATTTTCTAATACCCTCAGTCTTATGGCTTGCCATTTTATATGGCAAAAATGTCGCACGATAATTTTTGCGAAGGATGGATGCTACTTCGTCCTAAACTTAACAAATTCCAATATTTTTTCGGTCCACTCCTTCCGCTTATGGTAACAGTTTACAAAATTATAAATATTGAATATCTCACAGAGACTGAAAGATTTATCCGATTTCGAATAATTTTTGTCAGGTGAGAAAATTAATTATGTGAGAAAATTGCCATCGGCGGCCCACTCCTTCCGTTATTTCCCATTCAAAGGATCAACATACCAAAAAATCATAGAATGGAAAAATCATAACTTTCATAAAATATAAAAAAGGATCAGATTGATTGTATTCGGATACTTCGCCACTTTCGGTAAAAATTTCAATGAGCATGACGCTCGTAAAATACGAAATAAGCAACCGATTGTTATTTAACTTAAGGTTTCTACCAACAGAAGAACTGGTAGGAAGATGGGATATAGCTGATCATTCCTTCTGGTACCTCTTCCACTAGCGGTCAAAATTTTGAACAATTATAACCTATATAACATGAAAAATTTCTTTCAACCAAAGTTCTGGGATATTTGTGGTTCACTATTTTTGGTACATAAACCAACAAGAATCATAATAAAAATAATAACTCTGGTAAGTGTCTGAAATTAAACAAACTATATTAGAGTGCTTGTAAAAATGGAATATTTTAGTCCACAACAGCTCAAAAATTTTACACCAAAAATTCAAATCTTATTTTCAGTGGAGAGGTAACCATTATAGTTTAAAATTTGCGCATCGCGATATTTATATAAGACGTAGGTAGAGCGATAAAAGTTCAATACATATCGTACTTAAAATAAATAATTGATTTCAAAAATTAAAAATAACCCTAAGACTACACGTTTTCCCATCTCCAGTGAAACAAAATCTTGTAAAGCTGTGAAAAAGTGCAGCAAAATCAAGAAAAAAGAAGAAATCAAGTAAAAAAGCTGTAAGTTCGGCCGGGCCGAACTTTGAATACCTCCACCATTAGCAATGAATTTGGCAATTTTCAAAAAAAAAAATCCTTTAAAAATTCTGTTAAAATCTTAAAAATACCGAACGTAACCGTTATATTAGGGTTTATACGAGGACGTGGACCTACATAGGCAACTTTTGTCATAAGACATTACAATATTCAAATGCGAAACTTGAGAAAAAATGGTAAAATCATCAAAATACAAAATATCGGGAGGCATCGTTATATGAGGGCTGTACGAAAACGTGGACTGTCATACGAACTTCAAAAATCAAATTTGAAACAATTCCGACCGTTGTAGGGAGATTATACCAAGACGTGGACCTGCACAGAAAATTTTCGGTCTTAGGCTGTAGTATCCATGACGAATTTTAAATACCAAATTTGAAACAATTCAGGCGAATAATGTCGCTAACATCGTCAAAATCCCGAATATCGGGAGGTACCGTTATATGGGGGCTATACGAAGACGTAGACCTGCACAGACAATTTTCTGTCATAGGCTGCAGTTTCCATTACGAACTTCAAATACCGAATTTGAAACCACACCGGTGCAGAATGTCGCTAAAATCATCAAAATCCCGAATATCGGGAGGTACCGTTATATGGGCGCTATACGAAGAGGCGGACTTGCACAGACAATTTTCTGTCATAGGCTGTAGTATCCATTACGAACTTCAAATACCGAATTTGAAACATTTCCGGTGAATAATGTCGCTTAAATCACCAAAATACCGAAAATGGAGAGGAGGTATCATTATTTGGGGCTATACATCCCCCCTTCATACTATGCTGGAGGGTACAAAAATGCCATACCATGACAAGAGTTCCATGCTTATAATCCAAAATTGATTCGGATCTCTACCTCTCTTGTAACAAGAATAAATGCAAATGCCAATACAGATGCCGAACCACATCACTTGCACCGAAGATTGAATTATTGGTTCCGAATCTTTTCATGCAAACATTCATATGCATACTATAAGGGGTAACTCAATTCAAAGTTATTTTTCAGCAATTTCCTTAAACAATATGTGAATACCTATCATAAATCTTATTTTCCTAAATACTGAACTTTTCCTATTCTATGTTAATTACACATATACCTATAACTATGCTTATAATTATAAAGTTCTCCAAAAAAAGATTAATAAAGACTGGAGTCCCTAACGTTTTTTTATGTTTCAATTTCTTAAAACTAATTAAATCTATTGTTAAATCTACTTAATTTCTATTGTTAATTGTAATTAATCTACTATTTACAAAATTTAAAAATGATATGCTACACCCACTACTGCGATACCAGATAGATGGGGTTTTCTAACGCTCTTAGTTCATCGTTAGTAAACTGCTCGGTGGCCTATAATTGGCCCGAGCTAGCCTGTGTACATTTCTTTCATGTAAGAGGCTTTCTCTTAATACCCAATTATTGACGGATGCAGCTATTTCTAGGAGCATTAGAGAACTAGCCATAAGAAATTTGTCTATAGGGCTGTAGTCGTTCGATTCGAAAATTATCCTTTTGGCAGATTCCATTTTCAACTTGGAATACATAAACACATAGAATTGCGTCTTATTCCTGATATACGATACATACATACAAATAAATTCGCCTCGGATATTATCCCATTAAATCGATTGTTCAACTTCAATCGAATGAATCATGTACCCACTACCTACACACATTTCTATTACTCGACAAACAAGAATTGCTTTTTGCAGTTGTGTTCGATAAATTAAGCGTCTAAGCGTAAGCAAATTGAAATGCCAGAGAAAAGTAAAGGAGTCAAGAAAAAAAAAAAAACAACAATAAAAAGTAAGAACACACACAAAGCTAAGATCGAGCTCGCAGTGTCGTCGTTATCATCGTCATAGCCAGTCGCTCGACAAGTTCTACAAGTTGCTGAAGAACAAACACGAGTATTGTTTTGGTTTTTTTCCTAAAACCTCGATGCCCCCCCCTTTTGTTTAAGTGAGGAGGAGGCTGCTCGTCGTTTTGCTGATGACCGACCGACCGACCGGTGGTGGATTGGCTCCACACACACTTGGCGCATCTTAATTTTGTTTCTTTTTTTTGTGCCCCATGCCCATCTCCCCACTTCAGTGATTATAAGTGGCGGTGATAATGATGATGAGGATGATGGTGGTGTTGTTTGCGGCCGCTGCCGCTGCCATTTCGTGTGACCGGCATATGGCTTGCCATTTTATATGGCAAAAATGTCGCACGATAATTCTTGCGAAGGATGGATGCTACTTCGTCCTAAACTTAACAAATTCCAATATTTTTTCGGTCCACTCCTTCCGCTTATGGTAACAGTTTACAAAATTATAAATATTGAATATCTCACAGAGACTGAAAGATTTATCCTATTTCGAATAATTTTTGTCAGGTGAGAAAATTAATTATGTGAGAAAATTGCCATCGGCGGCCCACTCCTTCCGTCTCCCATTCAAAGGATCAACATACCAAAAAATCATAGAATGGAAAAATCATAACTTTCATAAAATAAACAAAAAGGATCAGATTGATTGTATTCTGATTCTTCGCCACTTTCGGTAAAAATTTTCAATGAGCATGACGCTCGTAAAATACGAAATAAGCATCCGATTCTTATTAAAATTAATGTTTCTACCAACAGAAGTTCTGGTGGGAAGATGGGATATAGCTGATCATTCCACTAGCGGTCAAAATGTTGAATAAGTATAACCTTTATAACATGTGAAATTTCTTTCAACCAAAGTTCTGGGATATTTGTGGTTCACTATTTTTGGTACATAAACCAACAAGAATCATAATAAAAATAATAACTCTGGTAGAATATGATATAAGTGTCTGAAATTTAACAAACTATATATAAAGTGCTTGTAAAAATGGAATATTTTAGTCCACAACAGCGCAAAAATTTTACACCAAAATTCAAATCTTATTTTCAGTGGAGAGGTAACCATTATAGTTCAAAATTTGCGCATCGCGATATTTATATAAGACATATCGGACTTAAAATAAATAATTGATTTCAAAAATTTAAAAAAAAAACCCGAAGACTTTACGTTTCCCCATCTCCAGTGAAAAAAAATCTTGTAAAGCTGTGAAAAAGTGCAGCAAAATCAAGAAAAAAGAAGAAAACAAGTAAAAAAGCTGTAAGTTCGGCCGGGCCGAACTTTGCTTACCTCCACCAATAGCAATGAATTTGGCAATTTGGCACCAATAGCAATGAATTTGGCAATTTTCAAAAAAAAAAAAATCCCATAAAAATTCTGTAAAAATCTTAAAAATACCGAACGTAACCGTTATATGTATTAGGATTTATACGAGGACGTGGACCTACATAGGCAACTTTTGTCATAAGACATTACAATATTCAAATGCGAAACTTGAGAAAAAATGGTAAAATCATCAAAATACAAAATATCGGGAGGCATCGTTATATGAGGGCTGTACGAAAACGTGGACTGTCATACGAACTTCAAAAATCAAATTTGAAACAATTCCGACCGTTGTAGGGAGATTATACCAAGACGTGGACCTGCACAGAAAATTTTCGGTCTTAGGCTGTAGTATACATGACGAATTTTAAATACCAAATTTGAAACAATTCAGGCGAATAATGTCGCTAAAATCATCGAAATCCCGAATATCTGGAGGTACCGGGGCTATACGAAGACGTAGACCTGCACAGACAATTTTCTGTCATTGGCTGTAGTTTTCATTACGAACTTCAAATACCGAATTTGAAACCATGCCAGTGCAGAATCGCTAAAATCATCAAAATCCATAATATCGGGAGGTACCGTTATATGGGGACTATACGAAGAGGCGGACTTGCACAGACAATTTTCTGTCATAGGTTGTAGTATCCATTAGGAACTTCAAATACCGAATTTGAAACATTTCCGGTGAATAATGTCGCTTAAATCACCAAAATGCCGAAAATGGAGAGGTCTCATTATTTGGGGCTATACCTCCCTTAATACTATGCTGGAGGGTACAAAAATGCCATACCATGACAGACAAGAGTTCCATGCTTATAATCCAAAAATGATTCGGATCTCTACCTCTCTTGTAACAAGAATAAATGCAAATGCCAATACAGATGCCGAACCACATCACTTGCACCGAAGATTGAATTATTGGTACCGAATCTTTTCATGCAAACATTCATATGCATACTATAAGGGGTAACTCAATTCAAAGATATTTTTCAGCAATTTCCTTAAACAATATGTGAATACCTATCATAAATCTTATTTTCCTAAATACTGAACTTTTCCTATTCTATGTTAATTACACATATACCTATAACTATGCTTATAATTATAAAGTTCTCCAAAAAAAGATTAATAAAGACTGGAGTCCCTAACATTTTTTTATGTTTCAATTTCTTAAAACTAATTAAATCTATTGTTAAATCTACTTAATTTCTAATGTTAATTGTACTTAATCTACTATTTACAAAATTTAAAAATGATATGCTACACCGACTACTGCGATACCAGATAGATGGGGTTTTCTAACGCTCTTAGTTCATCGTTAGTAAACTGCTCGGTGGCCTATAATTGGCCCGAGCTAGCCTGTGTACATTTCTTTCATGTAAGAGGCTTTCTCTTAATACCCAATTATTGACGGATGCAGCTATGTCTAGGAGCATTAGAGCACTAGCCATAAGAAATTTGTCTATAGGGCTGTAGTCGTTCGATTCGAAAATTATCCTTTTGGCAGATTCCATTTTCAACTTGGAATACATAAACACATAGAATTGCGTCTTATTCCTGATTTACGATGTATACATACAAATAAATTCGCCTCGGATAGGATCCCATCAAATCGATTGTTCAACTTCAATCGAATGAATCATATATGTACCCACTACCCACACACATTTCTATTACTCGACAAACAAGAATTGCGTTTTGCAGTTGTGTTTGAGAAATTAAGCGTCTAAGCGCAAGCAAATTGAAATGCCAGAGAAAAGTAAAGGAGTCAAGAAAAAAAAAACAACAATAAAAAGTAAAAACACACACAAAGCTAAGATCGAGCTCGCAGTGTCGTCGTTGTCATCGTCATAGCCAGTCGCTCGACAAGTTCTACAAGTTGCTGAAGAACAAACACGAGTATTGTTTTGGTTTTTTTTTCCAAGAACCTCCGATGCTCCCCCTTTGGTTTAAGTGAGGAGGAGGCTGCTCGTCGTTTTGCTGATGACCGACCGACCGACCGGTGGTGGATTGGCTCCACACATACTTGGCGCATCTTAATTTTGTTTTTTTTTTGTGCCCAATACCCATCTCCCCACTTCAGTGATTATAAGTGGCGGTGATAATGATGATGCGGATGATGGTGGTGTTGTTTGCGGCCGCTGCCGGTCACACGAATTGGCAAATTCAAACCTCTTTGGTTTTTCTTTATCAATTGGATTTTTTTCGCATTTGCTTCGCGGTGTTTTTGTAAATGCGTGTTGTTTGTTGGTATGCCTGTATGTGTCGGTGTGTAACCATGTTGGAGGGTTTTACGGCTTCAATGCTTGTTTTTTTTTTCTTGAATTGGAGGGAATTCTCCACCGTTTCGGCCATTATTGTGCGCCATACCTTTCCACCATTGCGAGGTTTTTGGCGATGACTGAGCATGACTGATGGTTGGTTGACTGTGGTCTAAAGAAGCTCGTAACACGCAATTGTTGAATATATTTTTGGTTTCTTAAAGCTTAAATTTGAAAATAACAATGAATCGTAGGTTCATAGCATGGCGTTAGCTGGGCAGATTCATTGACAAGACGGGAAGAAGGCAACGGAGCGCTCGTTGATAATTTCTACAAAGGTGTAGTAGCTCTTCTCTCGTTCTGTGTTCGATTTGGCTGGCTCGTTTTCATGCACGGCAAAATTATAAAAATGTCGAATACACGACAACAAAAACCGGCAATCGTGAAACACACCGGCCATCCGTGAGCCCCTACAACGAACGGAACGGATGTCTTTGGCCGCTGCTGTGATTAGGTTGCTGCCGGTGATTGTAGCCATCACAGAGGTTCGTTGTGGTCTATTTTATTCATGGCTTTAGTTTGGCTAGATTATGGCTGGGTAGATTTTAAGATTTGCTTGACTGACTTCACAATAAAATTTCAGATACTCGACCATGCCGCCTGCCATTCGTTATTCGTTCGTTGATTCCATGGGTAATAAGGCTCCGCTGCTATTGTTGTTGGTGTGGGTACCTACAAATTTTTGTAGCTTACAGCATTTTGAATCAAGTCTAGAAAATCGTGAGCCTTACAAGCCTTTATGATTGTTGTTCTTCTTCTAAAGTATGTTTTTGCATGTGGAGCTACTGCCAGCCGAGCAGTATCCTCTCTTGTGCTCAGCTCCCCCTCCCTACAACTCCACTACACTATCACATCTATCCATCCTTATATCAACCATTAAGCCATAACAAATGCTCCGTCTCCAACTCGTTATTTCCCATGTTCCTCCTGCAATCCAAGTGTGGAGTGAGGATGGGGGCAGAGTCCGGGAATATTTGTTATTGTTGGTGTTGTTGTTGTTGCGGCTCTTGACACACCATCGCCTGTCTGTTTGCTGGCTTGCTTGGTTGCCTGCCTGCCTGCCAGCCTGAGATTCCAGTTTGTTGTTCGTGATCACACTGCTAAAACAACAACAACAACAACCACAATAATAACAGTCAACAGCCGTGGTAGTAACAGCACGACCGACCGACCACCTAAAGTCCGTTGTCGAGCAAAAATTTATACGTATTTCTTCTACTCGCCTGTAACTCTGCTGCTGGGCTCGCTCTTCTGTGTTTCGTGTTGCGTTGCTTGTGTGTATATGAGACGTCGTCCGTCGGTCGTCACTTGTGTTTTTTGTTGTTTTTGTTGTGGTACTAACTCTGCTTGCCTGCCTGCCTGACTGACTGCCTGTTGTCTCGGCTGGGTTCGCTCGCTCGCTCCCTCTGTGTGCCATTGTCGAGTGCTGCGCTTAGCCGAGTAAAACAACTGTGTTTTTTCACGATTTTGTTTTCTTATTTAGTATTTTTCCAATTATTTTGAGCTGTTTCTTTTTTCAGACCGTGTGTGTTGTGTGCATCTCCTCCATTGTTGTTAGCGTTTCGTATGGCGATGGTGACGCAGTGAAATCCAGTTGGGTTTTAGAGAGTTGCTGGAAAACAACCATCAAAAGAAAAATCGCTAATTTTCTTAACATTTTCAGTTTTTTGTTTGTTTGTTTTCCAATTTGTGGTTTCCTTTAAGGAAAAAGAAAAAGTGAATTGTTAAATAAAGTAAGTTTATTTCGATATTCGATTTATTTACCTTGTGCATCGTGTGGGTGTTGATTGAAAGGACACTTGTTCTTGGAGAACAAGGGATGACGGCTACAACAGAGTGTGAAGAGAGTATGAGAATTGTTGATGTTGTTCCAAATGACAATTGTTCCCGGAGAAAACATTTCTTTGTTAAATCGTATTTACAACTCTGATTGGCATTTGAATCGGCCGATTTGAATCGTATTCTTATTGGAGCGGATCGTTTTAAGTTGTAATGAAAACCAAAGAACAAGACCTAAGAATCGTTGAAATATTGATGCTTAATCTAATTAAAATATTTGCACACTTCGAAAATATGAAAATTAAGAACTGGGATCTATTTGAGAACAAAAATTTCAGTTCTAGATTTCTTGAAGATCAAAAAATTTTTAAAATTGTTTCCAACTAAGACATCTACGTTATTTGGGAGTCATAAAATACATGCCGAGCACTCAAATTATGGATAAATTTTGTGCCAGATTTTGCGTAGGCTGTAGTCAGTCCTCTTTCACCATTGGGGAGAAGATCACAATATCTATGTCTCTGCTTCGTTCTCAAACAAACGGTAATAGTCAGTGATATTTTTCCCTATAACTTGAATCGAAGAGTAAAGTGAACTTCGCGAAAGTCCGGGAGCCCACCACCCAAAAAAAAATAATAGAAGTGATTCTTTAACACAAAGCTCAAATATAAATATGAAATTCAAACGGTTAGCTCCTGTGCCATGGTGAAGATACCAAGCCAACAATTTGTTTAAAATCGCATGACACAGGATCGGTTAAGATAAAGTAAAAATATCGTGAGAACGGTTGGGTGAAGATGTCATGCCAAAATTTGGGTGAAAGTGCCAAAAATGATTTGGATCTTTTATCTGTCAAAAGCTTGTAATATGAAGCCGCGCAAGATTCAAAAAAGATGTCAACCCATATCCCTTGTAGATATGATTAAACACCATGTTTAGCATCGAAGAATGTTGCAGGGTAGTGCAAATTCCTTTGGACGACATACATTTTCATAAAAACTATAATAAATTTTCCAAAAGGATACACCGGCAAGAAAGCAGCTCACAACGACAAAACTTAAAGAGTGCTTGACAAGAGAGAGAGAGAGAGAGAGAGAATTGTGCTCCCACTTTAAAACGAGCAAAGCATGCTCGTTTTTTTTTTTCTACTCCCAGAAGTGCTCCCGCTCGAATTCGAGTAAAGAGTGAAACTCTGCTACAAAGTATATATATTCTTGATCAGCGTAAAATTCTAAGTTGACTCGCCTATTTCTCGAACAAAATGAGATAGATCTTTTAAATATTGTATTTTGTCAGTGGGAACGTCAAGTTCGGATCACTTGTTGTTATTGATGTCTCCTCCATATGACGATACCGCCACTAAATGCTAAGCTTTAAACTGAATTCTCCAATCGATTTATAATTGGATGTTTAATAATAATGGGAATGGTATTTTGTTAATAATGAAGGCAATTTTTTAACGTGACCCCCAAAGGAGGAAGTCGCTAGGTATTAAATCAGGAAATCGAGTGGCCAATTGTGGTCATCTCTTCGGGAAATAATGCGGTTCGGCGTATATTACGTAGCGTCGTCTTATTGAAAGTAAACGTTGTCCAGATCAATGCCATCTAACTCCGACCTAAAACCGAGTTAACATTTCTCGATAACGCACTCCACTCAATGTAAATGTTGCTTCAACCACATTTTCGAAGAATAAGGTCCAATGACTCCAAGGCTGCGAATGGAGTGGCTTCTCAACAGTACCTCTTGGATTTTCCAGGCCTCAGATGTCCCATTTGGGTTCGTTGATGTATCCAGCCACCGAGGTGAAAATGGACCTAAATCATTCAAGACGATTTTCGATTGGTTTCGGGGACACCATGTTTTTGATGATTGATCGGTCGGCTTAAGTTTATTGGGCTATAGCAGCAATGCTCTCTGCTGTTGTCGATAGATAGTTGTGCAAAACTGTCAAAGAACGTACGTTAGCGGCACTATTTGAACGCGTATTCTCTTGTCTCTATTTTTCCCAACGATTTTTGATGGTGAATTCTCAGTTAGGCTAATACACTCACTCTCAATTTAGTTATGTACTTCATTTTTCTCGATCGACTTGCACGGTTTTTTTTTTTCTACACATCACTAACTTTTATACCGATACCTGTGTTGCGGTCACTGCAATTTTCTTTATTAAAATAGTAATTTTTACTTGAGCGGATTATTCAAATTTTCATCACTTATCCGAAACTCGTTTAGTTCACATGTTTTTAGAAATATTGAAATGTGAAAAGTTTGAATATAATAGCGAAGCGAAGTTTAATAAACCAAATATTTGCTCCCATTTCTTTGAAAAATTAATCGAAAGAAAAGGAGATTTTACTCGTTCTCGATCTAAGTTTGGTAGAAATATTACGATGTAGAAATTTGGAACCACTTCAAGAATTACAGAGCGCTCCAGCTTCTATCGTTCTAAAAGAGACTTCTTCCAAAAAGACGTCATAGGGTCTAAAAATGTATTATTTGGATAGGGAACAAATTGGCCATATCAAAAAGGTGCGTCACATAGCTAAGACTTAATGAATGGTTTATTTTGGTTTCATTCATTCAATTTTCTGCAGAAAATATGATTTCTTCGTGCAATGCAGCTTTTTATACAAAGATCTACTGAATTGATTCGGTAGAGCACGGTAAATTAAAAACTAAACTTTATTATACAGGAAAAAATAAAGGAAAAGTACTTACCCGAGAAGACGAAGAATTCTGAAAAAATATAAATAACACATTAGTCAAGATGTTTTAAGGTTAGCTGGATTAAAGGAAAGACTTTATTTAGAGTGGGGTAAAATTAGTTTCAATAGTTAAAGATAAGTTTCATTGCTGACATCTCGTAGAAAAACCTGAATGCATAGCAAAGCCTTCATTGTTTAGTTATTTGTAGCCAATTTAAAATCCTATATGACTTTAGCAAACCTATGAATTGCGTTTTTTAATATTGGATCTTATTGGCATGCAAATCCTCATATGAAGGATTATGATGTGAATTTGGAAATTAAGTAGCAAAAAATTCATATAAAACCCCAGAGACAAACCAGTCATGAAACAATTAACAGAGAATAAACAAAACTCGAAAAGAGTTGGATTGATATCTAAACCAGTAAGGAAAAGTCAAAAGTCGGGCGAGGCCGACTATATGATACCCTACACAAAAATGCAAATTTTGGTTACAGCTCCCGTCATAAAAGAATTTATTTGAAGTAGATCTACATTTGGATTTGGAGCAGTTATAGATTGGTTTCAGAGGGAACTAATATATGGGAGGCATATCCAATTCTGAATCGACTTTCACTAAATTTGACAGAGACATTTTAATCTTTTATACAAAATAACATTTCTATTGAGGTCATGAGAAGGATTATTTTAAAAAATATGTATCGGGGTTCCACAAAATGGAAATATTACGTCCCGAAATGCATTTGGGCTGATATTAGCCATTATTTGCACAAAAAAAAAAACCTGAAATCGAATTTAGAATATTTAGGAGCTATATCCAAATCTTAGCCGATCTCGATAAAATTTGGCAATGGTATTTCCGAGCTCTGTAAGAGACCTAAGGAATTTAAACACCAAATCTGATGAAACATGTCTATGGGAGCTATAGCTATACCTGAACCCATATTCTCCAAATTTGATATACCTGCTTCTAGACTGAATTCAGGCGGATGTACCAAAATTCAGGACTTTTGGGCAGATATTGGGTGCACAATTAACCCAAAATCGGTAAAATATATGAGTGAGAGCTATAACCAAATCTGAACCGATCTTAAAATTTGACAGAGTTATTTCCGAGATCTATAAAATATCTGGTACCAAATGTCATTATTGTCGAATGGATATTATAAATGGGAGGGACTTAAACACAATATCGGATGTAACATATATATGGGATCTATAGCTATATCTGCACCGATTTTCACTAAATTTGATGTACTTTCTTCTGCAGTTGGATGTGCCAAAATTCAGATAATTTGGACTTATATTGGTCATTTGGTGCGCAATTAACCCGAAATCGGTTTAAGATATATATGGGAGCTTTATCCAAATCTAAAGCGATATTGATAACATTTGGCAGAGGTATTTTTCGGCTATATCTGATACCTGGCACCAAATATCATTGTTGTGAAGTGCTTACCATATCGGATGAAACATATATATTGGAGCTATAGCTATATTTGAACCGATTTTCACCAAATTTGATGTACTTGCTTCTAGACTGAATTCGTTTGGATGTGCTGAAATTCAGATCATTTAGACTTATATTGGCCATTTGGTGCACAATTAACTCGAAATCGGTTGAATATATATGGGAGCTATATCGAAATCTGATCCGATTATCTTCAATTTTAATATGGGTTTTCCTTGGTCCAAACAAATATTGATTGGAAAATGTCATCTCAATCGAATAATAAATTAGACCTGTATTTTGTTCACAAGAATACATGGACGGAGGGACAGATGGACTGGCATGCATAAATCGACTCAGAAAGTGGTTCTATGAAGATCCTCAAAAGTAACTATGGGTCTATCTCGCTTCCTTCTTCCTGTTACAAACAAATGCACAAAGACATAATACCCTTACCACTATGTGGTGTATGGTATAAAAATGTAGAGAAAATGGAGACAATTGAAAAAATCAATGTCGGCTTAATTAAATGAACTGATTTTTCTTTTCTTCAATAGCCACAAATATTTCATAAAATAAAAATTTTAGTTTATCTCAATTTTTATTTAATCTCTGATTTTCTTCATACCCACACTATGCAACTATGTTGCATGTTATTTTTAAATAAGGTTACACGTAAGAATCCCAGCACTCATATGTTCTATTTTGTTCTTCTTTTCAATTTCAGTCAATGGAAATTATAATGAAAGTAAAATGTTCACCTGCCCCGGGTGCAACAACGGCAGCCACAGCTGGACACTCATCATTAAAAATTGTCGATCGCCATCGACAATTGCAGCAGCACACGAACACCAGTCCGTATCCAAAAAGTAAAACACCATCACAAATCTCCACTTATATTCCATCACCCACCCACAAAAATACTAATAACACCACCGGTAGCAGTACAGAATGCCTTATGTCTACGCCATCACCACCCTGTACGGAGTGTACAGTGGGTTATTGTTGTAATTTGCAATCATGTTGCATGCCACCACCACCACCGTCATCAACATCACAACAAAATCTTTCAACACAACCGCCACCACTTTTGCCTGCCCCAGTCGAGAAACAAGCACAACAACAGCAGTTTGATACAGCCATCAATGTCAATGGGCATCTGCCGCAAGAGCCTCCGACCGCCATTGAAGATCAACCGGAATTTGTATCGATCGATGATGAAAAGATAAAACAATATCTCATGAACTTTGGTCAACAACGTCAGTTATATCCGGAGAATACAAGAAAAATTAGCCGCGTCATCAGTACATCTTCCATGGAGGCCAACAGTAGGCCAGTGGTATATGAAATCATTGAATTGGATGATGAAAATGAAAGGGAAAAACTAAAACAAATCAAACAACAAGCTGAGCAAAATTTGGCAGCAAAGCGACTGACAACAAATCCATCCATAAGTTTAAATTTTACCGCCCGACAAACAAATTCTCTGAATATAAGTTTAATACCCAAAATTCCCGAAAAGACACCGGCCACTAAACAGAAGTCAAGTGCTGAACACAAAATCATAGCTGAAATCAATTTAATTGATAGCAGTGACGATGATGATGATGATGGGGCAGCAGAGGCCGATGCATGTAATACCACTCCAATGGATCGATGTGGAGCGGACGACAATGATAATGGCGATGATGATAGAGATAATGAAGAAGATAATGAGTATTATGATGATGATGACGATGATACGCTACCATTAGCAGCGGTCAGTTGTGAATTGGAGTGTGACGACGACGATGATGAAGATGAGAATGGCGATGGCGATAATGTAAATCATCCAACTTCTTCAGCCAATTTCCAAGAATTTGGAAATTCTCGCACAAAAAATGCCAATGGCATTGCTGGTGGCTATTCAAATGATAATTTAATCGTACGCTGGGAAGAATACGAACGCCAGAGAGAACGTGTTTTCTTCGAGTGTTATCTTTGCCATAAGAAAGTCCAATCCAGTTATAATTTAAGACGTCACATGATGATTCATACAGGTAAGAGAGAAATATCTTCTGGGTATTTTTATTTGGGAGCAATTCAAACCGTACCGAAAAATTAGATAAACAAGGTTGAAGGGGAATATGAAGCATGAACTAGGGGTGTACCACATCCAAACAGTCTGGAAATTGTGGTTGAGTCAAGGACTAAGATGTCGATATTTATATTTTAGTTCGATCTTAACGATAGATAGACAACATTACAGGGGAGTATGAAACCTGAAATAGAGGTGCACACAATCTGAGGACGAAAAAAGACCAGGAACAGTTGTACATGTAGAATTTTCACATGAAATAGATTGAGAACAGTAGCTACCTTAAGGGACGGAACATGGTAGAAGAACACAGGTAGCCGCATCAACACAGCTGCTGGGACAATGAAATTACATATTCATATCCGAATTCTGGTTAAGAGAAATATTTATATATAGCAAGTTGTAGAGAATCGGCGACTTGTTTCCGTTGTTGCCAGAAGGGGTTTGCAGATATAGACCCTTTTCTCAACAAACCTTACGTTACAAAAATATTTGGATGTGTGAAATTTGAAAGGATTTTGATTTTTATCTCGCTTTTTGTGTGAAGAAATGGTTCGACCTCTACCATCTTTATAACAGATCTTGTGATAATGGAAATATTGAGATGACAAAGTCTGAATGGAATCTGATGTTAATTTCGCGTTTGTGGGGGAGGTACCAGAAGGAGTGAACCGATATATTCCAATTTCACACCAGATCTTGGGTTAATGAAAATATTGTGATGTGTGTAATTTGAAGAGAACCGGATGCTTTTTTTCGGATTTTATGATCGTTTTGCTTATTAAAAACAATTACCCTTTGCGGGGGGAGGTACCAGAAGGTTCGGACCATACCTTCTGGTACCTCCTTTAACATCTTTATAACAGATCTTATGTTGATGGAAATATTGAAATGTGCCAAGTCTGAAAGGAATCGGATGTCGATTTCGTGTTTTATGAGCTCCATAAATATTCAGAATTTTGACCCTTTGTGGGGGAGGTACCAGAAGGAGTGTATCGATATATCCCATCTTCACACCAGACTTTGGTTTAATAAACGTATTGTAATGTCTGTAATTTGAAGACAATCGGACACTTACATCGCATTTTGTAAAAGTTATAACTTTAAAAAATGTTGACCCTTTGTGGGGGAGGTACTTGATGGAGTGGACCGATATTGTCCATTTTCGCACCTGGCCTAGCACTGATGCAAATATTAGAATTCGCAAAGTTGGAGCATAATCGGATAATCCTTTCTGTTGCTATGCAGTAAATTATCTTCTTTTAAATTTTTGACATTTTGTGTGGGAGGTACCAGAAGGAGTGGACCGATATTGCCCATCTCCGAACTCGATCTAAGTTTGACAATAATTTCGACGATTCACGTTTTGGCCGGATCAAATGATATATACCATCTCTAGCCATATGGCTGAGGGTATAACAAACTTTTTAAATTTTGTGACATATCAAGCGTTCAGGTCGAAATACATTTCGAACCCATTTCGTGGAAGGGTACTTCTTTGGATATGAAATCTAGTTCCTCAAAAAAAAAACTGGATTTATTGAAAATTATGTATGAAAAGGTTGTATTGTTAGGATACTAAATATGCATTTTTTAATTTTTATTTAAATTCCTTGTCCACCAAATAAATAATTTAGAATACCAAAAACTTTTAGGATTCATAGGATCAAATTTCTAATTAACTGAATTTCCCTGTCTCTTTCCCAGGTGAACGTCCCTTTGCTTGTGATATGTGCGATCGCAGATTCCGAGAGTTCAGTGATTTGAAAAAACATCGTCGACGACATGCTGGTGAACCCAATTTCATATGCATGGTTTGTCGAGAATTGCCACCATTGGAAAATGATCCAATACGTTGTATCAATTGTTGTACCCAATCGAAAAATGCCGTCTTAATGGCGGCCATGAAAAACACGGAAGAAGATGAAAAAGCAAATAATCAACTTAAAATTGTGAAAACTGAGAAGTCAATGGTTGAAAATGAAAATGTGATTGTGCTGGCAGAGTCTCCACCACCACCAACACAGCAGCAGCAACAACAACAGTCCCACACACTCCCCACAAAAACTACAGCCACAATAACATCTGTGGCAATTATAAAACCAGTTGTGAAAACTTCTGCCACGAAAACTTTCGTCAATACTCCATGTTCGTCCTCGAATGCTTCGACAGCATCCGATGACACGAAACATCTATTAGACAACATGCCGGCGGTACATCGCCAAGACATATATGATATGGGTATGATTACGCGCAAGGAGTTCGCCTGTCCTTTGTGTAATCGGGCCTTTGGCACACGACACAACCTCAAACGACACTATATGATACACACCGGAGAGAAACCGTTCAGTTGTAGTAAATGTCGTAAACCTTTCCGAGAGTATTCTACACTGAAAAAACACATGGTTACCCATCAGCGTGATCGTTGGTACAAATGCATGAGTTGTCCAATGAAATTTCGTGATTTTATTAAATTCACCGAACACAAAGATTCACATCCTGATAATGATGGGGTAACAATAATCAATTATGGCAGGAAATATCAATCGAGTGAAAGTTATAGCATAGATTCAAATGATTACGACGATGATGATGATGGGGATGATTCTTCGAATGGTGGTGGTGCTGAGGGGGCTAATTGGCTGGAATGCTGTGAATGTGGCCAACATTTCAATGATATCGACACCTACAATGAACATCTAAAGAAACATCAAAACTTACAAATTAAACAGATCAGTGGTGGCGATGGAGAGGTGGTTGAATGTGATTAAGTGATAGGGTTTGAAGAAAAATATTCAAAATTGTAAAGTACAATATTTAAACTGAGATTGATCAAAATGGGAAAATTAGTATCTGAAAAATGTATCTAAACATTAAAAACACGATGAAAAGCATTCATATATAATATTTAGAAATTATAAGAGGGTATATATTTTTATAGCCTCTAACAAAATTGTATATAACGTATTTTTGAGACCCACAGAAAAAACGGAATCATCCTACAAGTCGCCGAAAAACGATAGGTGTTATAGATTTTCCTCCAACCGTCAAAACCATGTTAAATTATAAATGGTTACAGCCTTAATTATGGGTATTTATAGCTACACAAGTGAAAAATGAAATTAATGAAAAGAAATATTTAATGCAATGTGCAGGTGTTAAAAGGTTTCAAAAGGTTAATTCAAATACCTTTTCCATATTTATAAAATATTTTATTTATACAAAACTCCATGCTTGCCCTTGAATATAATTAAGTATAAGAAGTTACAGTAAAATACTAAAGTTTGTAAGATTTTCGCAACATTCCACAAAGTATTTTATTAATTTTTACACTACCTACATATTCTTTATTTATATATTTTTTTTTTATAAAAAAGCAAACATTTTTGAACAAGTTTCCTTATAGTGCAATTGAAAAGAAAGAAGATATTATTAGCATCTATTCAAATCATATATTTATAAAATGAAATAAAATGTATTTTTGATATTTTTAATTAAATCATGTGTTGCATTTTTTTTTTTTTTTTTCAAAAATAACATAACTCTCCTGCAATTGTATTGAATATTTGCTAAGGTACAATGTTTGGAAAACTTTGGACAATAATTTCGCTTCGTATATGATTTATGTTTTTTTGAACTTTTATTACAGGCCTGAATAAATCGACCAATATCTTCCATTTTTAAATTTTTTTATACCCTACCCCACATAGTGGTAAGGGTATTATGTCTTTGTGCATTTATTTGTAACATGAAGGGTGAAGCGAGATAGACCCATAGTTACTTTTGAGAATTTTCATAGAATCACTTCCTGAACCGATTTTTGCATGTCAGTCCGTCTGCCCATCCGTGCGTCTGTCCATGTATTCTTGTGAACAAAATGCAGGTCGCGTTTATTATCCGATTAAGAGGAAATTAGTATCTCCAAGGACGAATCTTATTGAAAGTGGTGATTTGTTTGTAGTAATTGTTTGTTCCAAGGACGAATCCTATTGAAATTGATGAGAATCGGTTCAAATTTAGATATAGCTCCCATATATATCTTCAACCGATTTCGTGTTAATTGTGCACCAAATGGCCAATATCAGTCCAAATGACCGAATTCACTCTAGAAACAAGTACATAACATTTGGAGAAAATCGGTTTAGATATAGCTATAGCTCCCATAAAAATGTTTCATGCGATTTGGTTCTTAAGTACCTCACATTCGTAATATGAATTCGACAACAATTATATTTGCTACCAGATATCTTATAGAGTTCGGAAATACCTTTGCCAAATTTTAATTAAGATCGGCCAAGATTTGGACATAGCTCCCATATATATCCATAATCCGATTTCAGGTTTATTGTGCAAATAATGGCTAATATCAGCCCATATGGATGGATTTTCAGGACTTACGTTTCCATTTGGTGGAACTCGACTCCGATCTATATTTCTTTACTATAATCCTTCTCGAATTGATATCATGCACTCTATAGCAATGTTATTTGGTATAAAAGATAAAGATATTTCCATTAAATTTAGAAATAATCGATTCAGAATTGAATATCATTTGAATGGGGTTTTTTAAGCTGGTTCTGGAGTTGTATCAAAATCATTAATTATTTTAGACCCAGATTTAAAAAAAATCGAAAAGGGCCCAATGTTGGGAGTCCACACAATGTATGCCAAAGTATGGCTCACAACCCAAAATTTTCAAAATTCTGTAATTTGTGCTAATATCTTTCCTGATCCAGAGATATGAGTTTTAAACCCGGGCAACCTGATTTGGACTTCGGCCAGGGCTTGAGGTTTACGATTTTTTTCTATATTTGCTACTCTTTTTAAGTAACCAGCCTTCTACACCGGGTTCTTGTTGTATTTTTATTAGCTTTATTGTCTATATGGGAGCCGGACTTTCGGATCAAATATCCGGGTATATGGGTCCGTCCCAAAGAAAAAAATATTTTTCCGGATCAGGATGCAAATACATACCTCTGGAAAAAGTTTTTACTAAACTAGACTTAAACCCAGCGATATAATTAAACACTTAAGCGTAAAGAGTCTAAAGGTATAACCGTTTCAGTTCGCATTGATATGCAATTGAATTCTGTTTTATTTGAATGTATATAACCCAAACTCGAAATATATCCTCCATATTTCCAAAAAAATGTTTAATTCCCATGAGTATATCACAAGATAAACCATTTCATCTCTCTTGTGGACATCTCTATTGGTCAAGGCCCACACGACGGAATGGACTAGGACACAATATTATAAAAGCGCATCACATTACTTGTGTTTCTAACACTCGTAGCCACTGTTGAGAGATTATTTAAGCAATGCTCGGGACTTTTTAGATGTCCTTTACCCATGCGCGGTCGCTCTCTTATTCACAAACTTGGCTTTGTTCAATAGAATTTCACAATATTTTCATAGTTTGTGATGTTTACTTCAGGTATGATGTGTTTTTGAGGCTTACAACAATTTAAATTTTTGGCTGCTCGAGGCTTTTGAATATTCTCCGAATTTTTAAATTTAAATTTCCTAATGAAATCTAAATGGGATCAATGAAGCTAACACACCACTTTTAGCGTTCTAATCTTCAGACTTAAAAATAAGCAAATTTGCCATGACCTTTGACTGATGATGCTCGATGAGCTGAGGACGTATGAACAATTTACATGGCTTTTTACTCGTGACAATTTTATCTCAGACCACTTCCATAATTTTAAGTACAACGATGTTCAAATGTTTAACAAGGTTTTTTTATATTCCCGCAAAGTTCAATATGAATACCTTCTCCTTAGCCCTATTCCAGATGATCACAAATTACCTTATCTAGGTTACACCGAGTTGTAGACTGGCTATTGACAGTGTTAAAATCAGCAAAATGTCTGTATTTAAATTGAATATGCCCCTTACTGGAGAATTAAATTAGCTTACCATATTTTACCGACTATAACCGCGCTCTAACTTCACTTTTTAATACAGATCACTCGCGAATACGAAAATACCGAAAACACTAAAATTCCAACGACAAGGCCGACGACGCCGAATTTGATCAAGACGCATTTTGCAAAAAATGACATGAACTCATTGTTATTTAACTTCAACACTTATGAATTGCTAAAATATATGTCTGTATATCACTCGCGAAAATACTTATAAACGAATTAATATAATTATTTGATAAAGAAATAAAACTTTTTTGCGAAAACGATCAGAAACGCACCGACAAAACGCGCAAACCGTTAACTATAAGCACAAGGGTGCTTCACACGACTGATTTTTAAGGGATGTTCACACCAAATGTAATTGGGTTATCACACATATAACATTTTTTAAGGCGATACTTCAAAGTGAATGCTCGGGTTCTCATTTCATTCCAAAAACGGTTTATTTGAATTTCAATTGGAATTTGAATAACAATTTGTATATTTGTTTTGACATTGAAAGGCTACTGTAAGAAAATATACAATCTAGTGATGTATACGGCCTATCTTGTAAATGATTGTACATCGGGTAGAATTGAGAAGGTTCCGTAAAGACATCCTGCTCTACATTTTCTACAATTTTGCTTGTCAAATTTAAAAACATAAAAAACTGGTCCTCATTTCTGAACTTTGTATATGCGATGAATTTTTAATATTTTCGAAAAAAGTTAAAGATATGATCTTAAAGTGGTTACCTTTCTTAACAGTCTACCATTTCTGAAATTAGCAGCATCGGGCATATGAGCTTGTACGAAGTGTTTTTTTATTGTTCACAAAAACAAGAAGAAAAAAGCGGCCCTGCTCCCAACATTCTCTTTCCTGCCTTAAATTCATGGTAGAACTAAGAAGGTAATGTATTGTAATCATATGTTAATAATTTTTTCAAATTTATACATTTGACAACATCTCATTGTCAAAATCTATATTCATAAATCTATTGTATACACACAAAATCAGAGATGGGAACTGTGTTTTATGCATTGAAATTTGACAACTGTTAATATTTTTGAAAAAAAAAATTAAACACATAATTTTAAGAGATTACCTTTCTATAATAAAAAAGTAAAGTAATCTTTATTTGAGTCTTCCTCTTTTCTTTGACGATGTTGACATTCAGTGTGAGTGATTAACATATAATTTTAGAACTATTCATGGTACAATGATATCAAGGTAGGGCTATGATACCAATGATTTTAATTTTTTTTTATTTTCTTGGCTTAATATGTCATCTTTATTTGTTTATGTATGTGTTTTCTTTTCAATAACAAAACAAGTAAGCAAAGGCTACAGTCGAGCGGGGCCGACCGTTGAATACCCTACAACACTATAATAAGTGATACAGTTTATATAGGCGAGATACTCGAAAGAATTCCACTAGATTTTGTGACAAATAATAAAAGAAAACCTTCAGGTTTCGTTCTCTAATTTTCGAATAATAGCAACTTAAATTAATTTGCTCATTTCCAATTTATTGGTAGATGTTGCACGTAAATGGTCTTCCTAGATCTGGAACCAATATTTCCCAAAGACCTATAATCTCTCAGAAGTGGCAAAAGATTAACATTTATTATTGGTTTTTGACTGAAACGCATCTATATGAGATACAGACCTTTGACTATATTCTTCAACGAAATCAGCGTTAACGAAATAGTCAGAAGTGCATCTCTCCTGTATTTGTGTATTCTCCAAAAAGTCACTGGAATGGACGTTTTCGTATTTTGTCTACAAAAGTTGTGAGTGAGGGTCGGGCGATAATTACGACCTGCTGACAATTTTGCAGTTTTTTGGTCCATTTCAACCCCTAAATATATGGCGATCATCTCCAAAAAGACTAGGCTTCTATTCTGACCCTCATCTTATCCCCATGCAAAATTTCGTAAGGATCGGGCCATAAATGCGATCTGTATATGATATCCTGATATCCTAACTACTTAGTTTTGTTAGCTGTAGAAATATTATCAAATGTTTAATTCAAAATGAAAAATGCCAAAAATATGACAAAATTGAAAAAATATGAGAAAATGTTTTTTCTTTCCTGCCAAGAGGCCATTCTGAATTAATGAGAACTGTCGAAATCAGTTCAGCCGTTCTCGACATATAAGAGTTCTTTCAAGCATATCTTCTTTGATAGACATATATATCTCACATATTTTGCTATATATCCGATTTGTTGGATGTTAACATCAATGTAAAGATCACAAGTAACCTTGTCATGGCTTTGTGATTTCGGCGGGATTTAAAATATTCGCGGTTTAATGAAAAAATTTTGAATTTTTTCAACACAAAAGATATGGTCTATTTTACCCGCTAAATATTATCCGATGACCACCCAAATTGGTAGGCTTCTTCCCTGCCCTAAACTCTAGCTACATGCGAAATTCCGCGTCGATTGGTCTATAATTGCGACCTGTATAGCTACTGCAAAATCCGACATTTTTTCAGTATTTGGTCCATTTCAACCCCTAAACATTTGGCGATCATCTCCAAAAGAAATAGGCTTCTATTCTGACCCAAACCCCACCTTCGTGCAAAATTTCGTAAGGATCGGGCCATAATTGCGACCTGTAGCGTGATTACAAATTAACATGGACAGACGGACAGACGGACAGATGGACGGACGGACATACATAGCTAGATCAACTCAGCTCGGCGAGCTAGGAAGATCCATATATACTTTCCTATATGGGAAACCAATATTTCGAGGTGTTACATAAATTCTGGCCCAATCAAACTTATAATACCCCCAACACATAGTGTTGTAGGGTATAAAAATTGTTCAGAAAATATTTAAATTCCGGTGTTTTCAAAATGTTTATTTCAAGGTATGCATTGACAAAATTTAAAGTTTTTGTAGCGATATAATCCTTTAGAGATATATAGAACATGGTTTTGAAAAGAAGTGTTGACCTTTCATTCAGTTATCGCGGTTTTCAATTATTTATTCAAAATAAATTCAACAAGTTGTTTGATTTTTTATTGTTTTGATACTAATTCTGACATTACAAGCCAAAAAGGTAGACCTCTATACTTGCAATTTTTTCAAAGTTGACCTACCTTCTCTTAATTGTACCATGGAACTATTATTGTCTTTTTGTAACTTAGAATGATACAATTAGAAAAAAAGAACTAATCTCGTCATCGGACGTATGAGCTATTACGAAGTATTTTTTATTATTCAGAAAAACAACAAAAAACAAACGACCCTGCTCCTGACATTTTCCTCCCCATCTTAAATGTTCGCATTCTCACGGGAGACGCATTCAGACGCCATACGCTTTGATTGTGAAAGATATAGGTTAAATTCAGTCGTTTACCAACACTGAACTTTTCACCGTTCTCCAACACACATATTTTATCTCTTCTTTTTCTGTTTCTATTCTAAACAAAAAAAAACACGTGTAAGCCGGAAAAAAACAATAAAAACAATCATTTTTGTTTCCAGCCAGACCAACAATCATTATTTTGCAAATTAATAAATGAATTTACATCAAATTCTTTTAAATAATTGAATAATTTTGAAATATTTTTAAACGATGGAAGAAACAAAAGGTTTCTATGATTTTTGTGTGCCCTACAACAAAGATGAGAAGCTATTGAGAGCAATTTGCAATGAATTGGTGGATTGTAAGTAAATGTAAATAAGAAAAAGTTATAAATTAAAATAAAATTTTATAATCTTTTTGCAGTGGGCTACAAAACAATTGCCATCGAACAGGTGTTCGATCACAGCAAAAAAGAGAATGTCAAGAGGGCGTCTGATATATTTCCGGAACCGATCAACCTCAAATGGCTGCAGGATGAATTCAAAAATAAATTGAAAATTCTACAAAGGCTGACAATTATTTATATGGATGTGGCAGTGGCTCATGCTATGGTAAGGGGGATGCAAGGGACAATAAATTTCATGTGAAATAGAAAAAGTGTATCCCAATCAAAATGCAACAGGAGTACTACCTCCGGGTGCTTATCATGGAAGATATCGTTCCAGCGGCTGGCTACCATGTTATTTTATGGATTTAAGTGAAATAGAAGAAATGTATTAACTTTGATTTCATCGAACAGACAGACTAGTGCAATAAGCAATTTATTTTCCCAAAACTTTTCTGGGATAGCTTTGCTAAAAGGAAGAAATTAACATTCCGCTGTCTATATCTTTATCAGTTTTTTATCAATGTTCCTGCTTTATACACGTTTACTTACTCCTACGCTACTATTCATTTAATTCAAAAGATTATCATTTTTCTATTTTCCAGGGCAATTCAATGAATTTGAAGAAATTTAATTTGGTTGCTGGACAACCCAAAACTGATGCCGCCTTAACAGTATGTGTTAAACTAATATTAGTAGTTTTTAAAAGCCATTAATTGATCCTATTTTCTTGCAGCATTGTTGCACAACCTTTAATGGTGACTTGGTGACATTTGATGCCCAGGCGGGGGCACGTTTATATGTTAATCGTAAAGCCTATCAAGTAGCCGTTAAACGAGGAATATTTTTCGAAATAAAATATTCACCACTGATTGTGGATACAAATTTTCGCAAGGATATTATAAAAATAGCCCACAACTATTTTGTGAGAGGAAAATCCAAGAGTATTATCATTAGCAGTGGAGCAACAAATCCCTTTGAACTAAGGGGACCCTATGATGTGGCAAATTTGTAAGTAAACAAAAAGGATTATTAAAAATTGGTTAAATTATTATTTTCCTCCTCTTTGTAGGTCATTCATCTTTGGTTTGTCTGAAGATCAAGGTAAATGTGCCATAGATCGTTTCTGTCGCCAATTGTTTTTGAGGGCAGGTAAGACTTGAGAACTTTTGTTACACATTGATGGCATTATATTACTAAAATTTTCCATTTTTTGTAGAATCCCGACGTATTGGTAAAACAATAATGTTTGTAAAATCCTCAGGGCCCATTGTATTCTCTGACTCATCATCTTCGGAACATGAAGAAGATGAGGGAATGCTAAATGCAGAAGAAAAAGAAGATCAGGAAGATGTCATTAAGTTTCCAAAAAGTTCCGATTCTGAACAAGAAAGTGTTGACAATGATGATGAACAACCAAATAAAAAGAAAAAACTTTCTTAGCAAACCTGAAACATCTGTTTTCATGAACGAGAAAGCTATATTTTAGGAACTTTTTATAGTTTTGAAAAAATTTTTGAAAAGTACTTCAAAAAATATATATTTAAAAAAAATAACATTTGTAGTTCAGAACAAGGTTCTCATAAGGTTGGCTAGGAAGACTACTTTTTTTACAACGATTTGACAATAAATCCTCTGTTCAGGAACATACAGTAATCTACTCAAGGTGTACATACGGTCGGCCATGATTTTTAAATTTTATTGAATGACTCCAACTCCAATATTGATTTGATAGTTCATTCTTCGACCAGATGTGCCGATTCGACTACCTGTATTCTTCTACCATGGAAACATTGATATGTCAACATTTCTTTAATGTATTTTTTAAATAAGTAGATCTTTTTAACAATTTTTACAAATTTGAATAATTTTTCAATCCACATTTTCATCTCCTGTATTCTTTCATCTACCTGTATTCTTCTACCATGAGTGTAAATAAGACTTAAAGTACGTTTAGATTAACGATTCAATATCATAGCATATCACTGGATTTATGGATATGATTTACGCTATGGAATTGACATTTGAAATCATGGTAGAAGAATATAGGTAGACGCATCGACACAGCTGCTGAGACAATGAACTGTCAAACCAATTTTGGAATTGAAAATGTTGAATGAAAATTATTTGAATTTATAAACATTGTTGAAAAAAACGAATTATAATAACCTCCGAAAGACGTCGTATAAGAAAACATATAAAAATCTATTTATATTTAAAAAAACATTTAAATTTTTTGACATATCAATGTTCCCAAGCGTTGATGCATCTACCTGTATTCTTCTGCCATGTTTGAAATCGAGTGCATTTTGTTGTCTAAATGTGCTTTTAACCCACAGTAAGAAGATTTATTGCTGCTTATTTTAAATCTGGTACAGCATTTACATACTAATACTGAAAAAATGGTTTTCATTTAAGCAATACAAAAAATCCAAGCGTAAACCCAATTGCTTTGTTAATACATCTCTTTCGAACGGAATCCAAGAACTTAAAACTGTATTAGCTCATCCAAATACATTGAAACATACATTATTTTCCTTGCAGAGGCTTATCAAAGCTAATGAATACTTATTTTAAACATTTTTTTTTCAAATAAATGAAAAATATGCATTTTATTTATCAGATTCTTCATCCTGTTTTTCTGTATTTTATTAGGATTTCTTATATTTTTTTAAATATTATTAAGAAGATCTTAGGTACAACTCTGTGTAAACACAATAACTGTAAACTGTTTCTAAATAAATTCGCTTTTAATATGCCATTTTGGTTCGAATAAATAAAAAATATAAATTTTATTTATTTACTTCTTTATCCTCTTTTTATGTATTTTATTAGGATTTCATAATATTGCTAAGGAGACCTTAAGCATACCTCCGTGTGAACACCATGAAGGTAAACCGTTTCTAAATCAACTCGCCCAAAAATACAACTCTGACACACAGCAACTTCCATCGTCGCTCTCAATATGCCGTGCAACGCCGTTACTCCACACGCCTCGCCCTCGATCTGTGTATACAACCCTGTTTTGGCTTTTAAAATGGAGGTCTTTGATGTTGTGCGTACATTAATCTTTAAGTGATGAGTACAAAAAAATTGCAAAAACGTAACTAAAAGTAAAAATTGCTGTAAAATTATTGAAAAATTCTCAAGTATTGAACAAAAGCAATAGAATGATGTTGAAATGAAGTGAATTGTTGGAAAATTTGTGAAGGAAAATGCCTTTGAAAGTTTGGGAAAATACATGAAGGAAAAAATTTTAAGAAGAAATTGATGAAGAAAAAAAAAAAGATTATTAGCACCAGCGGCGGCAGTGGCAGCAACAACAATACAAAAAAAAACGGACAATAACGACGTCGTCTCTAAGTGTATTAACGAATGCCGCATCGCATACGACAATTATATTTGCCCACGAATAAAACGCGACGACGACGATATGGCTCTTATATGTGTATACAGTGATTCGATGATTTTTTGTGTTGTTTAATTGGGCTTGAGCAAATGATGATGGAAAAGAAATTAAAAAAGATATAATTACACGAAGCGGTTGGTGTGTGCTTTTTTTTGCAATAATATACATACTTGAAATCAGTACCAAAGGAAAAAAGAAGATGAAAAAGAATTGTAATGTTTGGAAAATAATTTTTTTTGGTGGAAAAAAGAAAAAAATGTTGCAAAGTATTGTTCAAACATGTGTGAAACCTAGAAACGAAAAAGAATTGAGCGAAAAAAGGAAATGTCAAAATCTAAAATTGAAGTCGCCGTCGCCGCATGTGTTTTTGTTTTACAAAGAAAAGAAAATGAAGTGTTTTGCCATACTGCCACCGGAGAAAAATAATTTCAAATGCGGAAGAGAATTGTGGGGTTGGCTTGCAAGTAAAATAAAATAGATTTTGCAAAAAAAGAAATAAATAGCAGATATCGATAAATTTTTTGCATAATTGATTGAATAGTTAGTTCTGTATGTTTGCTGTGTCTGTCTTCTCTGCATATTTGTGAGTAGCGTGTGATGATAAAAGTGTGCGTGAGTGCGAACAACGTTAAATGTGTTTGTGTGTGTGTGCGAGTGTGGCTGCTTTGTCGGTTGCTCGTTTATGTGCAGTTGTTGGTGCTGTGCTGTTTTAGATGTGTATAGAGAAAATTAAAAATTTAGTTGTTTTTTTCTGTTTCAAGTGTCTTTTTTGTGACGCCGCGATTTTTTCTTCTTTTCGTGCATATACAAAAAATGTAATTGACGTTGCTGGTTGTCATTCTCGTGGTTCTTTTGCCCTGTTTGTCTGCCTATCTTAACACTGGACAATCTTTATGATGGTATATTGTTAAACATTTGATGGCTATTCCCATTTCATGTTGTGTTTATTTTCCTTTCAAACCATTATCATTTCATTTTGTTTCGCTTTTATTTCCTAAAAGTTTCAAGAAATTTGGTATTTTTCTTTTGTACCAAGAAATGTCAATGTGATGTGTGGTTGATTGTGTTTCTTTTTCGCTCTCGCCTTATTTTATTATAATTGCAGTGCTGCAAATTTTCGTACTGTAGTTATGTACACCAAAACAACATTTCTTCTTGATGGTTGCTGCTCTTGTTGTTTTTGTTGTTGTTGGTCATCACCATCCATGGTGTGGCAGCATTGCAATGTATCGGTTGCGGGTTGCTCGTATTTATATCTTCCTACCTACCTACCTACTTTACATCCCACCTTCTTGGTGCATTGATTACATATTTTATTTGAACATGATGAGATGTGCTTCTTCTTAGTCTTCTTTCCATTCGGTGGGTTTGAAGTTTATATTTGTGCTGTACACCTGTACCTTGGTTGGTTGTCACTGTGATGTGTTGGGTGACGACGATCAAGCAACTTCAGAGAGGGAGAGTATGTATGAGAGTGTCGGTGTTTGTGGTTCATTTGCGAGAGGGACGGGGAACGTACGTAACACCATTTACTATACCGGCTTATTTTTTGTTCTTGTATGTATGTATGTACATACATACACATGTGAAGACATGACCAGCTCAACTCGAGGAATATTTTTGGAGTCATTAACTGGAAAAAAAAGCAAGTTAAATAAAAATTTAAAAGAGTTTGACGATGGATAAATTCTAAACCAAATTCCTTCTTTTAAGAAAATTCGATATTTATTAGACCTATGTCCAAAAGAATTGACAATCTTTTTGAAATCGCAGTCGTTGTAAATAACGTGGTAATTAAATCTCTTTAATGTTCAATTAGTAGTTTACTCTTTATAGCTATGTGAAATACAGTTATTTTATAATAACTACTCGCCACTGATCATTTTCTAAAGCTCACGGTGTCACTTATTCCAGTTTTTATTTTAACATCCGTCATGTCTGCGATGTGTGTGCGTGCGTGTGTTTGTTGCAAAAAAACAGGTACAGATATTTTTTGTGTTGTGCTAAAAAAAGAACAAGAGAAAACAAAAACCAAGTGTCCCATAAACACATTCACCGTGAAAAATAATCGAAAAACTTGAGCGATTTTTATTGTGAAATGAAATATACTCGGAACTACCAAAAACCATAGACCTACGTAGGAATACGATTTTGAATAGAAAATAGGTCAATGTTGTAATGGATGAAAATGAATAGGTTCTTAAGCCTTATCGATCTACTGCAGTCTTCTTAAAAATTACAAGTCCAAAAATATATATTTTTTAAAAACAATAGAGCAATATTATTCATATTCTCTACCACCAACAACAGAGCTATTTTACATAAATGTTTCCACTGTCTCGTGAAAGAAATGTCTTATTTTCCGCTATATTCATTCATTTTGCTCTCTTTTATGTAAAAATTAAATGATTTGCTTCCAAATTCTAAACCATTCCTTTTATTTATATACTGTTGTCATTTATTAATTTTATAATGACCATCAGTGGATTCGTCTCTTTTCAAATCTATAGATACCTGCTTTCATTTTGTCCGTTCCAAATCTCATAAAAACACGTTCCATGAATTTCCTCGTAAATATTAATTTTTATCATATTTTTTTCATCAAATAATCAAATCTATTGTACAAATAGTGCATTGAGGTTTCACACATATTACCGTTTCATTCATTCACTCTTCTCATAACAATACTTTCTCTGTAATTTTTCTTAGTTATTTAATTCAGGTAGTAATGGGAAGATTATAGCATTTTCAAAAAAGCGGACTGCCTATTTAATTTCCGTATTATTACTGCATTTGTAATTGATCCGTTTGCTCATTGTTTTGTGTCGTAAATTTTCGTTTTGACATCTCAGAGAATTTTTGTCCCCTTCTCCTCTCACATAAATACTTTCACCTGTTCGGCACCGGAAATACATTTATAATCTCCTTCACTATAGTACTCTCATACAAAGATGGCACATCTTGCCAAATGTAAACAATGTCATGTTTCCCTAATCAATAATCGAAACTCCTTTTACATTTCTTTTCGTAATTCTCCCAATACCGTATTTCATCAACTACTCTCAGAGATAATTTCCTTTATTTACAATTGTACTTGCGGGTTTTCTCAATAATCTAAATTCCTTTTACACTTCACTTTATAATTATCGATGAGTACCTCTACTCTCCGAGAAAAATATAATTTCCTAACTTAATTTATTAATTATCGATAAGTACCTCTACTCTCAGAGAATTAGATCATTTCCCTTATTTACAATTGTACTGTGGTAATTCTTAGAGTTTGTTTATGTTGATACAGCAACCCTACTGATGTTTTAGAGTAAAACTCAGGTTACGGATCGTAAACATTACAGTAGTGAGTGGCATCACAGTTAATTGGTGAGAAATGGTGCTAAAAACTGAAGTTGTTTAAAACATGACATTTTAAAAAATTACATTTCAAATAAAAAATGTATTTTGTTTCTTTATTTGGAACTCCAACGTTATCAATAAAAGTGGAGCTTGACTCTAGATGTTTATTTTGGAAAAAAAAATCCATAATCTTGACAAAAATTAATGGAAGACATTATTAATATAACAATGTAAATATCGTTAAAATCAAGCTGTCTATGGTTATCATTGGCTTTTAGCCCCCTTATAACGGTACCTCCCAATATTCGGTATTGTGATGATTTTAGCTTCATTTTTCGATAGAATGATCTCAAACATGACATTTCGACTAATTGGCTATAGAGGTTCGCGTTTTCGTATGGTCCCATATAACTATAACACCTAAAATTTTAATTTTCCTGGAATTGCTGATATCAATGCAGGGCTATGATACCATATGTTTTTAATTTTTTTCCATTCTCTTGTTGAGAAAATATTCAAATTCAGGTGTCTTCAAAGTGCTTATGGCAAGGTATTCATGGTCAAAATTTAAAGTTTTTGTAGCGAAATAAATCTTTTGAGCTATGTAGAACATGATTCTAAAAACAGATTTTGACATTTCATTCAGTTTTCTGATTTTTTTAATCATTTATTCAAAATCAATGCAACAAGTTATTTGGTTTTTTTGATTGTTTTAATAGTAATTTTGACATTACAAACCAGACAGGTAGACCTCTATACTTGCAATTTTCCATCCACGTCGATCCACGTCTTTGGATAGCCTCCTATATTCGGTATTTTGAACATTTTAGTAACATCTTTCAAATCATCTGTCTTTTCCGGCAGATAATTAGCTATATTTGGTATTTTGGTGATATTTTAGCCACACTTTTCCCTGAAATTATTTGAAATTTGGAAATTTATATTTATTTGTTCATTTTGTTAATGAAATTCGGATAGAAACACCCTTTTTGAGTTAATAATGAACTTGTACACTACTAACCTTCAATTCAGATTTCAAATTGATATGTGGCCAGGCCGCTTAACATTTTAATTTATAATGAGAACATAGGTAGCTTTCCGTTGAGAAAAAAAAAAAAAAACAGAACAAAGATTTTGTACATTTTTAATATTTAAAAGCCTTTACATTGTGATAGGTTTTCCTGTATTTTTATTCATTCAAGTACTTTGTAAGTGAAAAGCAAATGAAATATATATTTTTTTTAATTGTTAATGTATTTCAACAATACTTGTCTTTAAATTGATATGTTACCATGCCACTCTATTTAGTTAAAACTAACATATGATGAGAACAATGCGTGGCGAGAATATAAATTGGGAAAAAACCAGAATATATTTTGTTATGAGAATTATTGTATATATATTCAATACCTTATGACATAAAATTGTGAGGGGCTTCCCCGTATTTCTTTATCCATTCAAATATTTTGTAAGTAAAAAGCAAGAAAAAGCTTAATTTTTTAGTTTTTAATGATTTTCAACAATACTTGCCTTGAAATTGATGTGTGGCCGGGCCACTTTATATTTTACCATATGCTACCGTTTACCAAGAGAAATAAGGGAGTAAGAGAGAATTTTGATCATAACGGAGCATACTTCTGACAGCGGTGGGGACGCTTTCTGTTTTAGTGGTTTATTAATTTAGGTGCGGTACACACTATTGAATGCATGGTGATATATTTAATTTATTTGGAATTTATTAAATTAAAATAATGATTTTTAACAGCGCTTGCCTTCGAATTGATATGTGGACCAGCCTCTTTATGTTTTAACAAATGATGAGAACATAACTACCGTTTTGAAAGAGAAACAAGTAATGAGGAGAGTGAATAAAAAGATTTTTACTAACATATGTTTATGCAAGTTCATCCTGATAATTGACCTATGAAAATTATATGGGAAATATGCGCTAAATTTATTTTGATTGCCAAAAACTTCCTTAATCAATGAAATTTTTTTTTAAAATTTGAAGCTATCTGAATTTTTGGAATTTGAAAATTGACTGCCATTAATATCAGTTAGTGGTAGTATATAAACAAATATATATTTTGTGGAAAAAACGTTCATATTTATGTTAATTAGATAGGTACCTACTTTTATTTGTGAATTTCTCAATATTTCTGTATTTATTTAAACAGTATTTTCCATGTCTGTTTTAATATAGGTACATGAGAAAATTGGGAAAAAGAGATAGGTAGACACTTCAAACGAATAAAAATCCATATTTGTTTCTGAGTAATTATGGAAAAAGATACAATAAAACACAACAACTACAATACAAAAGTAAAGGCAAATAGCATTGATGCTACCACTACAACCAACCACCCCATGGACAGTCACTAATAATCGACATAGAAACAATAACCAACAAAAAATTTAAATAAACAGTAGCTACTTATTCTAAAAATTATTCTTCATTATGTACTATACCTACTTCTCTTGTTTTTAGATTTTGCCTATGTAGACTTGAGAGTGTGTGAGAGATGGAGCGAATGAGAATTTAGTTTCGTCGATTCAAGAGCAATAATAAATATTTTTGTATGATTTTTGTTTTATCAGAAATACATAGTTACATACATATGTAGTGTAGTTTTGTACAAGAAAACAACAAAAACAACACCCGACCATCTGTAGTTAGGCAATGGTGCTGGTCATACATGCTTATATTTCTACTGTGGCTATATTACAATTCCTTTTTGCTGCCTAGTGTTGTCCCTCTACCTAGTCATCGCCATCGTAGTTGTCGTTATACGTTTTAGCTCTTTTTTTACAAATTGTCGCCGTTTGGATTTCTGTGTGTTTTTCTTTTCATATCTGCTACTACTTTAGCTACTTGTATTGTTTTTCTTCTTGTTGTTGTTATGATTATTTAGTCGAGGTGTTGTTATTGTAGCTTGATTCCATTTTTTCCTCTCTGTGTGTCAATGTCTTTTTTGTTCGTCGTATCATCGGGTGTGTATGTTTTTATTTTCTTTTGGCGTTGCAGCCATTCAAGCTATTACTAGCTGCCTGCCTGCCACTATTGCAAAAATCAAATTTTCACCATCTTCCTCGCCATTTATTTGTAATTGTTGCCTGCCTTCATCGTCATGTCTTGTCGTCATCATCAACATCGTACGTCGTCGTGTATGTATACTAATTTTATTTTTTAAAAAAAAATAATAGATATTTATAAATTGCAATTTTATGCAAATCTTTGCAAAAATAATAAAATAATAGCTATTTGTTGTAAAATAAAGTAGCCCATTTTTTATTTACAATACTCGTAAGATTTTGTGAGAGTTCCCATATGCCTTGTATTTCTTTATGCATTCAAGGGGATTAAAAAAACAAGCAAAAGCGCTTTTCATTATTTTTTAAATTAATTTTAACACTACTTCCCTTAAAATTGATATGTGGCCAGGCCACTTTATGTTTTAACATATGATTAGAACGTAAACACCGTTTTACAAGAGAAATAAAGGAGGAGAGTGAAAAATTACATAAAGCGGCATGGCCACACAACAATTTTGCGTTTAAATTTATAAAAGTATTGCTCAAATTTATGATCAACGCATTTTCATCAATTTTTATAACCTCCACTTTCAGAGCCAAATTATGCATGTCAGTCCGTCTGTCCATGTATTTTTCTGAACAAAATTCAGGTCGCATTTATTATCTGAATAAAATGAAATTTTCCATACAATATTTGTTTGGCCCAAGAACAAATCCTATTGAAATTGGTGAGAATCGGTTCAAATGTAGATATAGCTCCCATATATATCTTCAACCGATTTCGGGTTAATTGTGCATCAAATGGCTTATATAAGTCCAATTTACCTGAATTTTTGTACACCCGACCGAATTCAGTCTAGAAACAAGCACATAAAATTTGGGGAAAATCGGTTCAGATATAGCTCCCATATATATGTTTCATCCGATTTGGTTTTTAAGTCCCCAACATTCGCAATATGCATTCGACAACAATGATATTTGGTGCCAGATATCAGATACAGTCCAGAAATACCTCTGTCAAATTGTATCAAGATCGGTTGAAAATATGTATGGAAGCTATACATACATATTTTCAACCGATTTCTGTTTATTGTGCACCAAATGGCCAATATTAATCAAAATGACCTGAATTTTGGTACACCCGACCAAATTTTGAGAAAATCGATTCAGATATAACTATAGCTTTCAAATAAATGTTTCATCCGGTTTGGTGTAAAAGTCCCACACATTAGTTGGGGTTTAAGGAATGATATTTGGTACCATATATCTTATAGATATTGGAAATACCTTTGCCAAATTTAATAGAGATCGGTTAAGATTTGGATATAGCTCCCTTAATTCAATTCTCTGGTTCATTGTGGAAATAATGGCTAATATCAGCCCAAATGGAGTGAATTTCCAGTTGGTGGAACTCGGTTCTGATATATATTTTTTTAATGTAATCCTTCCCGAAGGGACATCATGGACTCTTATAGCAATGTTATTTGGTATAAAAGATACAAATGTCTTTGTCAAAGTTAGTGAAAATCGATTCAGAATTGGATATGCTTACCATATATTACCCTCTGAAACCAAATTATAGCTGCTCTAAACTGTTTCTTGTATTTCAGATATTTTTTAGTGTTGTTAATTTTTTTTTTCTGAAAAATGAATGAATATACTATTTTCTATCGATTTTTTTATAAATGTGTATAGTATATTAGATTTCTGTGCCTCGGGTATTTTTGTGCTTTCAAATGCTTTTTAAACTAAGGTACAATTTTTTTTAATTTTCTAATCTCATTCGCTATAGATGCCATTTTATATTTCCCATACTTTGAAACCTTATTAAGATTTTGAGAGTTCTCCATTTGTTCTTTTATATTTTTGAGGTTGCCTCGAATTTATTTATTCGTTCAAGTAGCTATTTTGTCTGTGAAAAATGATTAAAAACATGATTTTTTATATTGGTGTTAAACACTTCCCTTTAAATTGATGTGTGGCCAGGCCACTTTATGTTTTCACACATTATGAGAACATAACTACCGTTTTGCAAGAGAAATAAACGAAGAGAGTGATTAACGCATTAATCTACATACACAGTTAACACATGCATGCATGTTTACGGCAAAAAAGTCTTCAATTTATAGATTTTGACAAAACAAACAAAAATTACCATTTTATTTCTACTTCAACAAATACCAAGTGAAGAAAACCAACAAATATTTTTTTACCCATGGATTTATACAAAAGAAAATTTTAAGGTAAGTAGCACACAAAATTATTTTCAATTTTTTATAAAATACATTTTTCAAACGCCATTACAAAACAAGAACATTATTGATGAAATACAAAAAGTTTTGCAAAATCATTGGTGAAACTTCGAGAAATTTACGACAATGGTCAGGCAGAAAATGTTTTTTAGAAGTCGTGTTGTGTTTGTAATTATGTGTATCTTTAAATACAAATAGCAATAACAACAACAAACAAATAGCAACAAATATTCAACCAAACAGCCATTCAGCCGACCAACCAGTCAGCAAAGCCAACCGAAAATGCGAAAATGCTTGGTTGATTGTGTGCAGCAGTAGTAGCAGCAGCAGTAATGAATGTTTGTGTACTAAATCAGCAACAACAACAAAACAGAAAAACACTCGGCATTATAATAAAATAACAACAACAATCATATTTACCGATGGAATATACACGACATGCTTCTCGTCTCGACAATAACGACGATGAGACTTCTTGCTCTACACTCACTCAACCTCTTTGGGGATACCAAACAGAGCGAGTGAGTACAACATGAACGACGATGATGACGACGACGCTTAAACTCTGGCTGTCATGTTTGACGTTGTTGCTGTTATTATAATTTTGTTGCTGTTGTTTTTGTTATTTTTGTTAGATAGCTGCTCCAGTGGGCAAAGAAGAAAAGAAAAGTCAAGCAAGCAATTCCATAAAGAAAATGGTTATAACCAGACAACTCGGGGTACGCATTGTTGTTATTTTTCTGTGCTGTTTTTTTCTTTTTCACAATATGTACAAGTGTTTCATCGTTTCGCAGCAATTTTTTTCACCATTTTGAAATTTGTTTGTGTGTATGTTTTTTGTTTGGATTATCCATCTCTTGATTTTTCTTGCTCCACATAATGGCCATATTTGTGTGCTCATTATTAAATGTCAGTGGGAATTATTCTCTTCTAATATAAATCAACTATTTTTGTTGTGGCTGTTGTTGTCTGAATGAAAATTCTGTGTAGAAAAAACGAGTATCATTACGGCTTCGTGTTTTTTTTTTTCTTCCAAAGCCGTTATCTAGCCACCAGACATTCAGCTGAAATTCCATTCACCAAGCAATGCGTTTTGACATATTTTTTACAGTTAAATGGGAATTCGCAATGAAAACACGTTTTATTTAGGTTTTCTGATATCTCACTGTGGAATTTAGTTACATTTTAGTGCCTCTCCCGACCCAAAAAAACCGTTGTAAGAGTCATTCGCCCAAAGGTGGGAGAAAACATGACATTTAGGTATCCAATTGAAGACACTTTTTTTTATTATTTTTGATAATTTATTCTAATTCCGCTACTCTCTCCCTTCTCCCACAATCAAAAATCGGGGATGGAAATTTTAAATTTCTTAAAAGGAGGAGTGTAATATTTTTATACCCTTCACCATAGTATAGAGGGTATATTAAGTTTCAGCATAAAATCGGCATAAAATTCTATGTCGATTTAGCGATATCCGTCCGTCTGTGGAAATCACTCTAGCTTCCGAACGAAATGAAGGAGGATGATAAAATTTTATTCAAATGTATATTATGTCTGCAGGACTTTTGGTATTGAAAATGGGCCATGTAGGTCCACGTTTTGGTATAGCCCCCATATAACGGCAACTCCCGATATTCCGTATTTTGAAGATTTTAGCGACATTATTTACTGGAAATGTTTGAAATTTCGTATTTGAAGTTCTTAATGGATACTAGAGCCAATGACAGAAAATTGTCTGTACAGGTCCACGTCTTCGTATAGCCCTCATATAACGGATCCTCCCGATATTCGGTATTTTATGTAAATTATGAGATGAAGGTCGCGTTTACTATCCGATTGAAATTGGTGAGAATCGGTCCAAATTTAGATATAGCTCCCATATATATCTTCAACCGATTTCAGGGTAATTGTGCACCAAATGACCAATATAAGTCCAAATGAACTGAATCTTGGTACATCCCACCGAATTCAGTCCAGAAGTACATTAAAGTACATTAAATTACAAGAATGATATTTGGTACCAGTATCGTATATATGTTTCACCCGATTTGGGGCTTTAAGTCCCACACATGCGTAAAATGCACTCCGCAACACTAATCTTGATAACCTAATCAGATACAGCTCAGAGATATGTATTTAAAATTTTGTCAAGATCGGTTTATATTCAAATATAGCTCCCGTATATATCTATCCGATATCAGGGTTTTTGTGCACCAAAAAAATTGGAGAAAATCGATTTAATATAATATTTTTTTACGTGAGCTCTACTAAATACGCGCATAGTGGTGTAGGGTATCATATAGTCAGGCTCACCCAACTTTTGACCTTTCCTTACTGGTTTTAAATAAATACTTTTTAATGTTGAGTTACAAAATTCAGAAAAGAAGTTATCTCTATAATGTTGTACAGGATAAATAAAATCAGAATATTCATACGTGTTTTTAATTCATTGCATTTTGGTATTTTTCTTTTAAAATTGCACTAAATTCCTCAATAAAAATACTTTAAATTCTGCAATTGTCATAGTTTTCCTCATGTTCACTCGTAATACCTTGCAATTCAACATTCCCAATCCTGTTTTACACCACCGATAAAAGCTTGCATTTCATTCTCTATGATTTTGTTGTTCTCTTCTCTCTCTCTCACACGTTTGGAGATACATGTGAGATGATGTGAGGCTGTTATTGTTGTGGGTGAGGTGAGAAAAATTAATGGGGTGGGATGGGGTGCTGCGTCGAAATGACGAAGTGGTGGTGGTGTTGTATATCGAGTTTAATCGTTGTTCGTTTGTCACTTTGTGTTCTTATTATGTTATCTTTCTTATTTTTATTCTTCGGTGCAAATTTATTGTTATGTGAAAATATTTGACTCTTTTTTTAGAGTTGTATTTGCCAAGCAAGCCTCTCGGCTATTGCAGCGTTTATTGTTTGTTATTGGTATATAAACACGACGGCAGACAGAACGGACGAATTCACTTTGTTATGCATGTTTTTTTTTTCATCGACTTGCCTGTCAAACATTCCAACGTCTTGGTCTTTGTCTAATTTTCATGGTAATTTAGCGAACTACAATTGGTATCTTTTTGAAAATTTTAGTCTTATTCACTATCTTTTTGTCATTGTAATTTTTAGTTCTAGTTATATTCACTATCATTTTGTCATTGTAATTTTTAGTTTTATCCACTATCTCACAAACATCGGCATAATATTTTTTATCGCACTCAACCCCCCCACATACGTATACACAAATCAAGTCGTGGTACTTGTTCTTGTTGTTTTGCCAACGCCGTTGCTTATTTGACGTTTATTTTAACGGAATTTCCTCCAAGTTGATTGGTGAGTGATTTTTGCTGTTCTTCTTCTTCTACTTCGTTTGTGTCTTTTTCTAAACGTCGCCATACAACACCTAGCGCTAGCCATACACGAATTATGTATGTGTGAATGTTGTTTGAATTTTTCTTTAGTCGCTGGCTCGCTGTGTCGCCATTATAAATTTAATTTGTGTTGTTGTTGTTGTAATTGTAATTGCATACACAAAAAAAGAAACTTATTTAATCATATACACACACATACATACACCCATGTATGCATATAAAATTGATATCCAAATGATTTGTGCGCTGTATTGTGTGTGTCGCCGTCGGCCAGCATTCAGCAGAGGTGCTGCAATTAATGGCTCTCACTCTCATAATACGACGACGATGACGATTTTCACGATTTTCTTCGGCAAACATTCTTTACTGTAGGTGTGTGGCAAATCAATGTGTGTCGGCGTGTGTGTGTGCACTTTTTTTGTATTACTCTTGCTTTTTCTGCACATTTTTATTAAAAGTAATATTTTCGTATTGTGGGGGCATCACACATCTCTTGATCCGTTGGTCGGCCGGTCGTGTCTTGTTTGTAATACTTTTACCACAACGAGACGACCTTTGCCCAAAACAAAAAGCATACGACGACGTCGTCGTATACTCTACCCAGTATCATCCATAACAAAAAACACAAACAACCAGGCCACCGACCTTCGTCGTCGCCGTCGTCGTTGAAGATGTGTGTGCTCTCTTCTTCTTCTTCTTGCTTATTCAAAAAACACTCATCTCTATGAACCGTTGAATGCACGCTCGCTCCATTGTATGCCAAGCAAGTTAACCAGCAAACGTTCACATGTCCGCCTATTTGCCTTTATGTTTGTCGGTCGGTCTGTCTGCCTGTCCGTCCATCCGACCAACCGTCTGTTCGTTGTCTACTACCGTTGCCGGTTGTTTTTGTTGTTATATGCTGTTGTGTACTTGTCTAAAGTCTGGCGAGTCTCTGCACGTGATACGGTTTTTATTTATTTTTTTTTTGTTGCCTCATTGTTTTTATTATTCTTTTTTTTATTTTTATTTTTGTTTCGTTTTCACTTTGTATATTTTTCTGTTTACTTTTTTGTTTTATTTTTCTTTTCCTCCATTCCGACCGACATGCATCGTCGTTTTTCGGAATTCCTTTTGCTTTTTTTTTGTTTTTGCTTATTTTATTTAATTCCCTTTTGTTTGTGCTTGCAGTGAGCCAGCACAATTGACTCGTGTGAGAATTGTGGTTATGTTCTCTCGCTCGCTCTATCTCTCTCACTCGTTGTTGACTTTGCGTCAGAAGCTCTTTGTTTATTTATTCATTCATATTTTGCAAATGATGAAGAGTGTTGCCTACTTGCGATTTAAAAATAAAAACGCCAAATATAACTATATGTCAAAGATGAAGGAATAAAATAAAGGAAAATTAAAAGAATCGGTAAACAGATGATTATTTATTTTGATAATTTGCATTTTATAATCAAAAAATTAGGTGTTTTTATAAAAAGTTTTGAAGAAAATAAAAAAATAATAAAAAGGTTAAATTTTTTAATTACTTTTTTATACGTACCAAAAAGAATGAATTTGAATTTTTTCAGTTTTTGGAATTTCATTATTTAGTTCTTGGAAGTTTATGTGATTTTTAGAACTAAATGTTGTCGTGTACTCATTTTGATAATATCAAAAAATCAGCCAATCCAAATTTCTATGTGATTTTTAGCTATTATTTTTGGGCAACATTGGTTTGAACAGCTCACGCACGTTTCGTATTTATCTCACTGTCAAACATCTTCATTGCTGTATAGTGCATGATAAGATTTCGATACACGGATTATATTAAAAAATATATATGGTGAGCAACAACCGTAAAATCGGATGAAGATGTTTATCGAAGCTACATAAATATCTGTACCGATTTCCATAAAATTTGGTAGAGATATTTTCGAGCTGTATCTGATGTCCGGTATCAAATATAATTGGAGTAGAGGACATATTACACATGTGAGCGACTTAAACCCCCCAAATGGGATGAAACATATATATGGGAGCTATAGCTATATTTGAATTGATTTTCTCCAAATTTGAAGTACTTGTTTCCTGGATGAATTCAGTAGGATGTGCCAAAATGCATGTCATTTGGAGCACAAAAAAACCTGAAATCGAATAAAGATATATATAGGAGCTATATCCAAATCTGAACCAATCTTGGCAAAATTTTAAATACTTATTTGGGAGCTGTATCTGATTTCTAGTACCAAAGATTGTTGTTGGGGAGTGCATTTTACGCATGTGGGGGACTTAAATCCCCAAATCGAATGAAACATATATTTGGGAGCTAAAGCTATAACTGAGCCGATTATCCTCAAATTTGAAGTACTTGTTCCTAGTATGAATTCCGTCGGAATTGCCAAAATTTAATCGAAATCGGTTGAAGAAATATTTGTTAGCTATATCTAAATTTGATCCGATACTCGCCAAATTTCAATAGGGTTCGTCCTTGGGCCAAACAAATATTGTTTGGCAAGAGTAGAATCTGCCCTATTTTACTCCCAACCAAAAACGAGGAAAACATACTCGAGTGACATCCAAAAATTGAGTTTGATCATTTTTATCTGCTCCCAGGAGCGCTCCCGTTAAAATTCGAGTGAATTTCGCTCTTAGAAGAGCGAGGTAATCCTTCAACACCAACATTTCAGTCAATCCGAGGTAATGGAACAAAGCTAATATACACTGCTACAGCATCAATATCATGGTAGAAGAATACAGGTAGTTGCATGAAGACTATGTTATTATTTTTAAAATGTTTTTCAAAAATAATTTAATTTTTATATCTTTTTTTATACGACGACAATCGGAGCTTTTTATGGTATGAATTTTTCAACAACTTTTAACGAATTTGAATAATTTTTCATTCAAAATCTTTAACTTCAAAATTGCTTTGATAGTTCATTGTCTCAGCAGCTTCGTCGATGCGACTACCTGTATTCTTCTACCATGAACAATATCAATACTTACTTCTGATTTACACAAGGCAATTTTAAATTCCGTTATTGTTTGTTGTTGCTGAGAGAGGAGTATGGACAAATGGAGTATGTTTGCCTCTCAAACAACCTCTCCCACCAAACAGCAATTATTTGTATCAAAACACAAATTAGCAAATGATTAACGCCATAGTTGGCATCACTGAATTTTTGATGGATTTTCAAAAGGAAATGTCAACCAATAACAAACAGTGTTGCTTACCTTGCTCTAGCCCATATTCTCTCTAGCAATGTGTTTTAATTTTATTTTCATCAAACTAAGAAAAAAATGGGAAAAAATATAACAAAAACAAATGATGACAGATCTCATTGGTTGTGATTCTGCAACTAAACCGGGGGAGGGAGGGAGTAGTGGTTAGAAGTGGTGCAAAAAATGTTTGTTGTAAATTGTATACGTTTGATTTTTGTTGTTTAATAAGGTTTGTTGGCATTAGATGCATGGATGAACAGACGGATCACTGTTTTTTGTGTTTGTTGGCTGGGTTGGCTTTTGAATTCTCTGGAAATTGTGCTGATGCTGATGAGATGCTGTTGCAGTTACCTAGTATCCAATTTCCCATTCATTCATTGTCTGCATTTATTTTTCATTATTTATTTCATTTTTTTATGTATTTGTATTAAACAACAACAACAAAAACAAATAATACTAAACAGCTATAATAAATACAGTAACAGTAATAATACCAACAACAGCAACAACATCAACTAGATAGGTATGTATCCAAGATATTTAATATTTATAGGAGAGGTGAGAAGAGTTTGGCTGACTAGCTGGCTGGCTGGATGTTTGGTTGGCTGTTTGATTGCTTCAATGGTTTTGCTTTAGAAAATCGTTAAATATAAAAAAATCCAATCATTCGTCGTAGTCGCCGTTGTTGTTGTTGCTGTTTTTACTTTTTCATTTGTTTGTTGGTAGGTCGTTTGGTTGGTTGGTATGTTTGTTTGCGCCTCGTATTGTTTTTACTATTGCCCATCGTCGTCGTCGTCATCGTGGTCGTAGTCGTCGTTGTTGTCGTCGTCGTCGTTGGATGGATGGATGATGGTGTTGCTGCGACCACCAATGTTTGTTGTTATTGTTGCCGTTCTTGTTACTGTTTCTGCTACTTTAGAGATACTTTTTTTTTTTTGATTATATTTGATGTTAATTTTTTCTTTTGCCCAACTGTACTTTTTTTTCATTCTTCTCTCCTTGCTGCTGCCATTGCCATTGTTATTAAATGTGTGTGTCGCATTGTGTGTAACAACCAACCAACTACTTATTTGTGTGGTGGCAATGGTGATGATGACTGAATGAATGAATTCTTCTTGTGGACTGACTACTGTGCTTAACAAACCTTTTGGAATAGCTACGTCTTTTTTCGCCCTTCATTGGCATGGAGACACTTTTTTATCTAAAGTTATCACTGAATGACCAAAAAAGTCCCCTCTTCAGTTGGTTAATGTCCATTGGTGGATTTGTGTAATGCTGAGGGTTGGTTGGTTGTGAATGTTCTTTGTTCAACTCAACCCCAGTGAAGACCTTCGAGGACAAACAGCCTTGGTACATCTTTATAAAGTCTTAAAATGGCCTCTAAAGACGACCTCCTTGAACACTTCTTTTGTCTAAATTCCTAGTTAACTATAGGCCGAGAAATGGTATTTTTTTAAAGACGACCTTCAACGTAGATGGGCGGATATAATTTATAGAAAAAAGCTGGTATATAATTAATAGAAATGGTTGGCGCCCAATCGGGGATATAATTTGTATAGAAACCCGACGCCCATTATTAAAAAAGTTCTGTTGGCCAACTGTTGATAATTTTTACAGAACTTTTACAGCTCCCAAACCTTCGAAAGTTTCATCTTTAGGAAACCTTTCAAAAATCTTTGGATCATAAATTACCTCAACATGGTGTCTTTTAGAATTATAATTTTCATTATTTGGCTCTAAAATGTACCTATTTTTTTATAAAGGCAAAAAAGTTTTTTAGATAACCTGTCAAATGTCTTCTGTTCATGAAATCGCAAGGCCACAATCAATATTTTCTTTTTTCGATATTTTGACATCAGGGTCTACACTATTTATTAAATATACTTACTCACGATTAGGCGCCAGAAATTGGTGTAAACCCTCAATTGCACGCTAGGTTAGGGCCAAGATTATGAGTCAACATTTTCCAATAGAAATTCCAATGGTCGTCAACATTTGGCATAGCTATAAAAAAAACATTGGGCGACAAAACTTCATGTATTGCATGCGTACGATTGGGCTCCAAAATTTCATATAAACTTTACCTTTTTGGCATCAGAATCTAAAAAATGTCCTTACCATTGGGTGCCAGAAAAAATTGGGTGCCACGGTAAAATATATTTACAAAATATATTTGTTGGGCACCATAATTGGGTATAAAATTGGCCGAAAAAATTGATACATTTGTAGGGGATAAAACATACCCACGATTGGATGGTAGAAAATGTCGGTAAAATACTTTACCGGTTGGGCGCCATCTTTTATTTACCATTGGCCGACAAAATTACCCCTTTTTCGCCAAACTCTATAAAATGACCTTAAAATTGGAAACTTGAATTTGGAAACAGTAAAACAAAACAGTTATATAAGATAAAAATATATTTGAGATTGGGCGCCACAAGTTTGCCTTAATATGTACCCAACGCCAGTTCAACGCTCGTTTTTCTATAAAACATAAAGGGTGAGATAAAAACTGCAACAAAGTCAAACGTCATAATTTTTACATTTTTTTAACTTTATTGAATGAAAGCAAAAAATGTCGGAAAGAGCATCAAATTTCAGAAAATGTTTAGATTTGTTCGAATTGGTCACCTTTGGCACGAATTATAGCCTTCAAACGGCCAATGAAACCGTTATACGCTGATCGAATGTTGCTCTGCGGTATTTTGGCACATTTCCGGCGAAGCGCTTGCTTGTGGTGATCGACACTTTGGTATTTTTTAGTGCCAACCTTGATTTCCAAAATACACCAGACACAATAATCCAACGGATTGGTATCCGGAGATTTTGGTGGCCAAGGAACCTCATTCTTGAAACCATTTTTGGGTGGCGCCTGCTGAGTGCGATGGTGCTGAGTCCTGTTGGAATGTCCAAGGTCTGCGGCCAAAATGCTTGCGTGCCCAACGCTTTAATACACCCTCCAGAATATTTTCGCGATAATATTTGGCATTTATTCTGATGCGAGAAAGCGACCATCGGCTGTTATGGCGGCCCACACCATCACCATGGCCGACGCCTGAGTTCTGGTGGCCAACCGAAGGTGCACATTTTCAGCTGACCTCATTTTGTTTGTTTACGAACTGCTGGACAACGAATGTTTTCTCATCGGAGAAAACCAAATTCGGCAGTTCACCATTTTCGGAGAAGCGAAGCAACACTTTAGCTCTTTCGAGTCTATTTTCGTTCTGTTGCAGTGAAAGTTCTTGCGCTTTTTGGAATTTCAATGGCATTACCCCGAGCTCATTTTTCAATATTTGCCGAATGGAATATTGCGATATGTTCAGCTCACGAGTCATTTTTGGGCCACTGCGACACGGGTTTCGATCAAGTCGTTTCTTAACTTTTCGAAACATTTGCTGCAGATGTTCCTTGCCGTCGGGCTACGCTACCAGTATCACGGTAACGAACGATGGTAAGAGACACAAACATTTAAATGCTCTAACGAAAACCACTTGTGGTTTTCCAGCCAAATATAAAGAAATTACACTATAACGCTTGAAATCCATCACGAATAATTTTTTTTCTGGATAATTCTCACCAAAATGCTTTTGTGCGCTTGTAAACAATATAATGAGCTGTCACTGGTGTAATTTTAACAGCTTTCGGAGGAGTGGTTTAGAAATGACAGCAGCCTGAAGTTGGTTGCAGTTTTTTATCTCACCCTTTATATATCAACGACGGGGAACCAGAATTTTGTATACCTCTTTTTTTATAAAATATATTCAGAAATTTCCTATCTATAGAAGACGCTATATCTATCCCTTAATACCCAAAGATTGTCTCCTTCCTAGCTTAGCTTAGCTTCACATCAATTTGTGTTATGATACCACTTTAATAAGCCGATCATAACTGATTTCGAGTACTATAGACACCTATCTCGATTAGACACAGGTTTCGTAAATCCAAAGCACCGTAATGATACATTTTTATTTTCCCACTGAATTTATTTATTTTCTACAAAAAAGTAACGTTATTAAAAAATTTGTGGAGTAGACATGGTGTAGACATTTGCTACAAATATTCATTAGAGCGACTAATATAAAAATGGCAAAAAACAAAGTAAAAACCATCTACTTTAGGGTTTCACACACAGAAAAAACCGAATAAATCTCATTTAATGTGTTTTTTTTTTTGTTGAGATTGTGGTTGTTGCTGTTGTTTGTGTAATCAAACACAACACAGAGTAGAGTGGAGCAGAGTAGGCCCCCCATAGCTAGACAGCAACACCAATCAACCGAGTAATTTAATTCGTCTCTCTCACTCATTAATTCCATGACTCTCATTCTCTCATATTTTTCACTCTCGCCAAATTGAAATACCTATGATTTTTTTTAATAAGAAGAGTTCATTGATCTCACAGTTTTTGTTACTTCTTTGAAAAGAGAGAAAAAAAAAAAACAAAAACAACAACAAATTTACAAACATCCACAAACAATTACAGTACAATTTTTGTTTTACTATTTGGTATTATACAGTTGAGATAATGGGAGGTGAAATGTTTTTTAACAAATGTTACAGATGTAGTGGGAAAAGCTGGCGCCCAAAGTGGGAAATTTTGAAAAGAAATCATGTGGCGCCCAATCGTGCAAATCAGGTGTAAAAGATTTTTGAGTCCAATCATTTGAATATTTGGCGACAGGCATATACAGGTTGATATTAAAACAAACTGGAACAAAGTCAAATGCCATAATTTTTACATTTTTTTTAGATTTTATTGAATGAAAGCAACAACTTCCGGAAATAGCATCAAATTTTAGAATAAGTTTAGATTTGTTCGAATTGGTCACCTTTGGCACGAATTATGGCCTTCAAACGGCCAATGAAACCGACAAACGCTGCTCGAATGTTGCTCTGCGGTATTTTGGCCCATTCCCGGCGAAGCGCTTGCTTAAGGTGTTCGACACTTTGGTATTTTTTAATGCCAACCTTGCTTTGGTGGCCTGGAAATTTTGGAGCTGGAAATGAAGCGAGGAACCTCATTTTGTAACCATTCTTGGGTGGCACGTGCTGAGTGCGATGGTGCTGAGTCTTGTTGGAATGTCCAAGGTCTGCGGCAAAATGCTTTCGTGCCCAAGGCTTAAATACACCCTCTAGAATAATTTCGTGATAATATTCGACATTTATTCTGATGCCACGATCGAATAATACGAGCGCAGAGCGACCATCGGCTGTTATGGCGACGCACACCATCACCATGTCTTATGAAAATATCCGCCACTAAATCGACGGCCACACTATTTACCACATGGACTGCGGAGATGAGAACACAGCTGAATGTGCAGGTCGAGGGGCATATAATTCCGACCACCAACTACCCCAAAATTCTTGGGGTCACATTCGATAGCATGTTCAAGTCTTCCGCGCAAGCCACAGCTATTTGCGATAAAATGAAAAGTAGGAACAAGGATAAAGAAACCTTGTTGACCTCTTATAAAGCGATAGGTCGGTCTGTGGTTAGCTATGCGGCTCCAGTCTGGTCGGCGAATACAAGTGCAACGCAGTGGAAATGTATTCAGACGTGCCAGAATGCCGCCCTGAGAACTGCAACAGGGTGCCTCCTCATGACGCCTGTGGACCACTTACATGAGGAGACGAAGGTTCTTCCCTTACGTCAGCATAATCATATGCTTTCGTTGCAGTACCTGCTTGGGTGTTATCGCGGGAGTCACCCTAACCACCATATGGTGGATAGAACTCCCCCACCCAGGCGTTTCAGGAAGGACCTGCACGATCTAGAGAGAGAGGTCCAGCGATATAAGAGAGAGCCTCTAGATCATGAAGCCTATCAAGCAGGTCTGAATAGCATTAATACTGATGCAGTCGCAGAGGTAGTCAATAATTACAGTATGAATGCCATACTCGGAGTCCACCCCCATCCATTGCAGCTGAAGAACGTCGGCTGCCTAGGCAAACCAGGGTAGTCTTGGCCCAACTACGTTCAGGATGGTGCAGCCGTCTCAATTCGTATTGGGCACGAATTGATGAGGATGTGCGGAATGCCTGCCCAGCGTGTGATACAGGCCCGCACAACACGCTGCATTTGTTTAATTGTCCTGCCAAGCCTACCCAACTCCGTCCAGAGGATCTATGGCTACAGCCCATAAAGGTAGCAGAATTCCTAAACCTGGACATTGAGGAAGAACCAGATTAGTCGAAAAAAAAACAACAGAACGTGTAAAATTGCTACAACAACAATCACCATGTCTGGCGCTTGAGTTCTGGTGGTCAACCGAAGGTGCACATTTTCAGCTGACTCCTTTGGCAAGTAAACACGATCATTTTGTTTGCTGTACAACGATTGTTTTCTCATCGAAGAAAAACAAATTCGGCAGTTCACCACTTTCAGCAAAGCAAAGCAACTCTTTAGCTCTTTTGAGTCTATTTTCTTTCTGTTGCGGTGTAAGTTCTTGCACTTTTTGGAATTTCAATGGCTTTACCCCGAGCACATTTTCAATATTTGCTGAATAGAATATTGCGATATGTTCAGCTCACGAGCCATTTTTCGGCCACTGCGACGCGGGTCTCGATCAAGTCGCTTTGCTATTGTTGCTGTTTTTTTCGTCTACTTCCTTGACGTCGGGATACGCTACCAGTATCACGGTAACGAGCGATGGTACGAGACGCAAAAGATTCTGAAGTTGGTTGCAGTTTTTTCATCTCACCTGTAAATTATAGAAAAGAATGGCGCCCGATCGGGAATATTATTTATAGAAAAAAATTGGCGCCCAATCTGGGATATAATTCTTAGAAAAGACTGGCGCCCACTCGGAGTTATAATTTATAGAAAATAGACTGGCGCCCAATCGACTGACGCTTAAACTATAGAAAAAAACTGGTGCCTAATCAGGGAAATAACTGGCGCCCAATCGTGGATTTAATTTTTAGAAAAGACTAAAGATATTCAAGGTTCCAACCGCGCATAATTTTTTATGGAAATTTTCTGGTTTTCATTTGAGCGGTATTTTTCGACGGATTTTACTAGAAATTTTCAAGTTCCTTCCCAGTGGTGGAGGGTATAAAAAGTTCCGCCCGGCCAAAGATAACAGCTTTTTTACTGAATCTAGTGAACAGTTTTTTTTTTTTGAAGTTGTTGGATCAAATTTTTTCTAAAATTTGTGCCATACCGGCGCCCAATTCCTGTCACGTATATTTTGACATCACTGTCTTTGACATTTACATGTATATATAGTTCTTTGTTGTATTGAAAATGGCAATTTTACCCCCTTGTCTGTATGTATTTGATTGTCCAGACCTTGACGTCGTTGCCGTCATCGTCTCATCTCCGTTGTACGTAGCTACACGACGTACACAATCAACAATTATTTATATCCACATTTCATATTATAATAAATTATAATCGATTTGTGTTCGTCGTTCTCCCTCCTGGTTTTTCTCTCATTTCATTCACACATTTGCACACAACCATTTAGTGTGTATGTATGTTTGTTTGTTGGTATGACAAATGACACTAAAAGTACAGTTTGTTTCTGCTGTTTCTCTCGTGCAATGTAACATTTTAGATAAACACAAACAATCATACTAGCAGCTACCTTCCTACCTACATCCGTTCTCTCAATTCAAATATTTTAATGAGATGTCGTAGATGTATTTTTGTTGGACCACAATTTCAATATTTTATTCTTATTTTATTTCTTTAATCATTGTTTGCTTAAAAAGCTTGGAAAATCGAATGAAAATTTCAAGAAAAAATTATTACAATTTACTTAGTTGAAAGATATAAAATTGTCATAAAATCCAGGTCGACCTGTGACATACTGCATTTTATGTGTCTGGTATTCCAAATATTTTTATTCCATCTACCCTAACTCTCTCACCCACCGACATTTCTCCCTTAACCCAATTCTTTTATTCTTTCTCTGGCTCGTGCTGTGATGATTTTAATATAATTTTTTCTCCTCAATATGCCAGTTTCTCTCCCTCTCTTCGTCTCTAATATGCATCTCTTTCCATGAATGTTTAAAAAGGACTTGCCATTTTTCCTTCATGTTTTGGCATTTTGACACTTGTCTCTTCTTTCTTTTTTTTTGGCTTTGCTTTTAGTTCAACATCCTTTAATTGCTTTTGTTTTGCTCCACATCTTCTATTGACAGCATTTTGACAATTCTCGATTTGTTAGAACAACTCTGACAGTGTTGTACTTCTGTATCATTCATGAAAATTGGCATTTTGTTGTTGTTTTGATGCCTCTTCTTCTTCTTCTGCTTCGGTTATGTGAAATAAACAAAACATTTCTGTGAGAGATTCCTTCGTGCCAGAAGAGAGAGAGAGATACCAATGTAGATGAGAGAAGCACGCAATATGGTCATGGTTGCCATGCATTGTATTATTTTTCGATCGTTTTTTTGGGTTAATATCCAATTGTTTGAGCTCGTTTTCCAAAAATCTGCAGCATATAGAATCATGGCGCCCAATAGTGAATATTATTTAATAGAACTAATCTAGCGAATATGCGGTGAATATATTTGCTTGTGATTCTTTGGCGTCTTTAATATTTGTGGAAAATTGTGGATTTTTCGAGAATCTGGCGCCCAATCAAAAATATTATTTTGGTGACATTTAATAGAAAATTCTGACGACCAATAGTGTGGATTTTCTTTAGATTTTTAATTTATGGCGCTCAATCAAGGATTGCTTTTACAGTATCAAATGAAAAAACTGCAACTAACTTCAGAATGCTGTCATTCCTAAGCCACTCATCCGACAGCTGTTAAAAATATTCCAGTGACTGCTCATTATATTGTTTACAAGCGTACAAAAACATTTTGGTGAGAATTTTCCAGAAAAAAAGTTATTCGTGATGGAATTCAAGCGTGACTTCTTTATATTTGGCTGGACAACCACAAGTGGCTATCGTTAGAGTACTCAAGCATTTAAATGTGAATATATCTTTTGTGTCGCGTACCATCGCTCGTTACCGTGATACTGGTAGCGTAGTCCGACGTCAAGGAAGTGGACGGAAGAAAACAACAACATCAGCAGAAATGGTTCGAAAAGTAAAGAAGCGATTTGATCGAAACCCGAAAAATGGCTCGTGAGTTTAACATATCACAATATTCCATTCGGCAAATATTGAAAAATGAGCTCGGGGTAAAGCCATTGAAATTTGAAAAAAGTGCAAGAACTTACACCGCAACAGAAAGAAAATAGACTCATAAAGAGCTAAAGAGTTGCTTCGCTTGGCCGAAAGTGGTGAACTGCCGAATTTGGTTTTCTCCGATGAGAAAACATTCGTTGTCCGGCAGTTTGTAAACAAAGGCGAACAAAATGATCGTGTTTACTTGCCAAAGAGGTCAGCTGAAAATGTGCACCTTCGGTTGGCCACCAGAACTCAAGCGCCGGTCATGGTGATGGTGTGGGCCGACATAAAAGCCGATGGCCGCTCTCCGCTCGTATTAATCGACCGTGGCATCAGAATAAATGCCGAATATTATCGCGAAAATATTCTGGAGGGTGTATTAAAGCCTTGGGCACGCAAACATTTCGGCCACAGACCGTGGAAATTACAACAGGTCTCAGCACCATCGCACTCAGCACGCGCCACCTAAGAATGGTTACAAAATGAGGTTCCTCGCTTCATTTGCAGCGCACAATGGCCCCCAAAATCTCTGGATACCAATCCGTTGGACTTTTGTGTCTGGATTATTTTGGAAAGCAAGGTTGGCACTAAAAATAAATACGAAAATGTCGTTCACCTCAAGCAAGCGCTTCGCCGGGAATGGGCCAAAATACCACAGAGCAACTTGTTCGGGCAGCGTGTGACGGTTTCATTGGCCGTTTGAAGGCCATAATTCGTGCCAAAGGTGACCAATTCGAAAAAATCTAAACTTATTCTAAAATTTGATGCCAATTCCGCCATTTTTTGCTTTCATTCAATAAAATTTATAAAAAAAAAATGTAAAAATTATGGCGTTTGATTTTGTTGCAGTTTTTTTTTTATCTCACCCTGTAGATGTTTAGTAACATTTTAAAACTTGGCGCGTAACCTTACAGCTCAAATGTCCAAAATCACTTTGGTACATCTATCCTACACTCCATCAGTGACTCTCATACCAAATTTATGAGTTCTAAAATCCTGCAAAATTTAAAAATTCTAAAATTCCGTTTAACCAACTAGTGGCGCCCAATTGTAAAAATAATTTTTGTTAATTTCCCAAAAACGTTCATTCTATCGTTTAAAAAGTGCATACGATCAACATATAAGACAATATCTCATCCCTCTTCCTTAAAAATCCTGACCCTGTTTGTAGTTGGAGTTTTTTTCCCATTTGTTGTTTCTTGTGTTTGCCTGGCAATCCTACATCCTCCAGCCCAAGATGTGACAGTCAAATTGTGACAATCATAATAATGAGTATTATGGTGGCACACTGTGAGTGCGTGTGTGTCCGTCGTGTTTGGAGCATGACAATTGCAACTCTCACGAATTGCTTTACCTCTTTTTCTTCCCATCTGTCTGTCTGCTTGCCTGGCTGCCTGCCTCCCGTTTTTGGTGATTTTTTGACATATCACACGAATTTTTTTCCTTTGTGCGACAACCCAAACTGAGTATAGAGTAGTAGCTGACAGACCGGAGTTCAATACGACATGCAAAAAAATCGAATGAAAAAATATATCATAATTGTGATTTGAAAAAAAAAGTATGGAATTGAGTAAACAAAAACGAACGGGGATAATGTTTGAAAAAGAAAATTTCTCGAAAATTTCTATGGTTTTTATTGTCTATCTATCGGACGGTTGGTCGGTCGGTCGGTCATATAACTAAACAGTATCTATTCCTTGGCAAATGTTTTATTTTTGTATATGTGCGAATGTATGTGTGTGTGTGTGTGTTTGAAAATGTCAATTGAGTGTCTGGTCCTGTGAATTTTTTGTCTGCTCTTCTCGTTGCCTTTGCATTACACCAGCCAGTAGAACCCCTACACCCACTGAAATTTTGCAGCAGTGCATTATCCTTTTTTTGTTTTTAGGTAAGTTTGGAACTAAATACATTTTTTCATGGAATTCCACGAAGTAAAAATAGATACCTATTTCGGGAATTGTCTAGACCAAGATGAGATTTCTCCTGGAAAAAACCCCAATGAATTCTGTTTGACCTCCTCCTCCCTTTATATTTGAATGGTATGAAAGGTAGGTGGTGGTTATGGCCTCCTTATCTTCTTCTTTTTCTTAGTGCCACATTAATGTATTCCTTTTTTTTGTGAATCCTTGACGCATTCACCGTTATTCCCTTGTTCGGTTGCGGATCCTCTATTCCGCTACCAAACAGAAAAAATCAATAACTTCAAATTTTTAAGAAGGTTTTTTTTGTCCCTTGTCATCCATCCTTTCTTTGGGAATGAATGTGGCCGTCGCTCTCCTTCTTTTCTTTTTTTCTCGATTATGTCCTCTGTTATTATGATCTGTTTGTTGTTGTTATTATTGTTGTCATCGTTGGGTTTTTGTAGTTGTTGAGGTGGTAATGAGGAGCCAACCAGCCATAGGTTCGCTGTTCGTTTTTTTTATTTTATTTCATTTTTTTTCTACTCCTTATGAAAAATGTTAATTTGCTGCTGCAAAACGCGAAAGGAAAGGGTGATGATGGCAAAGCAAATAAAAGACAAAAAAAACTCTGCTGTGACCCACCATTTTGTGTCTATACCATGCGAATAAATTATGGATCAGTAATCATAATTTTTAGAATTGAGAAACAAAAAAAAATTCTGCGTGAAAGACTAGTGGAAAAGTGGTATCGAATTCAATATTTTGTTGCTAAAATATTTTATTACCTCAAATCTGCCATCAGAACAGTGTCCAATGGTTTTGAAATGTCTGAGTAAAGTTCCATAGAACGGACAGTTTTTAAGTGCCCATGAAGGTCCCTCACCGGGGAGTACTGATGGCATGGGACCTCTCCGGAATGGTTATTATTTGTAATTTTCGCATGGAAAAAATAATTTTTTCTAAAAGATGGAGTACACTGGTTTCGAAAGGTGTTTGTGTATTCATCCCGGTCTCTTACCATTCACATTTTTAACGAATGAAATCGTCTGAAAATTTATATTGCCGATTTCACTATAATTTGGCAAATTTAATTTTGTTCCGAATTCCAAATTTCATTGACTTTGGAGGTATATAGCGTGTTAGGTGCATCAAATACATAAAATCGGCCGAAAATGTATGTTAGAGCTATATCAAAATCTGAAGCGATTTTAATAAAATTGAGCAACATTTTTTGTATCAAATTCCGTCATTTTTTCCAAATTTTATTGGAATCGGTCGTACATATCGTGTTTGTTGCATTAAATATTTGAAATAGCCCCAATATGCAGTGTGAGATAAAATAACTATACCCTCCAGAATATTTTCGCGATAATATTTGGCTTTTATTATGATGCCACGGTCCATTAATACGAGCGGAGCGACCATCGGCTGTTATGGCGGCCCACACCATCACCATGGCCGGCGGTTGAGTTCTGGTGGCCAACCGAAGGTGCACATTTTTAGCTGACCTCTTTGACAGGTAAACACGATCATTTTGGCTACCTATGTTTACAAACTGTTGGAAACGAATGTTTTCTCATCGGAGAAACGAATGTATTCTCATCGGAGAAAACCAAAACCAAATTCGGCAGTTAACGACATTCGGCCAAGCGAAGCAACTCTTTAGCTCTTTTAAGTCTGTTTTCTTTCAGTTGCGGTGTAAGTTCTTGCATTTTTTGGAATTTCAATGGCGAATGGAATATGGCGATATGTTCAGCTCACGGCCCATTTTTCGGCTACTGCAACGCGGGTTTCGATCAAGTCGCTTCTTTATTTTCGAACCATTTCTGCTGATGTTGCTGTGATCCTTTGTGGGTGAGGTACCAGAAGGGCTTGGCATATATATCATCTTCACAACAGTCCTTGGTTTAATAAAAATATTGCGATGTGTGTAATTTGAAGGGAATCGGATGCTTATTTTAGATTTTATGATCGTTTTGATTATTCAAAATTTTGATCCTTTGTGGGGGAGGTACCACAAGGAATAGTCAGATTTCCACCATCTTTATAACAAATCTTGTGTTGATAGAAGTATTGATATGTACCAATTCTGAGTGGAATCGGATGTTAATTTCACGTTTTATGAGCTTCATGGATACACAAATTTTTGGAGTAAACCGATATATACCAGTTTCGCCGCAGACCTTGGGCAAATAAAAATATTGCGATGTATGTAATTTAAAGAAATCCCAGATGCTTATTTCGGATTTAATGATCGTTTTGATTATTCAAAACATTGACCCTTTGTGGGGGAGGTACCAGAGGGAATGATCCGATTTCCACCATCTTTATAACAGATCTTGTATTTATGGAAATATTGAGATTTGCCAAGTCTTAATGGAACCGGATGTTAAATTCGTGTTTTATGAGTTTCATGAACATTCAAAACGTTGACCTTTTGTGCGGGACGTACCAGAAGGAGTGGATCGATATATTCCATCTTCACAGACCTTGGGTTAATAAAAATATTGTGATATGTGTTATTTAAAGAAATAGCAGATGCTTATTTCGGATTTTATGATTATCTTGATTATTCCAAACTTTGACCCTTTGGGGGGAGGTACCAGAAGGAATGGTCCTATCTCTACCATGTTTATAACATGTATTGTGTTGATAGAAATATTGAGATGTGCCAACTCTGAATGGAATCGGATGTTAATTTTGTGTTTTATGAGCTTCATGAAATTTCAAACTGTTGACCCTTTGTGGGGGAGGCAAAATTGGACCGATATATTCCATCTTCATACCATACCTTGGGTTAATAAAAATATTGTGATGTGTTTAACTTGAAGACCATTGGACACTTACATCACATTTTATTAGAGTTTGAATCATTCTAAATTTGACCCTTTGTGGGGGAGGTGCTTGATTGTGTGGACCGATATTGTCCATTTTCACTTTTTTGCAATAAATTATTTTCTTTGAAAATGTTGACATTTTGTGTGGGAGGTGCAAGAAGGTGTGGACCGATATTGCCCATCTCCGAACTCGACCTAAGTTTGACAATAATATTACGATGTACCAAGTCTGGATCAAATTGGATATTTCTTTCGGGAGTTATCATGCGTACCAGCCAGCCAGATAGACGGACGGACATAGCTAGACCAAATGTCCTAAATCGGATTTAGTCCAAAGATACCTAGGGCCTAAAACCATTATTTCGATGAGGCACGTTTTGGCCGTAACAAATGATATATATACACTCTCTGGCAATATGACTGAGGGTATAATAGTATGCCATTTACTTTGTTTCCAATATCGGTTCATATTTTGACATAAGCCTTATATAGCGGCAACGACCGATTAAAGATCTAAAACACATATTTTTTTTTATCGGTAGAACACATTCGTGCATAAATTGTTCTTGGAGAATACTCAATAAATGCCTATTACTGCGGGTTTAGTATTTTGGGTTCATAGCCAATGAAAAATATCTGAGAAGATTACACAGTACTTAATAACAGTACTCTGACCAGGTATTGCCGCTATACCAAAATTTCAGGGGAATTAAATTTAAGTTTCCACATGGTGAGAAAGCCGGAAAGCGGACAGTAAATCAGTTTGTGTTTAATATTGTATAAAATATTAAAAAAATATCTCATCGCTCAATGTTTTCGGGGTTTTCTGATATCGGTTTTTTAATTTGAATTTCCAACATTAAACGAAAAAGTGATACAAAAAAAGTGAAGTGAAAAATATGAGTGAGTGCAACAAAACGCATCCTGCTACATCTTTGAGGGGTAATGCTGTACGTTGTATGTTTTGTTTATTTGAAAATATCTAAACTCCGTTTATATGATATGCATAAGCGTATAGCTTTTCCCCTTAAATGTCGGTAGCAAATATCGTCGATCAAAACTAAAAAATTGTATTTATAATTGTATTAATGTGTGTGTGTATTTGTGTAATATCAATATAATATCCCGTAAAAGTGTACAAAACATGTGTAAATTATCAGTTATCATTGGAAATGAATTTTGAGTATCTATCTTATCGTCGTAGCGTTTTAACAAATTTTCCACAAACTATTAATACCCTCAGTGAGTCATTTTCAAAATCATATAAAATATCGCTCAGTTATTCAAAAAGGGGCATAACTCACAAATTGGAAAGATTGTAATTCTTGCAGACAAAATAGAAGCCCATATTCTAAAATCGTATTGCGTCCAAATTTTATGTTGATTTCTCGAAAACACCTGTCTTGTGTAACGATTTTACTTCTGATGTGACAAAACATAACCGAATAATTTTTGAGCTATTGATGACACGGACCATGTTTGATATTGCGTATATTTCATCTTCGATGCTCCTAAGTTTCGCTGCAAGATTTAAGCCATGTTGATTAAATAGTTTACGAAATTTTGTATTTGAAGATCTAAATGGGTACTACAGCCTATGACAAAAAAAAAAAAAAAAAAAGAAATACTTATGCAGGTCCACGTCTTCGTATAACCCCCATATAACGGTACCTCCTGACATTCTGTATTTTGATGATTTTATCGACATTATTTATCCAATTTTTTTCGAATTTTGTATTTGATGTTCGGACTGATATTATATGTTTGGAGCACAATAACCATGAAATCGAAAAAATATATATGGAGACCATAACCAAATCTGAAGCGATCTAGATAAAATTTGGCAGAGGTATGTCTGAGCTGTTTGATGTATGTAGTGCCAAATATCATTGTTTTGGAGTACATATTGCGAATGGGAAGAAATGCGACCTGTATTTAGTTTAAAAAAAATACAGGGACATGCATAAGTCGGTTGTGAATCAACGAAGACTATCACAAGAAACTATGGTTCTATTTCGACTCCTGGTTACATACAAATGCACAAATAAATAATAATCTTTACCACTGTGGCGTAGAGCTTTTTTTTTGTCCTGAAAGTTTGATGCGGTTGAAATTGAAGCAAACTCTTTCAAAATAGCTAAAAAAATATAAAAAAAAACAAAATAGAAAAATTTTAAAATCCAAAAATGGACCTGGACATTCTTTTTAGAGAGAACAATTAAGAAAATAAAGGGATACCGTTTTATCGCGAAAATACTAGAAAGTGGGGCTACATTAATCCCGAAATATTAAATCATAGCTGATTTAGAGGAAAAACTTTAATACCTCCCACCATTGGGTAAAGAAAACATTTTTATATAAAAGGACTGAATTCAAGCATGTTCCACATAAGCTGTATATGTAGCTTATGTAAGTAAGACCGTTTGGATAATGCAGTTAATCGTATAAAAAAAACATAAAGGATGTGGAGCCGTTATAAGGGAGCCATACCAAAACGGGTACCTATATAGACAACTTTATATTACAATGATTGTTATCTATTGCGAATCTTAAATGCCAAGTTAAAAAAATGTGATTAGTATTGTCCAAATACCGAATATCGGTGGGTACCGTTATATGTGCGCCATAGGAAAACATGGACCTAAATATTTAATGTTTTGTCATTGGAGCGAGAACCCATAAAGAACTACAAATACCGTGGAAAAATGTGGCAAAAATCATTATAATACCGAATATATGGAGGTACCGTTATATGGGGGATATACGAAAACGTGGACCTATATCTAGAACCCATTATGACCTTCAAATGCTAATTTTTAGACAAATCCGTAGAAAAATGTGTCAAAAATCACCAAAATATAGGGCTATACGAAAAACGTGGACCTATACATACAATGTTCCGCCACCGGAGCTAGACCCTATTATGACCTAAAAATACCAATTTTTAGACAAATCTGTGAAAAAATGTGACAAAAATCAGCCAAATATGGAACATCGGGAGGTACAGTTACATGGGGACTATACGAAAACGTGAACTGATATATCTCATTTCCAGTACCAACCATCGTAGACACAATACAAATTGTTGTGCCAAATTTTGAAGCTCTACGTCAAATAATGTGGGCTGTATCGTGATTTCAACAGACAGATAGTAAAATCGAATTTTATGCTGAATATGAATATGTATACTTTATGGGGTCTACGCCGAATATTTAGGTTTTTACAAACGGAATGACAAAGTTAATATACCCTCCTTTTTAAGGTGGAGGGTATACAAACTCTCCATATGTTAGATATAGTCCCTATAGTGATACGTTTGTACCAACTTGAATGCCTAAGGTTTCATTAAAATGGAGTTATCCAAAACCTTGACTCACATTGAACCTTTTTTTGCAAGAGTGCGTACCTCTTAAGATTTTTTACATACCTTTTTAAATGCACTAATTCGATAAATGGTATTTAGAGCTTCGGAATACTTTAAATCAGTCGGATATAGGTAGAACCTGTACCATCAAATTGTACGCTTTTCATCGGACGTCTCTTTATTCAACCAATTGTCCGAACTTTTGAATATTTTGTAATGGCTTCTTCTATTTTTTTTATCTCTATTCTTTTTTTTTTTTAATTTTAAACCTCACTAAAACCCATTTTCTTATTTTTTATTTCAGATTTTCGGAATACTGCCATTCTGCCCGCCCAGCCCCAAAATAATCCTCGATCACTGCGTCTGATTGCATCATTTTATTGCTTTTACTTGTCAATATTTTTCAGCAAAATTGATTAACAAAAAATTGATAATATTATGGCCCAAAATGTGCCACGCCCCTTAACACCACTACATATGTACTGCCAAGAAATTGGCTAAACTATTTTTATATAAATTTATAATTGACTTTTAAAGTCCTAGTTTCCAACAACATTTTAAATGTCAATATAAACAGTTGACATTTGAACCGATTTAGAACAGCTTATTTGATCCTCAAAATATTTCTCCTGATATGCAGTACATGAGTAGTGGTGTGGGTCTTAAAATTTTTATTTATTTTTGTTTTTGTATTAATTTCCAATTTCGATTCCTCTATTTACAGCTGTGAACAAATTACAAAGAAAATGTCTCATTACTGAAAAAGACAACATGTCGTTGTACTCCATTTGTTAATTTAAAACAATATAACTAAAAGTAAAATTGTTTAAATTAACCAAAAAAAAAAACTCAAGTTATAAAAGAAATTAAACTAACAACAACAAAAACAAAAAATAGACAAAACAATATTTGTAGATTTTAAATACAACAACAAACAACTAAGAAAAAAGTGTAGGACTTTAAATCAACCATCAACAACAACAACAACACGAACAACAAACCCAACAAGCAAGTGACAACCTACAACAACTTCAATTCCAAAAAAGAAACTTCAAGTGGACTCCTCATCAAAATTTCAAAAGGGAGTTGTGTGCCTCTCTATTTGCCTATTTGCAATTCATTGGCATTCGCATCATCCAACAGCCCCACCCCACCCCCAAAAATTTGCAAAATCAATATAAATATTTTATTGAGTGGCAATTTCATAATTTATTTACCTCCAAGCTATATATATTTTTTAATGTGTCCTGTGCTGTTTCGTTCCGTTCGTTCGTTTTAATTGCAAACTCGTTAAAGCTCCAACGACGCTCGCTCCTCCTCCAAACAATTCCAAAACAAAAATCCAAACTTTTGAAAAAATGTATTTCTAAAAACACAACAAACGACAAGGATTTTCAATTCCTTTAGAAGCAACCAACTCAACTTCCTCTCCCCCCGACTCAGCACGTCGAGTCAATCCCGCGTCCATCGAATTTGGAAGACGTTTTGGAAAACATCTACATTTGGAGAGAAGATATTTTTCAAAATAGCAAGCAGAGAGACAACATTTTAATCTTTTTTGTGTGTGTCTACAACTGATGGATGGCAATGCCCAAAATATGTTTCACGGAAATCATCAAGGGTAAGTGTAACCACGCCACGTTTATTAAGAAATCATTACTCATTTCCCTTTCTTTTTGTCCTTTTTTCAGAGATCCCTATTACCGCTATGATCCAGCCGCTGCCGCAGCAGCTGCGGCTGCAGCATCTCCACGGGCCATGGGACCACCCGGTGGCTATCCTCGGCACAGAGGCCCACATCCATTGCAGCAACAGCCTCAGTACCCCACTTATCAGCCAACGGCGGACAACATCTATGGCCTAAGTGCCGCCGATCAACATGCCGGCATGGGTATGGGTGATTTAAGCGGTTGGGGTGCCGGACCCACCGTACCCGGCCAGGCAGGTGCCTATCCAGGTGCCACATTAGGAGCTTATGGTCATCCCCAGGCGGGGCCACCGACACAACAAAGGCAGTCATCATCACAGCCAAGGTAAGTCTACGAAAAAACTCCCTTACTTTGTCATATCTGTTAACCTTCTACTTGTTTTTGCCCAGCTATCGCCAACACATGCCCGCCTATGGCCAACAGGATCAATCAAAATTACCCTATGGCTCACAGCAGGGTATGATGAGCAGTCTACTGCAACAGCCTGGACCAAATGTTGGACCTGCTGGCGGCTATGGTGCCCTAACACAACAACAACCACAGCAGCAACAAGCACCTACGCCCCAACAGCAACAACAACAACAGCAGCAGCAACAACAGCAAAGCCAGCAATCACGCCTGCCCCCACAACACTATCCCCAAGCTCCCAGCCAACATCCTCTCTACTCGACCACACCTACACAACCGGGACCTGGTGTGCCCGCCGGATCGAGTGTAACGGGCGCACCACAAGGCTATGGTGTCCCCTATGGGGCACCCTTGCAGCATCAAACCAGTCGATCGGCGCCCCAGCATGTGGGCTATGGTCATGCTGGTCTTGATCAGCCAAGTCCATATGGGCAACATGTGCCAGGTGGAGCAGCAGCACCTGGTGGCGTTGTCCCCAGTCATCATTTAAGTGCCCAGCAGCAGGCTGGCCAATTGAGTTCGCATATGGTGGGTGGTCCAGGACCACAACAACAACAACAGCAGCAGCAACAGCCACCCCCTAGTATGCAACAGCAACAACATGGAGTACCTCCGGGTTTAGGTACACCACAGCAGCAACAACAACAACAGCAGCAAAGTACAGCCCATTTGCTGCAAAGCCAGCAAGGCCAACAACAACAACCACAGCAGCAAACACAAAACCACGTTGGCCTCATGCAGGCCACGGGTCAGCATCAACAACTGCCGCCACCCCATATGGGAGTGGTGCCACCATCATATGCTGGCCTACACCAACAACAGAGCCAACAACCCCCACCCCAACAACAGCAGCCAGTGGGAGGGGCACCTTCCTACATGACATCGGCGGGAAAACATCAGGCCACAGCATCGCCCCAATATCGGGCGCCATTCCCGCAACTTTCACCACAAATGTCACCCAGGCCACCGACCATGTCACCCCACCCACAAATGTCTCCAAGACCAGGTATGTCGCCAGCGAAACCACCTTCCAGTCAACAGCAGCAGCAGCAACAACAACAGGGACCTTCGCCTCAGACGCAACAGCAGCAGCAGTCAAGTGTGAATTCACCCAGCACCCAACAGCAGCAACAACAACAGCAGCAGCAAACCACACATCATAGCATATCGGGTATGGTGGGTTTATCTTCACCCAGGCAACCGACAACGGCCGGAGGTGGTCCACCAAGTTCCAAGACGGGAGGTTCCACACCCGTCAATACCTTACAGGCTTTGGAGCAGATGGTAATGCCGGGCCAGGGCTTATCGGCCGGTGGTCCTATGGATTATCCCTCAGCCTATAGGCAGGCAGCGGCGGCAGCTCAACATGGTCCGATGGGACCACGTATGCCTGTGTCGCCTCAACACCAACAATGGTCGGCCCACCTGAATATGCAACAAAGTCAGCAGGCGCCACCAAATCCCATAAGTGTGGGTCAGATGACCGCTCCACCACAAATGCCCCATCCACAACAGCAGCAGCAACAACATCAACAACAAATGGGTATGTATGGAGCACCACCGCCGCAACCAACACATCATCAGCAGCAACTGCAGCAGCAGCAACAACAGCAGGCTCCTGCGCCTTCACAGCAAACTGGAGGTCAGACACCCACCCCTCATGGCATTGGTCAGCTGACAACACCTGTCTCCCAAGCCCAACAGCAACAACAGCAGCAATCAACACCTCCTCATACTCAACCCCATTCACATCAACAACAACAGCAGCAGCATCAGCAACAACAACAACACCAACAACATCAACAGCAACATTTGACCGAACAATTGCAGCATTCCATCAATGATATTGTGGGCAATACTTCATCCTCAAATTCCCAACAACAGCAACAATCACATGCTGCATCCTCTATGTCTCCCATGCATCATCAGCAGACAGCCGGAGGAAGTATGACTTTGCATCACATGACCACACCAGGACATCATCAAATGGGTCCAGGTGATCAGATGCATCAGTCATCTCCGTCAATACAGCCTAGGGGTGTTGAGCCATCGCATCACCCGCAACAGCAGCAGCAGCCTGCACCTGGATCATTACAACCACCATCGAATCAAATGCAGCAGCAACAGCAACAGCAAAAACAACAAAGTCCCCACCATCAGCAGGCGCACCAGCAAAGGAGTCCCCATCAGGCGACGCCACAACATCAACAACAACAACAGCCTTCTCCTATGCATCCCACACAGCAACAACAGCCTTCACCAATGCATCCAACACAGCACCAACAACAAACGACGGGTTATCAACAACCTCCGCCACAACAGCAGCAGCAGCAGCAGCAGCAACCGCAACCCCAACATGTTCCTTCACCTCAGCTACAACATACAGCATCTCAACCACCCCAATATAACCCCCAGGATCCGTTCTCCTCAATGTTACAACCTCAACAACAACAGCAGCAGCAACAGGAGACCACAGTGCCTGCCGTATCCACAGCTCCTTCTATTGCTCAAGCAGCACCACAACAACATCAGCAATCCACAATGTCTCCAGCTCATGTGTCTTCTCCAGTGCCTACTTCGGCACTTGGAGCGTCTGCAAATAATCAACAACAACAACAACAGCATCAACAACAACCTTCAACACCCTCCACCCCAACGCAACATCATTTGATCAGTGGTATACTCAATGAAACTGCCAATTCCAACGACTCGTCCACCCTAGCAGTGGCGGCCAATGACAGCAACAATAGCAGCAGTAATTCATCCACCAACAGTACGGTCAACAATCATCCCACATCGATACATGACAGTAACTCCCAAAGTTCCATAAATAGCAGTCATAATGTTCCGACCCTAGCGGCAATGGACAATAGCAGTAATGGTGGCGGTGGATTATTGAATTCGAATTCAAATTCTGCCACTGCCATGGGCGGAGCAGGAGCGACAGTAGGAAGTCTGGGAGCTACGGCGGGCAACAACAGCAGCAGTGGGCCGTCTGTTGGCGGTGGTGGTATTTTAGAAAGCGCTGGCGCAAGTCTTTTCGACAACAATTCCATGTCTTCGAATAGCGGAGTTGCCAATGTGACGACGGTTCCATCATCCACGCCAGCACCAGCTGCTTTATTGGATAGTAATTCCCAAAGTTCATTTATGGGAGCTATGGCAGCGGTACAACAACACGACAAGCCACCGGAGGAACTGATGGCCCCGGAGAAACCATCCAATGAAATTCCGCCTCCCACCAGCGGGGATCTGCGCAAAGAAGAGGAGATTTCCCGAAGTATAAGTGGTAGTGAAGAGACCAGTAACAGTGGAAATCAGGACAGCGCCAAAGAGGGATTACAAGAAGCTGATACAATTGGCTCCAAGCCTAGCGAATCGCTGACAGAAGATAAATTGGAGTCACAAAAAGCATTGGAATCTAAAGCTAGCCCTGAAATTACTTCCCAAACCACACCGGAGGTTAACACAACACCCATGGAATCAACGCCAACACCTGTTGGTATGGGCAACCAAACATCGGGCATAACTACAGGTGTAACAACTCTTCCACCGCATACCACAGCCTCTGGTCATCCAGTTATGCCGCCAATGACAACAGCTCCACCACCAACTGCCAGTATAACAGCCACAAATGCCGGCATGACAACCTTACCAGGCTACGATGGAAGTGGTGTTGTTCCAGGTCAGCAGCCACAGCTAACGCCACTTGGAATGCCACCACCACCACATCCAATGATGCCGCCATATCCACCACCCCCACCGCCTCATGGTGGCCACATGGGCTATACAACACCCATGCCCTATCATCATCCGCCACCAATGTTACATCAACAGGAAATTGCCGCACTGCAACAACAACTGCAAGAGCTCTATTGTATGCCACCGCAGCATGATCAGCAAGAGAAAATCATGAGGATTCAGGAGCGTATAAATATGGTACAACAACATGAGATCAATGATCAGTGCGTCGGTGGCCCCCAATGTTTGTTCTATCAGTCGATGCCACCACAAATCTTTGGAGGACCCACTCCCATAATGCAACAACAAATGATTGAATCGCCACAGGTGTCCAGCACCACGGGCAGGGGACGCGGCAAGGGAACGAACAAGCCACGTAAGCCCCGGGTCAAAAAAGGTGATAAGGCGGCGGCCGCTGCTGGTGTCGGTACACCCAATAGCAGTGAGCTAATGGATATAAGCGGAAATGTGGTAACACAAATGACCACAATTCCACCCAATCAGTTGCCAGTCTCCGAAGATTGTGTCACCCAAGGAGCTGGTGATAACTCAGTTGTGGGTATGACCGAATACAATGAAGGAGAGGGTGGGGAACATTCTCAAGATGTTCACTCAGCCAATGAATTGGACACTTCCACAGACGCTGGTGGCAAGAAAAAGAAGCCACGTAAGCCAAGGACTCCCAAAGACCCCAACAAACCTCCCCGCGAAAGGACTCCCAAGGCCAAGAAGTTAAAGGAGGGCCAAGAGGGTGCCGATGGAACACCGGCTGCGGTGCGTAAGCGCAACGGCAGTGCGGCACGTAAAAAGAAATTGTCCGACGGAGGAATTGAGGGTGAAGGGGGAGTACCTACTGCAGATGGCAGTGAAAATGAAGATAACAAGCCATTGGTTGAGAAGTCATCTACCGGGGAAAATCCCAGCGCGGAAACCTCTGAAGAGCAGGATTCTGAAAATAAGCCTGAAACTACAACCTCAGATGAGGCTAAACCCAGTACATTGGATGGCAGTGAACCCCAAGATTATGATGATATACCAGTTTCCAAGATACCCAAGGGTGAGGGAGCCGATACCGGCGGTAATGCCGAAGTGGGTGATGAAACCGTGGACAGCATACCAGATTCGGCCGGAGATACAACAGCTACTCCTACACGAGCTAAAAAGAAACGACGTGGAGGACGTGGCGGAGGCGGTGGAGGAGGCACCGGTGATGAGGGTGAGGGTGGCAGTAGCGGCAGACCAAGACGTAGCCGTGGTGGTAATCTATCAGCTCGGGCTTTGAAAAAGCGTCGCAATCGTGGACGCATTGTACCCGAATCCGATGGCGAGGATGATAACTTAGATAGAACACCGCCTCCCTCGCCACCACCAGAATCTGAGTTAGATACCAATAAACGGCGGTCATCTAGAAATACCCAACGTAAGAAGTATATCGATGATGTTATGCTAAGATTTTCCGATGAAGAGACTGAATCCCTGTTGGGAACATCACCCTTGAAAAAGGATAAAAAGTCAGCAGCAGCAGCTGCTGCCGCTGTGGCCTCTACATCAGCAGCCGCAGCGGTTAGCAGTAATTCCAGCGATGGAGAAAATGCACTGCAACAGGCGGCCAGTAGCTCGGCAGCTGGCGGAGACAGTAACCAGGAACAACCTACCACCACAGATGAAAAGTCCAATTTGGCCGAAGATATGCAAGTGGGTAGTGGGGGAGGAGCTGAGGCTACATCTAGCACAACCACTCCCTCGATACTCAATGAAAAATCCGAAAAATCGCAAGAGGCCACTGTGGCCCCCACAGCATCGGCCAAACCCAATTATGTTTACATCAATACCGGAGATGAGGATAGTATGGTGGTTCAATATGTCTTGGCTGTGAGAATGGGCAAACGAGAACTTTTGCCAGATCCTCCCACACCGGAACCACCAAAACCGGAAGAGGAAAAAGAGCCAGCAGCGGAAGAAGAGATCAAAAAAGAAGGCGATGAGGATGCTGAAAAGAAAGATGAAACTGCCAAAGCAGATGAAGAAAGTGGTGAAAAGAAAGAAGCTAAAGAGGAAGAGAAGAATGAAGAAAAGTCAGCTGAGGATAAATCCCAGGCTGAAGACAAAGAAGCCGTTGCATCCAAAGAGAGTGATGACATCAAGACTGAGGGAGAAGTAGAAAAAATGGATACCAGCACAACAGAAGAAGTAAAGGATGAAGAAAAGAAGGAGGATGAATCGAAGATGGCTGAAGTGGTGGAAGCCAGTGAATCTAAGAAAGAAACTGACGAAACTCCAAAGGAAGAAAAGGAGGAGGAAAAGAAAGAGAAGGAGGTGGAGGATGAGAAAGCTACCACAGAAAAAATGGAGGTTGATGAGGAGAATGAGTCTCCAAAATCACCCAAAGAAAAGGAGGTGGCAGAAGAAAAAGAAGAGAAAGTAAGTGATAAAAAGGACGAAAAGGAGGTAGAGAAATCTGAAGAAAAGAAAGAAGAGAAAACTGAAGCCATGGAAGTTGAAGAATCGGCAGAGAAACCAGATGAAGAAAAGACAGCTAAAACCGATGACGAAACTAAGGAGCCAAGCTCCGAAGAACAAAAACCAGCCACAGAAGACGATAAAAAGGATGAAGTTGCTGATGAAGATAAATCGGAAAAGGAAGATAAAGAAAATGAAGAAGAAAAACCAAAACCCGAACCTGTATATATAGAAGTAGAAGAATACTTGGTCAAATATCGCAACTTTTCCTATCTGCATTGCGAATGGCGCACCGAAGAAGAGCTGCTGAAGGGAGATCGTCGTGTCTGTGCCAAAATACGACGTTTCCAACAGAAACAGGCCCAGCAGATGAGTTTTGAAACCCTCGATGAGGAATATTTCAATCCAGATTTTGTTGAGGTGGATCGTGTGTTGGACATGTCGGTGCACACCGATGAACAAACCGGTGAGACGACCAAACATTATTTGGTCAAATGGAAGTCTTTGCCCTATGAAGATTGTACATGGGAACTGGAGGAGGATGTGGACGAAGAGAAGATTGAACAATATTTACGTTTCAATAAGATACCACCACGTTCCGAGTGGAAGGGTAAGCGTCGTCCGACACCGGATTTGTGGAAGAAATTGGAAAAGACACCCGTCTACAAGGGTGGCAACACCTTGAGACCCTATCAATTGGAGGGTCTCAATTGGTTGAAATTCTCTTGGTATAATTCACACAATTGTATCCTGGCCGATGAAATGGGTCTGGGCAAGACCATACAAAGTTTGACCTTTGTCCATTCCGTCTATGAATATGGCATAAGGGGGCCATTCCTGGTAATTGCTCCCCTCTCTACAATACCCAATTGGCAGCGTGAATTTGAAAGTTGGACAGACATGAATATTGTGGTCTACCATGGTTCGGTGACCAGTAAACAAATGATACAGGACTATGAGTTCTTCTACAAAACGGAATCCGGCAAAATGCTCAAGGAACCGGTTAAATTTAATGTCCTAATTACCACCTTCGAAATGATTGTTACCGATCACATGGATTTGAAACCCTTCAATTGGCGTCTGTGTGTCATCGATGAGGCTCATCGTTTGAAGAATCGCAACTGCAAACTATTGGATGGTTTGCGTCAACTGAACTTGGAACACAGGGTGCTGTTGTCCGGTACACCTTTACAAAATAATATGGGTGAATTATTTTCACTGCTCAACTTCTTGGAACCCAGTCAATTCTCGTCGGCCGAAGAATTCATGTCTGAATTTGGCAGTCTGCGTACCGAAGAAGAGGTCAATAAATTGCAGGCTCTTCTCAAGCCCATGATGTTGCGTCGTTTGAAGGATGATGTAGAGAAATCATTGGCACCCAAAGAGGAGACAATTATCGAGGTGGAACTGACCAATATCCAAAAGAAATACTATCGTGGTATATTGGAACAGAACTTTGCTTTCCTCAAGAAGGGCACCACCTCCGCCAACATACCCAATCTAATGAACACCATGATGGAACTGCGTAAATGTTGTATCCATCCATATCTGCTGAATGGTGCCGAGGAACAAATCCAGTACGACTATCGTAATCAACATGGCGAAGACCATGAATCGTATTACAAAAACATCATTCAATCTTCGGGTAAAATGGTGCTCATCGACAAGCTACTGCCCAAGTTGAAAGCCAATGGCCACAGGGTTTTGATCTTCTCCCAGATGGTACGTTGCCTAGATATCTTGGAAGATTATCTGATATATCGTAAATATCCATTTGAACGTATCGATGGTCGTATACGTGGTAATTTGCGTCAAGAGGCCATTGATAGGTATTCCAAGCCTGGTTCAGATCGTTTTGTTTTCCTGCTCTGTACCAAGGCTGGTGGTTTGGGTATTAATTTAACTGCTGCCGACACGGTTATCATCTACGATTCCGATTGGAATCCCCAAAACGATTTACAGGCCCAGGCCAGATGTCATCGTATTGGCCAACGGAAAATGGTGAAAATTTATCGTCTACTCTGCCGCAACACCTACGAACGTGAAATGTTCGACAAGGCCTCCCTGAAACTGGGTCTCGACAAGGCTGTTCTACAGTCCATGAATACCCAGAATTCCAAAGATGGTAGCAACAAACAGCTGACGAAAAAGGAAATTGAAGATCTGCTCAAGAAGGGTGCCTACGGTGCAGTCATGGATGACGACAATGCGGGCGATAAGTTCTGTGAAGAAGATATCGATTCAATTTTGAAAAGACGTACCCAGGTTATCACCATGGAATCGGAGAAGGGATCCACATTCTCGAAGGCCTCTTTCGCTGCTTCGGGTAATCGTTCCGACATCACAATTGATGATCCTGATTTCTGGACCAAATGGGCTAAGAAAGCCGACATCGATCCCGATGCCGTGGAACGTGATGAAACTGAAGATTTAGTCATTTCTGAACCAAGACGTCGTACACAAATTAAACGTTACGGTCATGAGGATGTCATGGAAATGAATTCCGAAGAGTCATCGAATGAGAACAGCGATGAAGAGGGTGGCATTGGTATACGTTCGACAAGGCGTTCACGCAAAGAGAAACGAGAACGTGGCCGCGATAAGAAAGCCAATGAGGAATATGTACCCAGGGAGCGGGATGCTTTAGCCGCGCTTGGTTTGGATGAGATCCAATATGGTAATTGGGCTAAATCGGAGTGTTTCAAGGTCGAAAAGGGTCTGCTGTCATTTGGGTAAGTTGAGAAAAATAAATCACTGGAATTTCTTATTTTTATTTATTTTTAGTTTGGAATTTATGGATATTACAAGGCGGGGCAATATTTTTATAGAAGAGTTTTCAAATGTAATTTTTTCAGAAAAAGTTTCGGATGAAACGTTTTCGTATAGAAAATGTTTCGGATGAAACGTTTTCGTATAGAAAATGTTTCGGATGAAACGTTTTCGTATAGAAAATGTTTCGGATGAAACGTTTTCGTATAGAAAATGTTTCGGATGAAACGTTTTCGTATAGAAAATGTTTCGGATGAAATGTTTTCGTATCGAAAAATTTTCGGATGAAACGTTTTCGTATCGAAAAATTTTCGGATGAAACGTTTTCGTATCGAAAATGTTTCGGATGAAACGTTTTCGTATCGAAAATGTTTCGGATGAAACGTTTTCGTATCGAAAATGTTTCGGATGAAACGTTTTCGTATCGAAAATGTTTCGGATGAAACGTTTTCGTATCGAAAATGTTTCGGATGAAACGTTTTCGTATCGAAAATGTTTCGGATGAAAATGTTTCGGATGAAACGTTTTCGTATCGAAAATGTTTCGGATGAAACGTTTTCGTATCGAAAATGTTTCGGATGAAACGTTTTCGTATCGAAAATGTTTCGGATGAAACGTTTTCGTATCGAAAATGTTTCGGATGAAACGTTTTCGTATAGAAAATGTTTCGGATGAAACGTTTCCGTATAGAAAATGTTTCGGATGAAACGTTTCCGTATAGAAAATGTTTCGGATGAAACGTTTTCGTATAGAAAATGTTTCGGATGAAACGTTTTCGTATAGAAAATGTTTCGGATGAAACGTTTTCGTATAGAAAATGTTTCGGATGAAACGTTTTCGTATAGAAAATGTTTCGGATTAAACGTTTCCGTATAGAAAATGTTTCGGATGAAACGTTTTCGTATAGAAAATGTTTCGGATGAAACGTTTCCGTATAGAAAATGTTTCGGATGAAACGTTTTCGTATAGAAAATGTTTCGGATGAAACGTTTCGTATAGAAAATGTTTCGGATGAAACGTTTCGTATAGAAAATGTTTCGGATGAAAAGTTTTCGTATAGAAAATGTTTCGGATGAAACGTTTTCGTATAGAAAATGTTTCGGATGAAACGTTTTCGTATAGAAAATGTTTCGGATGAAACGTTTTCGTATAGAAAATGTTTCGGATGAAACGTTTTCGTATAGAAAATGTTTCGGATGAAACGTTTTCGTATAGAAAATGTTTCGGATGAAACGTTTCGTATAGAAAATGTTTCGGATGAAACGTTTTCGTATAGAAAATGTTTCGGATGAACGTTTCGTATAGAAAATGTTTCGGATGAAACGTTTTCGTATAGAAAATGTTTCGGATGAAACGTTTCGTATAGAAAATGTTTCGGATGAAACGTTTTCGTATAGAAAATGTTTCGGATGAAACGTTTTCGTATAGAAAATGTTTCGGATGAAACGTTTTCGTATAGAAAATGTTTCGGATGAAACGTTTCGTATACGTTTTCGTATAGAAAATGTTTCGGATGAAACGTTTTCGTATACGTTTTCGTATAGAAAATGTTTCGGATGAAACGTTTTCGTATAGAAATGTTTCGGATGAAACGTTTTCGTATAGAAAATGTTTCGGATGAAACGTTTTCGTATAGAAAATGTTTCGGATGAAACGTTTTCGTATAGAAAATGTTTCGGATGAAACGTTTTCGTATAGAAAATGTTTCGGATGAAACGTTTTCGTATAGAAAATGTTTCGGATGAAACGTTTTCGTATAGAAAATGTTTCGGATGAAACGTTTTCGTATAGAAAATGTTTCGGATGAAACGTTTTCGTATAGAAAATGTTTCGGATGAAACGTTTTCGTATAGAAAATGTTTCGGATGAAACGTTTTCGTATAGAAAATGTTTCGGATGAAACGTTTTCGTATAGAAAATGTTCGGATGAAACGTTTTCGTATAGAAAATGTTTCGGATGAAACGTTTTCGTATAGAAAATGTTTCGGATGAAACGTTTTCGTATAGAAATGTTTCGGATAAACGATCTTCGTATAGAAAATGTTTCGGATGAAATATTCGGATAAAGCATTTACGTGCAGAAAATATTTCGAATATGGACAAGTTCAAGACAAATAATATTATTATTAAAACATTTCTATGTACAAAAATTTATTTTAAATTATTTATGAAAATATTCTCTTCCATTCTCTGCCCCTTACATTTCTTCTGGGTATTTTCCAATTTCATATTCAAAATATAAATTTTACGCCGCAACATTTTCTCCTCTTTCTCCAGCGCCATCAGTTCATTTTTCTTCTCAATATATTGACGAACACTTGGCGCTTCGTAACGTTCCAACTGCTGTCGTAAATTACTCAAGGCTTCCAAATCTTTTTGATTTTCTCGCTCCACCATATTGGCTTCCTTTTCCAATTTGTCAATGGCTCTTATGACATCTATGGTCTTTTGATTCAATTGCTTCGATTCCGCTTCAATATTCATCATAATTTGTTTGTCTTCCGTCATGGAGAGCGATGCCTTGCCGGTGACTGCCTTTAAACCGGCCATGTGCATATTTTTCTCATCCAGTGAGTTTAAGAGTTCTGAACGTTTTATCATTAGCTTTTCAAAATCGATGGCTGTAAGGATGCCACTTAGATCGGCTTTGGTCAGCAGCTCACTGCGCAAATGTTGACAGTTTTCCTGCAGAGCTGTAATTTTCAAACGCATTGTGGCCAAAAGAGCTCGAGCATTCTTTATCCAGTTGTTTACGAATTTACGGATTTTCCTTTCCAATTGCTTTTCAGTGGCGGTGCTGAGAAATTCCAGGTCCTGCTCGTCACGCATAAAATGCAATTGGAAGTTTTTAATTGTCTCCCGTGTCTCTTCACACATGAAATGCATTTCTTCCATGTGGCCGCGAAGGATTTTGATTTCCCTGGAAGCTAAAAAGTATTGAAATTAAATTCCTTGTTTATGGACAGTAATTACGTCTTTACCTTTACTCTCAATATCCTTAACCCTCTTTTCAACTTCATTGGCGGTCTTCTCAGCCATATCGGCCTTGGCACGAAAATTCAATTTATAATCGAAAGCGGTTTTCTTTTGCGAACTACCAGTGGTAGTGGTTAAATGTGATCTGGACATGGACGCCCTGGGCCTAGTGCCCATGGAGCTGCTCACCGACTGTGTTGTAGCATCACCTTTTGCCCGCGCTAAATTCATATTTTGAGCTGTGGCCCTACGCTGTTGCAAACCAATCAAAAGCTTTGGATCATTTTTCTCTAGAAAATCGGTGAGATAAAGATTTTCCAAACGAGCCATGGCCAAATCACGATTTATGTCTTGAAGAGCCTGAAACAGCTCCAATGCATCTATTTTGGCCAAGCGTTCATCTTGCTCCTCCTCCGAAAGTTGAAAGAATACCGGCAATTGTAAGCCATTGATAAACGTTTCCAGGGCCAATTTGGCATCTTCTTGTTGGGAAAGTGCAGCTAGGGCACGACCACCACGCGACAAAGTGCTGGGATTGGTGTTGCTGCCACCAACGCCATGACGGGAAACCGTTTCAATGCGCGAAGAGTTTTGTGAACTGAATAGTGTCATAGTTGAAGTTTTATTATTATATATTTCTGAAAAGTTGAAGAAAATTGTCAAAAAAAAAAAAAAAAATAAATAAAAATTTGTTGTTGGATGGGAAAAGTTGCTTTTGCAGGGTTGCTGATAATATATTTTCCTACAAAAACGTTACGGATAAAAAAACAGACAAACATTTTTTATAGAAAAATGTGGCGGATGAAACGTTTTCGTTTAAAAAATGTTTCGCATAAAACGTTTTCGTTTAGAAATGTTTCGCATGAAACGTTTTCGTATAAAAAATGTTTCGGATACATCGTTTTCGCATAGAAAATGTTTCGCATGAAACGTTTTCGTATAGAAAATGTTTCCGGATGAAACGTTTTCGTATAGAAAATGTTTCCGGATGAAACGTTTTCGTATAGAAAATGTTTCCGGATGAAACGTTTTCGTATAGAAAATGTTTCCGGATGAAACGTTTTCGTATAGAAAATGTTTCGCATGAAACGTTTTCGTATAGAAAATGTTTTCGTATAGAAAATGTTTCGCATGAAACGTACGTTTTCGTATAGAAAATGTTTCGCATGAAACGTACGTTTTCGTATAGAAAATGTTTCGCATGAAACGTACGTTTTCATATAGAAAATGTTTCGCATGAAACGTTCGTTTTCGTATAGAAAATGTTTCGCATGAAACGTACGTTTTCGTATAGAAAATGTTTCGCATGAAATGTTTTCGTTTAGAAAATGTTTCGCATGAAACGTTTTCGTATATAGAAAATGTTTCGAATAAAATATTTTCGTATAGAAAATGTTTCGGATGAAACGTTTTCGTATAGAAAATGTTTCGGATGAAACGTTTTCGTATAGAAAATGTTTCGGATGAAATGTTTTCGTATAGAAAATGTTTCGGATGAAACGTTTTCGTATAGAAAATGTTTCGGATGAAACGTTTTCGTATAGAAAATGTTTCGGATGAAACGTTTTCGTATAGAAAATGTTTCGGATGAAACGTTTTCGTATAGAAAATGTTTCGGATGAAACGTTTTCGTATAGAAAATGTTTCGGATGAAACGTTTTCGTATAGAAAATGTTTCGGATGAAACGTTTTCGTATAGAAAATGTTTCGGATGAAACGTTTTCGTATAGAAAATGTTTCGGATGAAACGTTTTCGTATAGAAAATGTTTCGGATGAAACGTTTTCGTATAGAAAATGTTTCGGATGAAACGTTTTCGTATAGAAAATGTTTCGGATGAAACGTTTTCCGCATAGAAAATGTTTCGGATGAAACGTTTCCGCATCGAAAATGTTTCGGATGAAACGTTTCCGCATCGAAAATGTTTCGGATGAAACGTTTCCGCATCGAAAATGTTTCGGATGAAACGTTTCCGCATCGAAAATGTTTCGGATGAAACGTTTCCGCATCGAAAATGTTTCGGATGAAACGTTTCCGCATCGAAAATGTTTCGGATGAAACGTTTCCGCATCGAAAATGTTTCGGATGAAACGTTTCCGCATCGAAAATGTTTCGGATGAAACGTTTTCGTATAGAAAATGTTTCGGATGAAACGTTTTCGTATCGAAAATGTTTTGTTTTCGTATCGAAAATGTTTCGATTTCGTATCGAAAATGTTTCGTTTTCGTATCGAAAATGTTTCGGATGAAACGTTTCCGTATAGAAAATGTTTCGGATGAAACGTTTTCGTATCGAAAATGTTTCGGATGAAACGTTTTCGTATCGATAATGTTTCGGATGAAACATTTCCGCATCGAAAATGTTTCGGATAAATCATTTTTTTAGGAATTTTTTTCGGCAAAAAATTTTAGGTCATAGATGTCAGATTTGATAGGTTGATTTGAAAAAAAAATGTTAGGATAAATTAATTTCACCGATAATCCTTTTTTTTAGAAAAATGTTTTTAAAACTACTTCATCCTATCGCCTTTGTAATATTCATATATTCTATTTTATATTTTCCACATGACGATCAACCATGCTAATATTGAGAGAACTATAGGTTTTCGCTGAGTAAAACAAAACTTCTCACTTAAACTGATGGAAAATGTTAAAGAAATTATAACCTGGCTATAAAGTCAACAAACAAATTCATTAATTAATTTTTCTTTCCAACTTGTTTCTGTTTTTCAGCTGGGGCCGTTGGCCAGAAATCTTGGAATTGGGACAATTCAAACGTGGATGGCGGGACATTAACGTTGAGGAGTGCTCGCGTATAATTGTAAGTCACAACATATAATTTTACATATTTCCTTCAGGTATCCAAATGATGACCAACCATGCTAATATGGAGAAAACTTTAGGTTTTCGCTGAGAAAAACTATTTCAAATGTCACTGATTGGAAATTCCATTCGAATAATTTATATTAATTTTACAAAATATTTGTTAACAATTTTTGTTGTATTTTTTCCCTCTTTAGCTATTGTATTGTCTGCAAGTCTACAAGGGCGATGAGAAGATCAAAACCTTCATCTGGGATCTGATAACACCCTCCGAGGATGGTGAGGTGACAAAAATCAGCAGGGATCATAGTGGCCTCCATAATCTGGTGCCACGAGGTAGGAATGCAAAAGGTACGGTAAACAAAAATAGCTACAAACACGCACATTCAAATTCCGAAGATCAACTGCACGAATGGTAGTTCTTTTGTGAAAATTTCCTCAACAACAGCAACAACAGAATCAAAGCAAGAAAAATATGCACGCCAAAACACACTAATATTTGGCAAAAACAAAAAATATCTTCTATCTGTAAAACAAGTCTATTTTGTAAATCACTACTAAAACCAAGTCTTATACTAACAAAACTAATTACAGTCTCGTAAAAATCGTAAAAGTTCTTCTTAAGACGTTGAAAAAATTAAATTCGATTTGTAGAGTTAATTTCTGTAAATAGTAAAATGAGATTAATATGTAAAAAACTAAACTAACCAAACCTAACAAACCTGATTGGTATATAGTCTAATAATGTTTAGTCGTAGATGCAAGTAAATATGGTTATAAGGAAGATGGGAGACTTTTTGTTTACATTTTATCAAATTTAGACAAAATGTCATCATCAATCTCTGTCTTTATAACCGTTATTGTTTGTATTGTATTTAAAAAAAAAATATTTAAAATTTGTATCAAGGCCTACATAAGGTTGGACAAGAAGTCTGCTTTTAACAACAACATCACAATAAATTTAGTAGTTTTTACATCATTGGGATCTGACTTCCTTTGAATTTTAAATCACGTATTTTGACAGCTATCTTAGTAGTAAGATAGCCTTATTGGCCGACCTTACAGGGTGAGGTAAAAAAAAACTGCATCAAAGTCAAACGCCATAATTTTTAAATTTTTTTTCAAGTTTTTTGAATGAAAGCAAAAAATGTCGAAAATAGCATCAAATAAATTTAAATTTGTTCAAATTGTTCAGCTTTGGCACGAATTATGGTCTTCAAACGGCGAATGAAACCGTCAAATGCTAACCGAATGTTGATCTGCTATATTTTGGCCCATTACCGGCGAAGCGCTTGCTTGAGGTAATCGACACTTTGGTATTTTTTAGTGGCAACTTTGTTTTCCAAAATACTCCAGACACAATAGTCCAACGGATTGGTATCCGGAGATTTTGGTGGCCATTGTGCGCTGGAAATTAAGCGAGGAACCTCATTTTGTAACCATTCTTGGGTGGCGCGTGCTGAGCCCTGTTGAAATGCCGAAGGTGTGCGGCCAAAATGTTTCCGTACCCAAGTCTTTAATACACCCTCCAGAATATTTTCGCAATAATATTCGGCATTTATTTTGATGCCACGGTCGATTAATACGAGCGGAGAGCGACCATCGGCTGTTATGGCAGCCCACACCATCACCATGGCCGGCGCCTGAGTTCTGGTGGCCAACCGAAAGTGCACACATTTTCAGCTGACTTCTTTGGCAAGTAAATACGATCATTTTGTTTGCCTGTATTTATAAACTGCAGGACAACGAATGTTTTCCCATCGGAGCGGAGAAAACCAAATTCGACAGTTCACCACTTTCCGCCAAGCGAAGCAAATCTTTAGCTCTTTTGAGTCTATTTTCTTTCTGTTCTTCGGACACTTTTTGGAATTTCAATGGCTTTACCCCGAGCTCATTTTTCAATATTTCCCGAATGGAATATTGCGAAATGTTCAGCTCATGAGCCATTTTTTGGCTACTGCGACGCGGGTTTCGATCAAGTCGCTTCTTTACTTTTCGAACCATTTCTGCTGATGTTTCTTCCTTCCACTTCCTTGACGTCGGACTACGCTACCAGTATCACGGTAACGAGCGATGGTACGAGACGCAAAAGATTTATTCACATTTAAATGCTGGAGTGCTCTAACGATAGCCACTTGTGGTTTTCCAGCCAAATATAAAGAACTCACACCATCACGAATAACTTTTTTTCTGAAAATTCTCACCAAAATGCTTTTGTACGCTTGTAAACATCACTGTCTCTGGAATAATTTTAACAGCAGTCGGACGAGTGGCTTAGAAATGACAGCAGTCTGAAGTTGGTGGCAGTTTTTTCATCTCACCCTGTATATAAGTCTTGATTTATATCAATGTCATATGATGTCAACCAATAGATCGGACTACTTAGTTTACTAACAAAATACATATTTGTGATTTGAAATGCAAAGAAAATCAAATAGCAATTGTATAAAAACTGCTAATTTTATTGTCAAATTGTTGTTAAAATTGACAGGAAGAACGATCTTATAAAGGCCTTAATTTGTATATTAGAAGTGTGTTTTATGTCGTGTGTGTTGTGTAATTTTGAAGACAATATAATGACAATTGTTTTTTTATTTGTCAATCTGCAAACCTGTAAAGAAATTTCTTCCAAACAGAAAAATGTGAATCCAAAATGTGTTTGTAATATGCTCTGTCTTACTGTACCATATATCCTTTTTTATTATATACTATATTTAAAAAAAATAGTTTTTTTTTTTAGTAAAAAATTTATACGTTGTGAGTAGTTATTGTTTTTATTTATTTATTTTTTGCTCATTTGGTCTTCAAAATTTTGTTAAAAATTTGTTTTTGATAATTTTTATTTTATAATGCAATGTAACTGAAGAAGAAAATACAGATATTTCAATTAAATATCGTAAAGAAAATGACTTGGATAAAATATTTTTATAGAAATATTACTCGGATAAATGTTTTTACACTCTACAACACTATTGTTCAGTTCCAGATTTGCAAGAATGTAAAAGTTTTCACAAAGATATTCGATTTCCCTTTATATCAAAAAAAATCAAAACTAGTAGATTCTTGCAGGTTCTGGAACAAAGCATATGTGTATTATAATTTTGATTGGGCCAAAATTTCTTAACACCTCGAAATATTTTTCCTAGACGATGTTATGTACCGATCTTCCTATCTCACCAAAATTATTAGAAATTTACCAGAGAATTAAGAAAAATGGAACATTTTTCAATAACAAACAGGGTAATAAGGATAGTTTTTCATGCTGCATATTGAATATACAAATTTCTTTTGTTTAGAAGCTCTACATGAAATTTTATTTGGAATAATTCTTCCTTTGAAAATTTTTTGACTTGGAATGAAATCGTTTTAAATTAACGTTAAAAAAAAAAAAAAACAAACCAAAAATTTCACCTAACTTTCGAATGCAATTTTCTTATAAACCATTAAACCTAGATATATAGTTTATTCTAAAAGTTACAGGGACATTTTGTGCAGAATCTTTCTTCTTTTGACACGTTCTGTCTAAAATGAAAGATTATGTTACTTTCAGACGTCAACTCGAGAAAAGGCAAAGGAAAAAATTGGTAAAAAAATAGAAAATATTTTTTGGGACTTTAATTCAATTTTTTATGTATAATGGAAATGGAGATTTATTTCCTTTGATGGTATGTTGTGAAATTTGGAAAAAAATGTCTTTGTCATCGTACTTCTAAATGATGTTTTGTAGTAGATTTTTGCATAAAATCACATACAGGTCAGCTTTGACTCTAAAATGTATTTTTTTTAAAAAAATATACAATTTCCAAGTATCTCCCCCACAAAGGGTCAACATTTTAAATAAGTATAGCTCTTATAAAGTGTGAAGTTAGAGTCCGATTATCTTCAAATTTCACATATCCTACTATTAACCCAAGATCTGGTAGTAAGACGGAATATATCAGTCCACTCCTTCTCGTAACTCCCCCACAAAAGGTCGACATTTTAAAAATATATATTTTCTGCACAGAAAGAGAAACGATAATCCAATTTTGCTCCAACTTTGCAAATCCTAATATTTACATCTAGGTCAGGTGCGAAAATGGATAATAGCGGTCCTCTCCATCAAATACCTCATCAAACATTTAATAAATACAACTCTTATAAAATGAGATGTAGGAGAATGTTTGTCTCCAAATACCACACATCCCAATAATTTTATTAGCCAATATCTGGTGTTAAGATGGAGCACATAGGTCAGCTCCTTCTGTTCCCTCCCCCACAAAGTGCCGAAATTTTAAATCATAAAACACGAAATAGGCATCCGATTCTATTCAGACTTGGCACATGTCAATATTTCCATCAACACAAGATCTGTTATAAAGATGGTAGAGATCGGAACATTGGTCCACTCCTCCATGAAGCTCATAAAACGAGCAATTAACATTCCGATTCCATTCAGACTTGCTACAACTCAATATTTCCATCAACTCAAGATCTATTATTAAGATGGTAGAGATCGCACCATTTCTTCTGGTACTTCACCCACATGGGGATCAGGAATTTGAATAACAAAATACTTAAAGAAAGCGAGATAAGCATACAACTCTCTTCAGGCATACGAACATCGTTTGGAGGAAGTATTTTACCTTATTTACACCAAAATTGCCAAATAGAATCCTTTGAGGTAAAATTGTCGAGTAAAGTAATCCTCGTGCTTTTGCCTACAAATTTGAGGAATATATTATACAGCTAAAATCTAAGGATTACAAGGAATCTTAATCCGAAAATTAAAAAAAAAAATGGGAAGAGTGACGAACATGCCCTCTCTATTTAGGTTTATTTGTGATGTGTCTTCTGTTTTTAGATTTACTTTCATAATCTGCTAGATTTTCCCTATTTTTTTGTTGCACAGTGAAATATTATTGTTTAAAAAATCTGGAAATTTCAATTCAATCGCGATTATTTTTAAAACTGAATATTTTTAATTCAGATTTACTCTCAGATAAAAAGCATTTTCGATGTTCATTTTAGGATTCCAAACATAAGGTTCAAATAAAAGCGTTTTAATATTTGATTTTTTTTAATTTTATTCTCAGTTACATTGTAAGCTTTTTGGCATTCAAAATTCTGTTTATTTCCCCAAATTGGTTTTATAATATTTACATATACACTCCACCTCTCCTATCCCATTTAGCAGTTTGATAATAAAAATGCAATTTCATTACAGGACGTAATGGTGGTAAAACGCAAAAAGATGGTGAGACTGCTACTACGGCTAGTGGTGGTACAACACCAACGCCCACGGATTCAGCTACGGCACCGCCAACTCCCGAAAGCACAGGTGGTGGTGAGGGCAGCACGCCAACAACAGCTGCCGCCAAACCACCCAAGAAAGAGCTCGGCACCCATGGTCTACAGAATATACAGGACCCCAGTCATTGGAGCAAACAGGAGAAATATGATGCTGATTCCTATCTAGAGGGGGCATATAAAAAACATTTAAGCAGACACGCGAATAAGTGAGTCGTGTGGAATCGAATTTATTCTTTTAACCCAATTTCAAGGAATTTTTCAACTAACATTACTCCTTTTTCTTCTTCTTGTTCTTCTTTTATCTTTTATTTGGCTCCTTCTACTTTCGATTATGTTTGGTTTTTTATTTCTTTTGGTTTCTTATCATGTTTTTCTTTTCAATTTATTTACTATTTACCTCCAACACAGAGTTTTATTGCGCGTCCGTATGCTGTATTATATACAACACGAGGTGATTGGAGATTTGGTGCAACAGATTAAGGATAACACACCTGTCAGGTAAGTAGTGTTGGGCGAATGTTTCAAAGCAATTTCATTGTTGTTATTGTCGGTTTTTTTTTCGTATCGTTGTTGTTGTGATAATTGTTTTTTGGTTATGTTTTCTTAATTCCCCCTTTTAAAACTATTCAGCTAATTATGTGTATGCGTGTATTTCCATTATTTGTCTGCTTCATTTTGGGATTGTTACCAAGAAGCTCACATCAGCGGGGTTTCCTTTTTTTGGCATGTGGCTCTTCTTTTTTGAAAATTACCTGTTAACTCAATTTCCTTTTACACATGACCATAATTAATCCTTTAAGTGTGAAAGACAAAATTTAAAATTCGTCAAAAAATTAAAATTCAATTCTCTCAAATCACCCCTAACTTAAAGGATTAGGATATTCAAAATCAATTCTCTCAAAATATCCCTATCTTAAAGGATTAACATATTTTCTATCTCGTTCTTTTCCTTGTTGGGTTTTGTAAAATATAAATATTCTTAAGCATTTGAAGTTATCTTTCATATTTTCGTTGGGGGGCTTGCATCCTTCTTTGTTTCCTCAAGATCTACTTGAAAATAAAAGGGCATCACTAAATTATTTTCCTTAAATTTGTATAAGTAATTTTTATTACTTTTATAAGCATACGTTAAGCCTCTTTGGAAGATAGCTTTGATATTGTTCCTTAAATATATATCTTTTGAAAAGCGTTCTATATTTAGAAACTATTTGAACTATAGAAGGCCTCTAAAGAATGCTATTTGTGTGGAAAATATGAATTGCCCTATCTGGATAGGGCATTTTGAAAAGTTCATTTTTAATGGGTCTGTTGAAATGTTTTCTGTCCATATAAGACCTTTTGAAGAAACTTTTCTCTACTTTCCCATTAACATTATCTCTAATAAAGACCTTTTAAAGATTATCTGTTTTGAAGAAGACCTTTTTGAATTTCTCTGGACTAAATGCCTTTTGACATCTTCATTCTTTAAAAAGTCCTCGATGTATAATGAGACAGTTTGAAGTCTTTAAAACCGCCAGAATGGTTTCTGTGCCTGTAGGGTTCGTATGCTCAACAGATATTCCTCAAGTTATCCATCATCTCTTATGCCAATTGTATCAGCAGCATCCTAACTAAACATAGTTGGGCCGGAACTCTTCTTGTACGTCTTGAGAGGTGGGGAATTTATAATATGGGTTCATTTATGACACCGGCGACATCTTAGGCTTATCTGACGGCCTTGTGACCGATATCGTTTAAGCAGACCATACAGACTCATCCCGAGATGTTTGGTCCTGGGGAATTATAATTATTTTGTGTTCGCTTGGATGACTTCCACGGCACAACCCAACATTAATGAACATCCAATGATGAAATCTAGGAGGTATATTAGCTTTCCTGTAATCCAGGAAAGTGTTGCGTTCAGAGGTTAGAACACCAAAATAGAGATATGGAGATGGTGTGATCCCCGAGAAATGATGGATTATAAATTAACGTCCCTTATTAATACTGGCCACAGTCGCCATGCTTTAGCTCACAGCGTAAGTCTACCTTCATAATTTCCTAAGCACATTTTCATCGACAGTTCTAGAATTAAATGCTATTCCCATATGTTACATGTATGGACCACTTAAGACCAGGTTAACCGAAATAGGTCTGTACTTTGTAGCTATAATTATGTTGTAGGTTCCAATTTGCCAATATTCCGACCTAATGCGAGCTTCATTTCCAGTTTATTTTGGTTGAAGTTAAATTTGTTATTTTTTTTTCGAAAATCCCGGGCACGTCAACCTTGACATCGAACACATAGATTTCTTTAGCCATCTTCTCTACCGATAAAGTTGAGACCTTTGAGACCCAGCGAACTTTGCATGAACCCAGAAAAATGGACATTCTGCAGCCCCAGATGGCTAAAATCTAACTTCTTAGCCATATTTAAGATTATCGTAGCTATTGAAAAAAGTTTTAGATGACCTTCCTTCATCTTAGAACTGTCCGGTATGAATTGCTGCCGTTTGAGAGGGTTCACCTCTAGCACCGGATAGTATATTAATTTGTTTTGGCTTTCGATTTCCTGTTAGACCTTTCAAGGATATTTCAAGCAATTGTTTCTCAGAGCCTCAATAAATTTTCATATAGCCTCAAATCTCATCATAAGATCCACTGGTTGAAGATTAGGGATAACATTAGCTTATGTGTTGATTATAACAATTGTTGACTTTTTTTGTCGGTCCCTATATTCGATGCGAAATATTTAGCTTCCCAAAGGGGTTCTAGTATTTTCTATTCATTTTTTGTTAACAGTGAGAGTTTTGCAATAATAGATAATTCCCCATAGACTAGATGTTATAGGGTCCAAAATATAAGCAGTTATATTGCATCTTTCTGTAATTATATCGGACAAGATTGGTTAGAAGTTAAAGTCCTACAAGGACAAGATCACTAAAAGGAACAGTAGAAACTTCTAAAGCAACTTCTTCCAAAGTTTTAATTGATTATTTCAATTTTCAACCTGCCATTTATCAATCAATTATAGAAAAATCAAAACATTTGGGCAATATTATTGATCACTGCTTTTTTGTCACCACAGGCTGCCAATGTAAAGATAAATTTCCACTTCAATGAAGTGGCATTTATTATTTCTTAGAGATTTGTTGGTCATATAATATTGAAGCTATCTTCCAGAGCAAAAATATATCGTATGCTCTAGGCGTTAATTATTTATTCCACCAATTATTATTAACTTTTAACCTTTTAAAAAATCGAAATCCCCTCTTTTAACTGTCAAAATATGTTCATGCTCTACATAATTAAAAATAAATATTTCAATTTCCTTCAATGTTTATTTGCTTAAATAAATATTCCTTGCTCGATCAAACCTAACATTTCATTGCAAGATTTCATTAAGACATTTATTTAAAAAAATAAAAAAGGAAATATTTCAGATTCATAATGATTTGTAAGTACAGCAGCAGTTTATTACGAAATGCCTCTGTATTTCTTTCATAAACTCTCCCTTTCACAAAAAAATTGAAAAGAAAATAACTATATTTTTTCATAATTGGCTGTAGTTTGTTATTATTATTGTATTAAATTTGTATTTAAATTTTTTTGTTGTTTACTTTTTTTATAACAAAATTGATTATTTTTTTTTTAAATTTATTTCTCCTATCACAACATTTGTTTACTCACCACCACACCCCTACCTATCAACAACATCTCTTACCTCATCTATAACTATGTATCATTATTTAGCGAGTTGCCAATACGCCCGCCAACCATGGCTGAAGCTGTGCCGGCCTCTTGGTGGAATCCTCCCTGCTGCGACAAGAGTCTTTTGGTGGGCACCTTTAAACACGGCTGTGAAATGTATCGCATAATGCGTTCCGATCCTGCCCTATGTTTTGCCGGTCATGTTGGTGCCACAGCCACAGAGGAGACAACCGTAGCCAATTTGCCTGTGTAAGTTTTGAATATTTTTTAACAGTTTTTTTATAGTTTAAGGACATCATCGTGTTCCATTCCATAAAATCATAAATCATTAAAGAAATAAATTTTCAATCTAACCTCATATTATTTTGCTTTTTTTGAGAAAATGAAAAAACTATGTGAAACCTCTGACTATTTTCTTCTTATAGATGTTTTAAATATTTCAACATTTTTTTATTTGTGTGAATTTTTTTGGCATGATGATTTATGGTTTTTATAGATTTAAGGAAAATATTCTACATCAATCTGTGACTCGATTCAAGCGAAGAAACATTCGAATGAAACGTTTTCGTATAGAAATTGTTTCGGATGAAACGTTTTCGTATAGAAAATGTTTCGGATGAAACGTTTTCGTATAGAAAATGTTTCGGAACTTTTTTTTCGATGAAACGTTTTCGTATAGAAAATGTTTCGGATGAAACGTTTTCGTATAGAAAATGTTTCGGATGAAACGTTTTCGTATAGAAAATGTTCGGATGAAACGTTTTCGTATAGAAAATGTTTCGGATGAAACGTTTTCGTATAGAAAATGTTTCGGATGAAACGTTTTCGTATAGAAAATGTTTCGGATGAAACGTTTTCGTATAGAAAATGTTTCGGATGAAACGTTTTCGTATAGAAAATGTTTCGGATGAAACGTTTTCGTATAGAAAATGTTTCGGATGAAACGTTTTCGTATAGAAAATGTTTCGGATGAAACGTTTTCGTATAGAAAATGTTTCGGATGAAACGTTTTCGTATAGAAAATGTTTCGGATGAAACGTTTTCGTATAGAAAATGTTTCGGATGAAACGTTTTCGTATAGAAAATGTTTCGGATGAAACGTTTTCGTATAGAAAATGTTTCGGATGAAACGTTTTCGTATAGAAAATGTTTCGGATGAAACGTTTTCGTATAGAAAATGTTTCGGATGAAACGTTTTCGTATAGAAAATGTTTCGGATGAAACGTTTTCGTATAGAAAATGTTTCGGATGAAACGTTTTCGTATAGAAAATGTTTCGGATGAAACGTTTTCGTATAGAAAATGTTTCGGATGAAACGTTTTCGTATAGAAAATGTTTCGGATGAAACGTTTTCGTATAGAAAATGTTTCGGATGAAACGTTTTCGTATAGAAATGTTTCGGATGAAACGTTTTCGTATAGGAAAATGTTTCGGATGAAACGTTTTCGTATAGGAAATGTTTCGGATGAAACGTTTTCGTATAGGAAATGTTTCGGATGAAACGTTTTCGTATAGGAAATGTTTCGGATGAAACGTTTTCGTATAGGAAATGTTTCGGATGAAACGTTTTCGTATAGGAAATGTTTCGGATGAAACGTTTTCGTATAGAAATGTTTCGGCATGAAACGTTTTCGTATAGGAAATGTTTCGGATGAACGTTTTCAGTATAGAAAATGTTTCGTATGAAACGTTTCGTATAGAAAATGTTTCGTATGAAACGTTTTCGTATAGAAAATGTTTCGTATGAAACGTTTTCGTATAGAAAATGTTTCGTATGAAACGTTTTCGTATAGAAAATGTTTCGTATGAAACGTTTTCGTATAGAAAATGTTTCGTATGAAACGTTTTCGTATAGAAAATGTTTCGTATGAAACGTTTTCGTATAGAAAATGTTCGTATGAAACGTTTTCGTATAGAAAATGTTTCGTATGAAACGTTTTCGTATAGAAAATGTTTCGTATGAAACGTTTTCGTATAGAAAATGTTTCGTATGAAACGTTTTCGTATAGAAAATGTTTCGTATGAAACGTTTTCGTATAGAAAATGTTTCGTATGAAACGTTTTCGTATAGAAAATGTTTCGTATGAAACGTTTTCGTATAGAAAATGTTTCGTATGAAACGTTTTCGTATAGAAAATGTTTCGTATGAAACGTTTTTGTATAGAAAATGTTTCGTATGAAACGTTTCTATGTATTTTTCAATATTTCAATTTTATCTATGAAAACATACAGATTGATGCAGAAGTTTTATGAAACTATAAACTGACATTATTTATTCAACTTCACTTCCAACCACTAACTATAACCCTGTTCCATTACTATATCTCAATTACAGCGCTGAAGAAGACGCCAACTCAAAACAAGATGCCGACAATGAAGAAGTCGACGATGATGGCACTGCCACCAAAGACTCTGATTCCACCAAGTTGACTACGGGCGACAAAGATAAAGATTCTTTAGATCCACCCGAACGTCCCAGCTCTTCGGGTAAGAATAAAAAATTGGCCAAAAAAGCAACCGCAGATGCAACAGTTACAGTGGCTGATAATGAGAATGGCAAAGCTGTTGAAAGTGCCACTGGTGGCGGCGGCGAAGATGAGGAGAATAAACCAATCGCCGAAACAACGACGCCACCTGCAGTTGTTGGTAAAAAACGTAAACGTTCCAAGTTAGCCGAAGAAGAAACATCAGCTGAGAAGGATGAAAATGACAAATCATCCTCGTCGGCAACGGATAATGATGGCAATCCTTTGGATAAAAATGAAGCCGATACAAAATCAGATAAAGATACAGGCGATGTTGAGGAAATGGAAACAGAAACAGCTGAGGCATGCAGTAGCAGTAGTGCCAGCAGTGCAAGCAATGATAAATCATCATCAGCCGAGGCTGTTGGGGCTGCGGATAGCAGTGATACAGCTACTGTTGCTGCCGCTACAACTGCCAATGATTCCAATTCCATGGATGTTAGTGTATCGGAATCTGAACCAACAACTGTTGCTGGCGCCAAAGGTGATGAGGTTAATTCTTCAGCAGACGCTGCTGCCAGTAGTACAACAAAAACAACAGCTGAGACCACAACCCCGCCGTCTACTACTGAAACTGTTGACGTTGAGAAAGCTGCTCCAAATTCGGCCACAACAGAGGCCAAAAATACATGTACTACCACCACCATCACCTCAACTACCACCACCACTACTACTACCAATATATCTACTACCACATCTACATCATCCACTACCACCACCACCTCATCATCAACAACAAGCTCGACAGAGCAAACGCAAAATGATACTGTTAATACAACTACTACAACAAACCCAAACAACCCATGTTTAGGCTTAGATGAGGAGGAGAGTGGTGCCGGTTCATATCCACCCACACAAGCGCCGGTCGATGATAATTCGGCAACAATGTGGCCCTCAATGCAGGATCTAAATACACGTCTGCGACGTGTTATAACTGCCTATCAAAGGAATTACAAAAAAGAAGAATTGAAACAACAACAAAAGGCCAAGGTGAGTTTTACAAACAATGCAAATATTTATATCAATATATAATTCATAATCCCTTTACATGGAAGTCAGACGCAGGATATTTCATTGGAGGATAAATTGATCAGTATGAAGAAGGGAGGGGGATTGTGCTCTGGAGAAATGCCCCATTCTGTTGGTTCAGTTTATCTTTTATGAAGCTTTCTGTGTCTGAATTACGTACTATATCCATTTTTTAATATCTCAAATAAAGTTTGCACATTTTTCGATTTTGATTTTTAAACAAAAGAAGGATTTGAAATGTAGTTTTGATTTGTCCAAAAATTTGTTTTGTTCTTCTTTTGCTATTTTTGAATTTTGTAATTATAGTTTGGCTTTAATTTATTATTGTATTATTTAAATTTTGTATATTTGTGTTTTAGTTTTGAGTTTTTATTTCTTCTTTTTGGTTCTCTTTCTTTACTTAAAATGTGCAAAATGAATATCATATCATTTGATTTACATCTATCCTTTTCCACACAAACACACACACATCTTTGTACACTATTACTATCCCTCTCATTTAACCTAAACTACTTTTCCCATAACCCAAATGGTCATTGTTGAAATTGCAGTTGGAATAGGTTTGAAAATGAACTCTATTAATTTTTATAAATCTTTGTTAAGTTAATTTTTTTAATAAATTTATTCAAATTTTGCTGCGTTCATAATAACCTATTCCGACTCTTTTTCTGCTTTGGGCCCACCAAACTCAAAACATACCGATTTTTTGAAAATATAACCACCAGAATTTTGTTATATTTTTTGTGTAGTAAAGTAGTAATGTAGCCAAAAAAGTATTTTGTCCTCTATTTTAAGAAAATGTATAGTTACTGAAGTAATGTGTAATGCAATGAAGAAGAAAGGAGGTGTAATTATTTATAAAATAGTTATAAGTTAAGAAATTTCCCGATTTATCTGAACGTATTTCTAAAGAAGTAAGTAGGTTGATTTCACAACAAAAAAAATCTTTTTTCTCCACCATGTGATTGATGATAAAATTTACTTTAAATTCTTAACAGGAACCTGTTTATATCTCAAAGAAATATAAATATACATTTGATCAGTGTGATTTGTAATTTCGGAAATGCTAGAGGTTGGTTAATAATTTTTACAAAAAAACATCGTATATATTTTGAAATTTTAAAAATATAGTAATGCTTGGTTTGAGGTTTAGCGACCCCGTCGATATTTCACTTTAGAAAGAAATAACCGTGTTTTTATTTGAAAGTATAGAGAAGTCTTTAACAAAGCTAAATGCGGAATATATTTTCGGTAAAAATGTTTATTTCTTAACCACTGCATAACCTACTAATTTCAACAATAATATGATTTAAAATAATCCCAGGCAATGACCGATTTCAATTCCAACACTCACTTAAGGTAGGTGCACTTTGTGCCTAGTTATCTGGTCAAATTAGATCAATTTTTTTAAGTCACACTTTCTCACCCCTAAAATTTGTGGGGATCAACCTATCCTTTAATAGGGATCCCGTCCTTACCGTGATCCATATCATTGTAAGAATTAAAAAGCTAGATTTTAGGATTTAGTTTGGTTTGGCATAAGAACGCGCAGCTAGCGGGAGACGGCAACTGCTTCACTCGGGGACCTTTGGTCCATTGTGTTCATCCTAGAAAAGATAAAGAGAAGGAAGCAGGGTGGTCTGCTTTATCTTGGAGTAATTTTAGCAAACTTGATGATAATAGGATCTATGTCTGAGAGGAACATTATAATTTCTATTTGCCAAATAGCCTATGTCTATTGTTGGACAACATGGGACAACAGCATAGTAGGTGTTCAATTGTCTCTGCCTCTTCTTCATCTTCGCTCAGTCTATAGTAGTCAAGAACACTGTTAACCCACCTTGAGGTGTAGTGCAGTAGCCAGTCAGTATACCTATTGCGATTCTTAGATCATATCTACTTAGTTATAGAACGAACTTTGTATCTATCTCATATCTGTCAAATATACAGGTTGAGTTAAAAAAATCTGCAACAAATTCAAACGCCATAGTTTTGACTTTTTTTTTACATTTTATTGAATGAAAGCAAAAATGTCGGAAATAGTATCAAATAAAATTTGATAAAAGAATAGAGTTTCGATTTGTTCGAATTGGACACCTTTGGCACAAATTATGGCCTCCAAAGGACCAATGAAACCATCACACGCTGCCCGAATGTTACTTTGCCGTATTTTGATCCATCTCGGCGAAGCGATTGCTTGAGGTGATCGACACTTTGGTATTTTTTAGTGCCAACCTTGCTTACCAAAATACTCCAGACACAATAGTCCAACGGGTTGGTATCCGGAAATTGTGGTGACCATTGTGCGCCGGAAATGAAGCGACGAACCTCATTTTGTAATCATTCTTGGGTGGCGCGTGTTGAGTGCGATGTTGACGGGTCCTGTTGGAATGTCCAAGGTCTGCGGCCAAAATGTTTGCGTGCCCAAGGTTTTAATACACCCTCTGAGGCCACGGTCGATCAATACGAGTGGAAACCGACCATCTCTTTTGAGTCTATTTTCTTTATGTTGCGGTGCACTTTTTGGAATATCAATGGCTTTACCCTGAGCTCATTTTTGCCGAATATTGCGATATGCGACGCGGGTTTCGATCAAGTCGCTTCTTTACTTTTCGAACCATTTCTGCTGATGTTACTGTTTTCTTCCGTCCACTTCCTTGACGTCGGGCTACGCTACCAGTATCACGGTAACGAGCGATGGTACGAGACACAAAAGATTTATTCACATTTAAATGCTGGAGTGCTCTAACGATAGTCACTTGTGGTATTCCAGCCAAATATAAAGAAATCACACTATCACGTTTGAATTCAATCACAAATAACTTTTTTTCTGGAAAATTCTCAGCAAAATGCTTTTGTACGCTTGTAAACAATATAATAAGCTGTCACTGGGACAATTTTAACAGCTGTCGGACGAGTTGCTCACAAATGACAGCAGTCTGAAGTTGTTTGCCGTTTTTTCATCTCAACTGTATTATATCTTTTGCTAGAGAGCATATAACACTTAAAGAACAATAATACCACTGTCATCCCATATCTGCCAAAGAAGTTAGTCCTATTTCAGTATAGCCTTGACCTGATTGCCCTGAACGTAATGATGTCTGTTGGATTGCTGTGAACTACCTTTTGGATTTAGAATTTTTTAATTTTGTTCATTGGTGGATTTACAACCCTTTTAACTGAAAAATTTCTCCCTATTCTCAAAATTTTTGAAATTAGAGAAAAATCATATAGAACAGTCTTGGCCTGTTTGTTCGGGATACCGTAGTATTTTGTTGTTGCAAAATGGTCAGGCTTAATCCCTTTATTGTTGTTTCTTTAAAAACAACGTTTGTTTATTAGTGGAGAACGATGGTAATGTTTATCAGGGGTTAAGGCAGGGAATACCTAGGTTTCGGAAAGAGCCGCCTATCCTCATCAGTTCCCTTGTTTTTTGTCTGGGATATTCTCCCCAGAAGTTATTTTAAAAATAACTTCTATGACAAAAAAAATATTTTTTACCCAACAATAAAGGGATTAAGCCTGACAGTTTTGCAACAACGAAAAATCATATATCTCGACTTGAACAAAACTTTGTACTTAGTAATATTTATGTACGGTTTACATTATATATGAAAGTAGACACTATCGACGAACCCTTCTTAATACCTCCCCCGAAAAAATCTAATTTAAATAATCACTATTGTAGTAAAACGCGAAAAAAAATCCAAACTTTGATTCGTTTCAAACTCTTCAGACTTTATTCTAGTCGGATCTTGGTCGTATGATTCTAAATTCAATCCAATTGGACAAACGTAGTTGTTGGGGCATCATTTGAATCATATTAGGGGAAATGCATATATGGGAGCAATATCTAAATCTTAACCAAATGCGACAGAATATAGCAAAAGGTATTCCTTATTATATTACGGCTTTGAGGTATTTAAATAGTAATTCAGATAAACCAGTTACCATGACAAGGAGAAAGTTTTTGCAAAAATTGCACTTTTTTATATTCCTAAAATATGTTATTTAAAATAGTATTTAAACGGTTCTCTCTCGTAATAGAACTCCTCTCAAAGATTTCGCTTCCAAAAGATATTTACAAAAAGTCACCTGCAGCCTGAAGTCTGTGTCTGTTTAATTTACATAGGTTATGTCTAAGCTAAATATCGCTCTGCTACTTTACTACCTTTACTAGGAAAAAATATAACAAATCATATCTTTTCGCAAAAAAATCAAACACATTCCCCCCATCCCCCACTTTCATCATACACACTCACCCACACCCTCACACACAACATACCAACATCCTTATTTGATAATGGATACAATAAATCTTCAATGGCAAATTTCTTACAAATTCCCTCCCACCCCACTTTTTTTTTTTTTTTGAAAAATCCAAATCAACAGCTACAGGCATTGGTTTCGTCAACGCCACCCTTGTCGGTGCCGACTACACCCACCTTACAATCGATACAATTACAAATGCAAAATGCTGCTGCTGGTGGTGTTGGATCGGCAACAGGAACAAGTGCAGGAGGTGTTAACGCAATTGGAGGTGGTGGAGCCACAACACCCCAGGATCCTGGTAGTCGAAGTCTACAATCGTTGATACAAGGCAACAATAGTACATTGTCAACGGGACCAAGTACTTCAGCGGCTGCTGCGGCAGCAGCACAAAATGCCGCTGCTGCTCAGAATATAACACTACAACAACAGTTGCAACAGCAATCAGTTATGCAGCAACAAGCACTGCAACAACAGCAACAGACATTGCAACAACAGCAACAGTCTTTGCACCAACAACAACATCAGCAGCAACAAACCTTGCAGCAGCAACAACAACAACAGCAGCAGCAGCAACAGGGCAACAGTGTTGCTTCGGCTGCCATAGCTGCCCTAACCTCAACACCCATGCCAACGGCCGCAGATATTAGCCTAATGCTGAACATTCTCAACACAACCGATGTCAGTCAACTGGCTAATTTGGACATCAATAAACTGGCCATGTACTTGGTTAGTATGAACAATGTAAATTTTCGTTCCAAATTCTATTTTCCCCCTCAATTTTCAAAAAAAATAATTATTTTCCATTTTATGTTTGGTTTTCTTTTTAATGTTTTATCATCCGTTTTGCTTTTTCCATTACTTTTAAGGAATTCATTTAAACAGAAAATATCATCCAATTTTTTATTTTTAATTTTTTTATACACATACAACGAGCGCGGCGGATTACAATGAAGAAAAATTATTTAATTTGGGACTCTTAATCGGAAACTTGATAAGCCTGCCTGTAACACTAGGGAAATATAAAATTGTGGTCCCTAAGTATACATAGGAATGCATATTTTCGTCCAAAACGAAGGAAAGAAATATGTATTCATAACTTATGGAATCAAACCAAAACGGCCCGTTCTTTTGACTGGCTGGGACAAAAACTTTTTGTGTTGTTGTGGGACAAAAACTCACGTTTGGCTAGGACTTAATCTTTGGTTCTAAAAAAATTTAAAGCAAATTCGAAACTGTCTTAATTGATTCTAAAACTCATTGGTTATAACTTGGGGTCGTTCAATGGTTACAATTTTTCGCATTCTACGTGAAGAAGGCAGCTACACAAGAGTTTAGAATTGTAATTGTAAAAAAACAATCCTAAGCGGTCTTAGCCACATCACTCAGGGATGTAAAAATATAATTAAAAAATAGGAAAAGGAGTCAAAAAGAAAAGGTATAATTCTAGGCTGGAAAAGAAGAGAAGCTAGAGTACGATGATGTTTAACGTGTTGAAGTAAATTATCATAAGTTCTACGTAGAAAAGAGATTGAAACTCAAAAGCGCAAAACTTTCTTATTATTAAGTCATTCATTGAGAGACATAAATCTCCGATTTTTTATTTACCATTTCACTCCCTCAAAATTTGGCCTGAAGCTGATGCCTTCACTGAATATGGATGTGCCTGATATTTGCTGACCTGGAGATTCAAATCAACGGTCTTGCTTGTAGTCGGACGTTACTCATTACTTGATATAATGAAATTAGGTTATAATGCCTTTTGCCTGAATTTTTTAAAAATATGTAATGGGTTCTAGCTCCTGTGACAGAACATTAAATATTTAGGTCCACGTTTTCTGGTTGCGCACATATAACGATACCTACCGATATTCGGTATTTTGATAATCCTAGTCAATCTAACCACAAAATTGTTGCAAATTTGGTATTTTAGAAGATTTGGTAGATGGCAATCTTTGAAGTATAAAATTGTCTATAGAGGTTCCCGTTTTGGTATAGTCCCCGTATACTTTTTTGAAAATTTTAACAGCATTACGGGTTTGCTGGTATTTGTAGTTCAAATGTCCGCTCGTCTATTAACAAATTACAGGTCCCATTTATGGTCCGAATGAGACCAAACTTTGCACAGTTCATTTGTTTGGTGCTGATTTTGATTTTTTTAGTTTATTGTACACCAAGTGCAACAAATACACGAGATTTTGGCACCTACGATCTAATTCAGTCTGGAAAAAAATATGTAAAATTTGGTTCAAATCGATATAGTGAGATATGGCTCCCATAACTATATTTCATGGGATTTGATATTTGAGCCCGTAACTTCATAACCAAGATATGCGCTACAAGATATCAAATTCAATAATACCTCTTTCAAATTTTGTCGAAATTGGTTCAGATTTATACTACCATATATTTTCCTCCAATTCCAATTTGATTGATTTTTGAATAAACGATCCGGATCCGACTTGAATAAATCTGCTTATATCTGACTATAGCTCCTAAATATGTGTTCAATCCGATTTTATAGTGAAGCCTTGTCAAAGTCATAATATGCACTCCATAGCAATGATATTTGGTATAACAGGTCACACACCGTAGAAAAAATACGTCCGTCAAATTTAGTGGAATTGATTCAATTAAAGAAGTATTTTCCGTATGTTAGTTAAATCCAATTCCAAGTTTATACCTTTAAGCCACAATACGAATTTAATAACTTTCAAAGTTTTTATGATTTTTTAGACAGGTTCCAATTACGGTTCTATTACGCTGGTTGCTTTTTATAAATTGTATAGTGCTGTATGGATCATATTGGATTAATGTAACGTCTTCCAAATTGATATTTAAAAATAATTTAATTTTTTTCCATGGTGGAGTAGGAGATTTCATTCGACCCGCCCAGCAGCAGTTCTTCTTCCTGACACAATATAAACACAAAAATACTTTAATAAATTTTTCACAAAAATTATTAAATTTATTTAATAATATTTTGGAAGACCTCTAAGACCTTCTCATTATTTATTTTTCAATTTAGCATAGAAATATTTTTCTCAAATTTATTTTGAATCGATCCAAGGTTTGTGATTTCTTGATTGACTGTTTGAATCATGTCATTGTTGTCATATCCTCTAAGTTTTAGAAAAGGATCGATTCTAATATACTCTAATCATCCTTCTAAAGCTCTCATTATTTATTTTCAATCGAGAATAATCTTTGATGTTGATGAAGAATGATTTAAGTCTAGAAATATTTCAGTCATATTTATTTTGAATAGACCAAGGATTGTGGTTTCGTGGTTTGAATAAAATTAATGACGCTAAGAGGTCCCCATGTTTTAGAAGTTCATCGATTATTGAATTTATAGTTAACGGACTACCGATTTTTTTGATATAAGTCCTACTAAATTAATTTTATTATTGAAGGGCCTCTTGTCGATCTTCTATGAAATATTGTAATTTCCTAAAGCCCCTCACCACATCCTCACACACAAGTATTCCAGGATTTGACTATTCTTTATTATTTTAAGCGTTTAGTTGATTGAAAAATTAGATTTATAAAATGTTCCTTGTAGGTAAAATAATTTGTTATAACCTAACCTAGTTTTGTATGCATATTACTAATGTCTCAAAAATACAATAGTCCGATTTAATGATTCTTCTTCATTGTAGTCCTTAGCCGCATTATTCATATTCATATAAATATCCTCTTCGCTTCATTGATAGCATGCTTATTTCAATTATTTAATAGCCTAAAACTTTACAAAATGTCATATTATTTTTAAAATTTCTATAATTTTATACATTTGTTAATATAAGTCATATGAAATATTTAAAATTTTGTGGTGATATAATGTTGAAAAACTGCTATATATAAAATAATTGCTACGGATCCAGAAGTATTCAAATTAAAAAACCTTAGCAGGAAGTGAAATATAATTCAAAATACTTTTAAAGAAAATTAGTTAAAATTCGGTCACACATGATGGCTGTCTCAATCTATAACATATATAAGGCGGATAACAAACAAAAATTTAACCCCCACCAATGAAATATGTAACCCTTTCCCATGTTTTTCTATTTCATTGGTAACAGAGGACACAAATCATTTTTCTACTGTGCCCTTTTTTGTACTCATGAGCAAGAAAAAAATGCAAGGCATGGTGGACAAAAATCAATTGATATCTATTAATATCCACCCAAACAAAAAACCTATATTTCTGCCTTAAAACCAAGTAAGGTGGAGGATACTTATTGGATACTATTTTACTCTCTTTCTCATTGTTGTACGGATTGTGCAAAACGCCTGCTCATTTACGATGGAATCGTTTTTTTTTTTGCTTTCGTTTATTTGTAATACTAGTTACTCTTGGAACCATTTCCGTCTTACGAGGCGGCTTCTTGCTGTTATGTTGCTCCAAATCTAAACAGATGAGAAGAAATGTGAATTTGAAAGCAACGTTGTTTTACCCCCAAATTCACACATTTTATTTCGTTGCCGAGCAAGCAAACAAGCAAGACGCAGAAATGGCCGGCTGTGCCATTAAAAATTCATAAACTCGGTGCTCCCCAGCAAGCAACCAAGCATCCTTCGCACAAGCACCCACCCTCCTCCTGTCCCCACAAAAACACACACACTCCCAAACAATTGCAATATAGCATTTCTCATTTCTTCCTTCCAGTAGATTGTCATCTTGTCGACTGAAGGAAATTTTGGTGAACTAAAAACTTGAAAGGATACAACACACTACCTTAGAATAGAGATTTGTTTCTCTCCATTTTTCACCTTCTTCTTCTGAGTTGTGGGGCCAGAAAAAGAAACAATGAAAAGAATTCATGTGAAATATGTTGAATTTATAATTGTTATAAGCACCCAAACCACCCAGCCTCCTTCAAAAATATATTGTGCCCATTACTAGAGATGCCTCCTCTGGCTTTGCCGCTTTCCTTTATCTTTTTTTAGGCTAGCATTGTACGTGAGCTGACTTTTCATTGCTGCTATGCGAAAGAAAAGTGGGATTTTCCTTTAGTTTATGTGGGACATTAAAAATCGCAATTCGTACTATGATGGTGGGGGTCGGAGGTGTGTGTGGCAACACAATGGAAATTTTCGAAGTTGTGATGGCGCATTGAAGAGCCATATTTCTATATCCTCTGTTGCACTGTGGTTGAAGGCAGGGGTGTAGGCAGAATTGTAAAAAAAAATACTATGAAATGACCTTCCAAAGATTCCCAGTACAAATGTGCAATTGATAATCCAAGATAATCCGGAGAGAGAGTCCCTTCGTTAGACATTATTATATCTTAATTGAAAAATAAGCTACTAAGTTCCCCATTGATAATTTCCTTTGGAGAAAACCCAATGTCCTGATCAAAAATTATCTGACTACCTTAAGAATTGCTTAAACGTCTAATACAGGGTGAGATAAAAAAATGCAATAAAGTCTCAAACGCCATAATTTTTATATTTTTTATTTTATTTATTTATATTTTTTTTTTTTTGAATGAAAGCAAAAAATGTCGAAAATAGCATCAAATTTTAGAATAAGTTTAGATTTGTCCGAATCTGTCACCTTTGACAGGAATTATGGCCTCCAAACAGCCAATGTAACCGTCACACGCTGCCCTAATGTTGCTCTGCGGTATTTTGGCCCATTTTCGGTGAAGCGCTTGCTTCAGGTGATCGACACTTTGGTATTTTTTAGTGCCAACCTTGCTTTCCAAAATACTCTAGACCCAATAGTCCAACAGATAGGTATCCGGAGATTTTGGGGGCCATTGTGCGCTGGAAATAAAGCGAGGTACTCATTTTGTAACCATTTTCGGGTGGCGTGTGCTGAGTCCTGTTGGAATGTCCAAGGTTTGCGTGTCCAAGGCTTTAATACACCCTCCAGAATATTTTCGCGATAATATTCGGCATTTATTCTGATGCCACGGTCGATTAATACGAGCGGAGAGCGACCATCGGCTGTTATGGCGGTTGTCACTGGAATAATTGTAACAGCTGTCGGACGAGAGGCTTAGAAATGACAGCAGTCTGAAGTTGGTTGCAGTTTTTTCATCTCACCCTGTATAATCCTGATGTTCACATCTGCTTTCCTATTCTATTATATACCGATTTCATGGCATATTATCAATTTGGGAATATTTTTCCTTCGTAAAATCCTTTGATTTTCTTTCCCAATTGGTAACCACCTCATCCACCCTCCAACCACCATTAACACAAACAAATGACAGTGTCCGGAGTGTTGTTGCCTCTTTCATGGTACCAACATTAATCTCGAAATAGCCACAATTTATTTTAACACTCAACTCATCATCTTCGCTTACGTATGCCCCTGGCTAAATGTGAGTGCGTGCGTGAATCCCACCAATACAGATTTGCACACGATACAATATTGGCTTGTTGATTTCATTTTTCTTTCATTCGTTTTAGGGGTAAGCAAAGCCCTTCATTTGCTTACATGCCACTGTCTGCCCTCAAAAAGAGAGAAGAGGACACACACAGCGAACGGAATCGTGAAAGTCACAGCTAAATATTTCACCGTTTTGTGAAAGGTTATCCTTTGCTTGGTGGCTGGCTGGCTGGATGGCTGAAAGGACACACATGTATGTGTGGTAGTGGTGTTCGTCGGGGTGTCAAACAACCAACCTTCCATCCATCCAACGTTTTGGTGGTGGTGTATTTTTATGAGATTTTTCTTTTGCCTTTTTATTCCATGCCATTTGAGGATTCAATGAAAATGATTTTTTCCCGATTTTTGTATACAATATTGAATAAATCTTAGTTTATGTTCCGATGTTGTTGTTGCTGTATTTGGATTTATTGTCATCATCATCATCGTCATAGTCTTTGTTATTGCCTTTCGTTCATCGTTCCCTTTTGAATGAGCTACTACAACTACTCCGATTTGGCTACGCCGCCGACTGATGTAAATGTGAAATGACGTTGATAATTGTCAACTAATGTGTTTAAGTTTTTCTCTTTCTCTTCTCGATTTTTGTGTTATTATTTTTCGAGGATTTTGTTTTTTCGTTAACGCCATCGTTGTGCTGCCCACCGCCGCCACCACGTTATTAATGCCACATGAGAAGGGTGTCGTTTGTAGGTTGGTTGGTAGTTAGATAGGTAATATGAATGCTAGTTGTTGGTGTGTGTAGTAGGGGTAGGTAGTCTAAGAAGTATGGCTGCGACTACAACGACATGCTCATGATGACTGTACTTTTTCGATTAGACACAAAAAATAAAGGAAGAATCCAAGCTGCCGCTGCTTGTTTGGTTTGCTCCTGACGAGAAGGGGTGCAAAGAATTTTAGTAGCAGTTGGTCGTCGTCGGTCGGCCGTTCATTCGGCATTTTGGCAATATGTAAAAGTTGTGTGAGATATTTTAAATCATAAATTTTAGGCTTTTGTTGGTTTGTTGTTGTTGTTGTTGTTGTCTTCGTCATTATTCCATTTCGTTTTCTTTCTGTTATCCTGGCGAGTGTGTCTGAAATGGTATCGAGCAGTTTTTGGTTGGTTATCTGTAAAAAAGGGCAAATGAAGTTTTTGTTATACAATTTTGGTGTGCAAGCTAAAACAATCAACCCAACCAACCATCCGAAGGTGGTGGAGGTGGTTGTGGTGTGGTTTGTTTTACAGCAAATTTGCTCTTGCTAATTATTCAATGGGAATTAGTTTGGCACACGGGGTTAATACAAAATGAAAGAGGGGTGGTTTCCGATATATTATTAAAATTGGGAGTTTTTTCCCAACATACTTTGGTGATCCTGGGAGAAGCTTTGGCGGGGGAAGATACTGGAACCTATTTATTAATTATTTGCCACAAATTGGGCTGGCTTTTTAATTTGAGGGTTACCAGCTAAGTCTAGGCACATGTCGTGTCTTACTGCAAAGACAAGCAATAGTTTTTAAAACAAATTTTGAATTTTGGTCGCCTTTCAAGAACAAGCTTAGACTCTGGAAAGAAAAAACTCGTTTTGTAGGTCGTCTGCGTGTCGTTGATATGAGGATGAATCTAAAGTGTAATAACTATTAACTTTATAAAAATAATCTAAAAAATCATACAAAACCCTTTTATAGCCTCGAAGTCAATGCCTTCCTGATGTTGACATTAAATTTTATGCTGAAGACAGAGAAATCCAACCTTATTCCTTCCTGATCAGAAACTTAATTGCCCTCAATGTTGCATGGATTACATATCTAGGTCAGGCAGCTACTCCCCACAGTTGCAGCGTTCATTCTGAAATTGAATTTTAAAAAGTGTTAGGTGGTGGGAAGATGATGAAAATGATTAACTTTGAACTTGTAGCTATTTGAAGGATAAGTAACTGTTGGTTCCGTCTTGGAGAAGGCGCTGAGAGCTTAGTTTTCTTGCCCGCTAATTTTATTTTATTTTTTTTATTTCATCCATTTCTGTAATACAAAGCCTATAAGACCATATACAAGTATTACTAGTTACAAAATTAAACCTGAGCTTATAGTAATAATACAACTCTTTTATTTTACTAAAATACATAATTTTTACTTGGCTCCCCAGCCATCTATTATTAAGAAAAGAAAAATATATAAATGTCCTAGACAACAACAACTCTAGATTAGTCCATCATTTTAATTCATTGCCAAATGAATTCGCAATTTCCTTTTAAATACATTATTAGTATGCGAGAATATTCTAAGTTCATGTGGAAGCACATTCCAAACGCGTGCAATCCGAACTACAAAGGATCGCGCATAAATATTCCTACATATCCTAGGTATAATCAATTGAGGGTTTCTGGTTGAATGTGAAAAGGAAAAAAGTCTTGCTAATGATGCAGGCTCACCATTTTTAACTACATTATAAAATCCTACCAGGATACGATAAGATATGAAATTGTTAAAGGAACAACCCAGAAAACACTTAACATAATCAGAAATATGACTTCTTAAAGGAATCTTATAGACAAAGCGTACAATTGCATTTACAATTTTCCGCAACCGAGAGAGATGTCCACCAATGCAACCTGACACAATCTCAATACCATATAAAAAGGTAGACATAAGCAATGCATGAGCTACCTGTTTCTTAACATGAAGAGGCATATACAAATTTGATGCGTATATTCTTCTTAATAAAAAACAAATTTTGCCAGATAAAATATCAATGTGATTACTAAACGATAGTTCATTATCAATAGTAACACCCAGAACTTTATGGTGTTCAACAAAACCAATAATATTATTGCCTAAAATAATGTTTAAGTTCGATGATGCATTTTTGGACATGCCAAACAACAGTGCTTTGGACTTAGATGAGTTAACTGTTAGATGATTCGCTGATGCCCAACTTGAAAATTGATTTAGGCACATGTTGATAGTATTTTCTAACAAAGATAAATTATCTCCTCGACCAGTAAATAATAAGAATATATCAGTAAATAATAAGAATTTGAATATCTTTGTTAAACTGATTTAGACAGTGGCACAGTAAATGAGCCATTTTCCGCGGAACTGAGACGCTTTGAGTACCAATTCCGATCCATTGGGATGCCGAGCTTATGAATTGACTATAAAATTCGGGTACAATTTCTGACTTTGAATTCTTTGGACCACTTCAAATCATATTCCAAATAGGAACTGTTTTATGCTTTGTGTCAGGTGATAAACTCCTTGGCAGTACTAAATTAACGAGGTAAATGAAAGGAATACTGAACTTCTAGGATTGATGATATAGCTGCAATGAAAATAATGATATCATAAATTAATAAATCTCAAAAAAATATTCTAAAAGTGTACCTTAAGACCTTAAATCATATATGGCAGAAGAAACAGAATTTCCGTCAGAAAAGGTGCTTTTATACTAAATATGCGAAACACTCCCAATTCATGAGGCTGCTTAAAGCATAAAACTCTCAACCCTTAGTTGGATGCATTTACCAATCAGTTATCTATTAACATAACTGTTCCACCTCCAAATCCTGCATAATTCCTTTAAAATAGCGACTCGAGAAAACGTCCAAAATGGATGTGTAACTGTTTATTCTTCCCATCAAGTGCGGCAGCTTAACCCTTTGGCAACACTAGAGCAAATTGGTAAATGTAAGGCATCCACAATTTCATCTCCACATAATGTGGTGTTCTTCTCCTCCCGGCCAATTCCAACAGAAGATATTGCTTCTGCAAACTCAAAATCTTTGCATACATTTTCCTAGTAAAACAGCTAAGAAGGAAGAAGAGATGAGAAGAAGAAATTGTAAAATAATAGGAGGTTATCTATCGAATGGAAGACAACGATATACCTACATTTGTACGTACCTCCTTCATAGCATCAAATTGGTTTAGTTGTTTGTCGTTGTTGTCTCTGTGCCATCGTTGCCACTTTCAACTTAAGCTATGGCTAAAATTTGTCTCACCAGACATGGCTGCTTCATCCAACTAGTAGCTTTAAGGTGGTGGTGATGGTGGTGGCAGCATCCATCCAATGCATAATGACAAGCATTAAGAACTCAAAAGAAGTTAAACACAAGAGGAAGAAGAAGAAGAAGACATCGACGACAACAACCAAATATCCATCCATCTATCCAGCCAGCCAATATGAATGCTGCTGTTAAATAAAATAATAAATCGCTGATTTTTTTACCGTTGTTGTTGTTGCTGTGTCTCCTTATTCGTTCTTCCGCAGCAGCTTTACCACTTGTAAAACAAAGAATTTTCATTTGACTTTGCTCTTTGCAATGCTCTCAGCTGTTTTTTGTGCTCTCTTTTTCTGTTTGGTGTTGTGACAAATGTGACACGGCTCTAAATAATCAGAGGTGGAAATGTTAAATTGCAGGATAGATTTTGCAATGAATTTTAAATAAACACAGAAATAGTATTTACTGATATTAATGCATCGACCAAGCAATTAATTCCCCAAATTTTAGGGACTTCGAGAACAACTGATTTGTCCATGATTTAAGTTTTCACATTGAGTAGGGCAAAAATGTGTGACGTGACTGAATATAACGCTTTTTGAACTCCTTTTTCCATTAAGAGAGATCGAATTAAAGTTCTCATTAGAGTAAAGGCTTCAATAATGAACGTTTCCACAGAAAATGTAAATTTTTGACAATCAAGTTAATACACTCCTAATCATCGTCACCGCAAGGGCTTGGCTACTATTAGCGGAGAAAATTCATGTTTTAATATAAAGGAAAGACTATAAGACAATATTTTTGATTTTTTAACGGCTTGCAAAGCAGATTTTCTCTAGATAGTGATAATAATATTTCCAACGTAACAGGTTTTAAGAAATATTTGGGCTGTTATAAATAAATATATCAATATAATTTAGCTACAAGGATTTGACATCAAAGGAACCCTAAATATTTGATGCCTATTTCGAAGGATAATTTTGCGGATTTTGTCACAAAATATTCTAATAGACTTCAATAATAGAAAAACCTCTGAATAAAATTTATAAACCCCAATGTCCTTTGCTTACTGGAAATTACTCGGCTTTTCAAATTTCTATTGGTATTTTACTCAAAATACCTTTTCTTTTTATATTGTCATCATCTACCTGTTGAGGCGGTGTTGTTGTTTACACACCTGCATTTTTAGTTGCTGTATATCCCTTAGGAATGTTCTTACACTTTTGGTGTTGTATTTGCCAACTCCTTAGCTGTGTGATATGTGTAAAGTATCAATCAAACTAATTGCCGCTTAGTTGTGTGTTATCCTATCCTTACATTGGAAAAAGTTATTTTGGCTTAAATCTGTTATTATCAGTTTACCTGTAATTAAAACGTTTATCAGTACAGTGATGTACCCTTCTAAGGCATGGAAGTTCCTTACCCAACATCATCTGCTTGTTTGCTAAGTTTTCCCACCAAAGGACTTCGTCGAAAATAGAAACACATCTTGATAATATTTCCCTTTGACTTTCAAGGACTTATCTGTGTCTTGCTCCTTTGACCCAAATAATCAATGTTGAAGAAGCCCAACCCAAATTTGCAGTTTATATACTTGACTCCTACTTCAACTGGCAATGACTTAACATGTACCTTTACGTATCTTTCTCCTTTGACCAAAACAGTCAATTTTTAAGAAGCCTTTTCAAAATTGGCAAGTTTTTATTTTACTTCTCATTAAAATCATCAATGAATTGTGTTTTTCATTTCCTTATAACAACTATCGATCGATATAATATATCCCTTCTCATATGGTTATCGATATCTTGAATGGTGAAAACGGATGTTGTTATCGGCGGCAAACATGCTCTCTTTTCACCCATAAATTCTTACTCATTTAATGCAAGGCATGTTACTCTCTCAAATTATGTGAAACTTTAACTTTTGTCATATGCAAACAAAAGGATTTGCCTATTTTAATAGGAATTAAATTGATATTATATATGACGTCTAAAATGGCTTAACATTTAAATCTCTCTTTTTTACCTTCCTCACGCAACACCATGTGTCTTCTTTTGCTGTCACATTGACCTGATTAATTTATTTGCGGTTGCACACGAAAAAATCCCGATTTCTATTCCCTGTAATTTGACAAAATGTCAGGCTTAAAAATGATTTATAAAAAGGAGCAACAACAACGACAACTAATAGCACAAATACATCCAAAATTCTAATGAAATCCACCACCTTCACCAATTAAACCAAATACATTTCGTTTACATTTGCCATTGCCCATTTCTCTTACCAAAAGAAAATCACTTATTCTCTACTCTCGCCAAACGAAGAAAAAAATGTACAAATACAATTTTTCAGTTATGGTCTCTGTTGTTATTATTATTGTATTGTTGTTGTTAGTTTGTTGGAATATGCTCTGCCAGCTACTAGAGTACAGTGCACACAACACCATCATCATCGTTCTTGTTGCTGTTGTTGTACTGCTCCCTCTCTTTCTTTGATGTTGAGAAATCTCAGGTCCTTTTGAATTGAGGAAAAATAAATATTGTCTGGAATAAAATGTCGTTGTTTTTGTTTGTAATTATTTTTTTTATTTTTACTATTGCTGCCGCCGTCGCCGCCAACGCCACACTACACTCACTAGCAAGGCAAACAAACAGCGGCGACAGCAGCAGACAGCCAACGTAAAATGAATTTAAAAACGGAAATAAAAACTAAAAATGCTGTGCAATTGTCCTTTCCTTTGGAAAAATCGTTTGAAATGAAATTTGCCGAAATTGGTATAGGTAGCTATTTTCACTATTTCCAAATGGGTCCCACTTTGTTTTCTAAATTTGGTGACATTTGAATAATGTAATCAGTTCAATTCAAAATATTCACTTAGGGGAGTCTCTCACTTGCACAAATTCGCTTAATCCCAAAATGGAGCCAAGTAACGGAACATTTTAAAATCACCCAATATAATTTCCAACTGCCCGAATTATAGTTTGAGAAGGAGGATATAATACGTCCTAATATACCACCGAATGTGCTGCTCTGTTTATCACCGTATCTATAAATCGGCTAACTATTCTAAAACCACGCAAATCATGTGGCAGGGCTGGGACTTTTCAACTTCTCAACTTTTTTAATTATTATTTTTTTTTTTTTTTGACAAAAAGTAAATAAATGAAAAACAACTATAATATATAAAGACAGGACTATAAATTATATTTCGGTCATTTGGAAAGGACCCGTATAAATTGTAAGTAACGTTCTGAATTCAGACCCACATTTTTGAGTGGTTTACAGGACGTCCTTTTTGAGGAACAAAAATCTAAATGGATGCTGAGAATTGTTAAAATATATTTTTTATCTCCGGTTTCACACAAATTTTGATATCGTTCAGTTTTTGTACTTGAAATTCTTGTTGTTGATTGACAAGAAGACCTATCTTCTTGCTAATTGGGTATTTTCTATTTATCCTTAGATGGAAATTCTAATAATTAAAAATTTACATCATTAGAATTTTCATTAAAAGATTTGAATTTAATTTTTATTTAAAATTTCCATCTTTGGATTTTACACACACACACGACATATATTTTTTTTATTGGGCTGACTCAGTTTGTCCATTTTTGGATAATAAAAAAAAATAGCCTTAGCATTTTTTGATTTCAGATAGAAATTTAAAAGTTTAAATTTCCCATCCCTAAATTATCCCTTCAAAACAACTTTGTATACTTCAAATTTCTCATCACTACATTTCGCGCTCATGAGCTGTTTGAATGTTGTTTAATTTGCTTTAGATAATCTATTTTTGTAACAATTCCTATTTTCCATCTCTGTATGTTACACATAAAAAATTAATTAATATTGCCCCTTTGTTAATTCTAATTACTCGAAATTGCCATCGCCTGTTTTTATTTTTGGCAATATGTCACAAAATAAAGATTTATTACTTTATATTTTTTAAAGTCATAAAAGTGTCACGCTATTTGCCTTAAACCTTCTGTTATTTGTACCCTATCATATATTTTTAAAATTTTAAACTCCCCATCCCCGGCAATTACACACCGTCAAAGCCTTGTTTCAATGGTTCAATGGCTGCTGGCTCATTTGTAAATCTTTTTGTATTTGTTGTTTTTGTATGTGTGTTTGTCTGCGGTGTGGAGATGGATGACTGTTGGATGTACGAAATTTCATAATCAAATGTAATAAAGAAAAAACTGTTAAATTAGTACTCTCTCTCTCTATCCCTCTCTTGAATAAAATGGCAACACAATGAGGCAAGTCACCTTATCAATACTTATTCGACTACAGGAAGAAAAAAAACAACCAAAACATATCTAAAAGCATAAGAAATTATCATACTACTACAAAGCCAGTGTTTGAGCCACAATCTCTCCCTTCCTGAGCATCTCTATCTTTCACTCTCTGCTGCTCCATGTCTCGGACTCTTGCTTGCTCTCTGTTTATATTTGTTTCCTTTTCAATAAACACATTGGTGGATAAAAATATCCATCTCTATTGATGATTATTGTGCATATAGTTAGTGTAACATAACATACGTATACTTAATGTAAGTACAACGTATGTGACGTTACATGATGATATTTTCTCATTTGGCGGTGGTGGTGATGATGATGATGATGAGACAGGCGGCATGCTAATCATGGGATTTGATTATTGGAAATGAAATAATAATGGTGTTGTTGTTGTTAGATTTATGCCACACACCGTCACGCTTGCTCCTCCACTAGCTAGATAGATAGCTAGCCAAGAAGCCATCGAGCAGCAGCATAACATTTTTGTGTGTTTTTGTTTTTCTACGATTACCATTATTGTCTTTGACTTGTGTGTATTTGTTGTTGTTGTGCTGCTATTGCTCCTCTTTTTGGAAATTGAACACCACTCTCAATTGTACATACACACAACCATATAGGAGGTTACAATGACAGTTCTTGTACGTATGTACGTACATACAATAAGTACGTACCACAATGCTACATGTGCCTGTTTCGCTCGCTCACTCATACCCATGACTGGCTAAACGGCAATAATGGCAACAACAACAACAGCAGCAGCACCATAAACTACTACCATACAACAAAGAAAGAATTGACGACGACAACGACGTTTATCTCTCTTGTGCACAACGCGCTGTGCTCATTATTTGTTTGAGCGCCGCGCTGTAAAGTTGTGAAAAATTTCAATTCATTAAAACACGGCTACGACGCTTGGCTTGTGTGACGGACGGTCGGTGTTGTGTGTGAACAAGAAGAAGAAGACTATAACGCGACGGCAAAGAAAAAGGCTATACGGACGCGACGCATACAAATGGATAACAGCAAACACGGCTACTAAAGTAACAACAAAAAACAAGGAATACTAATAAAATCAAATCGAAGAAATATGGAATAATAGCAAGCAACAACAATATTCACCAGCCAGCAACATTAAAAGACAAAGAATATTTTTTTTTTTGAGGAGAAGAAGAAGATAAAGAAAAAGTTGTAGAACCAGTAGGCATATCCCTACTAGCCAGCCAGCCAGCTAAATGCTGCTGCTGCTTTGCTACACATCTAAGCCCAAAAAGGAAGCAACTTAACCAACATTTATGCTGCTTCTTCTTCTTCTTTAATGTCGTCCCAAAAGAAGAATTTCACACGGGGAGAGAGTGCAAAGTGAAAAAAAGTACAAAAAAAAAACAAGAAGCAGCATAACATTCTTTGAACTCTTCTAAAACGAAAGCAATCATCTCTAGTCGCCTGACGCGCATCGTTGTCATTGTGTGTGTTTTGTGTTGCGTGTGTGTGAGAGGTTTTGTTTTAATTTCTTCGTCTTTCAATTAAAAAAAATGCAAATAATTTCAATAATAAAGAAAATTAATTAAATATGCAAAAATAATAATAAAAAAGAATGTGAAACTAAAAAGCAATACAAATGCAACAACAACAACAAGGGAAAAGAGAATAAAATTAATAAAACAACCAATCAAACAGCCAGCAGTCGGTCGGCGGTCTGAGAAAAAAAAAACCAACTACGTTTAAGCGCACCTGTGATGTCTTATATTTTAAATTGTTGTTAGTACAAAAAGAATACAAAAGAACAACAAGAGAAGAAAAATTATATTTAAATATAATTTATAAGAAAAAAAATTCAACGAGCCTCCCTCTTTGAAGCCTATCGGTCTATGCAAATGTTCTATCAAGTGTGACAAAAAAAAAAAATAATTAAGCCAACGCCGCTGCCGCCAATGTACAAAAAAGTTCAACAAACATGGAAATAATTAAACCAATGGATTTTAGCAGTTTCACTGCGTTCTGTGAGCACTTGAACAAGCTATCCTCGAATTCAACGACAAATCTAACGCAAACATCCAGTACAACAACAACAATGGCGGTGACAGCCACCACCATGCCATCAACTCCATCATCTTCACCTTCGACAGGAATACTGGCAGCAACAACAACGCCATCACCGACGCCGCCATTGTCATCATCATCGCCGCCACCACCACCAACATCATTATCATCATCGTCATACACAGCAGCGACCAATAACCATAATAATGAAACTCCAACGCCTCAGATAAATGGCACAATTTATTTAGAGGTAACAAACATAAAAAATGAAGACTGGAAAACGAATATGACAAATCCCAATAATTAAGAAAAAATCTCAATTTGATTAAAACAATTAGGGGGACATAACTTGATGTCTTTTTCTTTTTGGGTTTTATGCTTAATAATCAATAGCTCACACAATTTATTAATTGTTTGCCGTTCTTCTCCCTCTTTGTTTTACTTGTTTGGCTCATTACATGTGTTGTGTGTTTAATTTCAATTTATAATTTTTTTTCATCTACTACTTCATCTTCTCTTGTACACTTCTTTTTTTTGTTGTTTGTTTTATTTATTGTTTTTATAACCTATACTCTTCTTCATCTCAACGAACTCTAATCGAATTGCTCTTGCTCTCTTGAAAGTTCTTTCTCTTTCTATCACATCACCATATGACAACAGAGAGCGAGCACTCTTGTGTGTTTGTGTGTTTTTTCTCATTTATTTGATAAGGCGCAAGCAGCGACGCCAACTTCGACGTTATTTTGAGCCGCTTGCATTTGAATTTTTCACTGTCTTTACACGGTGCAATTTTTAGCTGGCATTTTTATCAATTCTCTTTTAAAATTTCTGCGTAAATCTTCGCGCCTTTACACGGTGGCATTTTACGATAATAGTGCTTGGCATTTTTTCAGACATTTTATTTTATTCAGCATTTCGTATAGAGCTAATTGTTTGTAAAGAAGTGATTTAAAATTAAATGTGTGAATCTAAAGAAGAAATGGTGGAAAAAGTTATTGAGGTGTTAAATATTGCATTATTAACTTTTATTTTAACTTTCTTTTTTTACTTTTTAATACTTCCAATTAATTTTCATATAATTAACTATACAATTCAATCACTAAAAACATCACATCACAATAAAAGAAACCCATCAAAAATTTCAATAAAGAAACGATATGAAATGTCAAAATCAAAAAAAAATTGGAAGAAGCAAAAAGAGAAATGCAAAGAAAATGGCATGTAACCCTGTGCGGTGGCTCATCGTGCCATTTTTTCTTCTATCCTTGTCTCTCTACACCTTTTACCAACAAAAAAAATGGCATGGTTAAAAAATGTCACCGTGTAAAGGCAGTGTTTGTTTTGTTTAAATGTCGTTTTGCGACGGCTGCCGACGACAAGAACAACAACAACAACAACAAATGTGTTTTATGTTTATTACAATTGTGTAAATTATTTGAAATAATTTGTTATTATGCTTTCCTTTTGGGTGAAATGACGGTTGTTTTCTCGTTTCACTCTCTCTCTCTCTCTCACTGATTGTAACAATGCATCAGTGTGGCCAACTAGTTGGGGGTGAATAAACGCACATTTTTTCGAGAAATGGTGAAATCAATTATATTTCACTAAAGATTAAATCTATATTTTATCAATTTCGAGTATTGCAATTATAAATATATGTTTTAATATACCAATATGCAATCTAGAGTATTCTTATCAAAAAATGAAAATGAAAATTGCCAAAAATGATGATTTGTTGGAACACTCTGTGACATTATTTTAGAAAAAAGTTGGCCCAAAAATCGAAAAATACCGCATTAGGTTCTTTAATTATTTTTTAGAATAGGGGTAAAACCTAAAATCGGGATGTACCTTTATATAATTTTTAAAAGAACCTGAATTAGAGTAAAACTGTTGAATGTGAATATGGTATTGCATTAGTCATCACCGACTAATTTGAATACCTAATCAATAAATAAATTAAATAAATTTCCTTATATTGGAACAAATATAATATATTTGACTATGAGCTCAAAGTAACCTCGACAAATAGACTTACGGACACGATTTCTTAAGAGCAGTAGGAGTTTTTGTTTTTCAAAAAAAAGCTTAAATTTCCGAAAAATTACTGAAATTCTAAATTAAATTGAATTTAAAGTCCGTTAGATTTTTTCATGCCAAAGTTGACTGCGATTGCGCCTCAAATGGTCCGATTGGCATACTATTTCCAACCTTTCGGTCAGTACCTCACGAAAAATGCTTCAATTTTGCCTTCCATTGCGTTAATCGAAGCGAGCTAGACTTTATAGACATGGACTTCAACCTAGACCTAAAAAAATGGTCTCGAGTCAAATCGTACGATATAAGCGACCAGTTGATCATTCTTGTTTGAGAAATAAAATGTTCACCGAACTCGTCTCCTCAATAAGTCTGTTACGCGTGCTGTGAGGCATGTGGCACCCTGTTCAAACCACTTGTCATGCAAGTCAAGCTCTTGAATTTTGACCAAAAAAGTTGGATGTTATCTCACGGTAGTGCGCTCACCATTCTTTGAAGTACGGTGCAACGATGCGACCAATCCTTAAACCGCACCAACCGGTACCTTTTTCTGGATATATTGGGAGCTTTTGCAATGCTTCTGATTGATCTTCACTTTTAAATCCAAACAATTCTGCCTATTTACGTATCTATTGAACCAAAAAAAAAAAAGAGTGGAAATGAACTTTTGTAACATTACACACATTTTGATATGAGAGTCTATGATTCACAAGCATTGTTCGTTTGTAAGACGATTTATAGATGACTTATCGACGATTTTCTTTGTAGCATAAATCTTGCTTTTTCAAGAGAGCGTTCGGTGAATGTAAAGTGTAAATAAGTAAATAATGGGACGAAATTGGAATAAGCCTATACTCTTTTGTCCATTAAAAAATATATTCTGCATTCTAACCTAAACATTAATGTATTTATTAGTGTTCGAGTTTCAAGTTAAAATCTCCGCTGTGAAAAAATTAAAAACATTTTCTAACGTGAAAAATACAATATTTCAAAACTAATGTATGGTTAAATCACAATCATTTGCCTAGTAAACTTTTTCAAATAGTGAAGAATTTAAAGATCAATTTTGTTGAATATTTTCTCCGTGTCAAATATACTGATTTTTTTTATTTTGCTTTCTAAAGAAATCATATTTTGTCTCAAAATATCAATATTGCCTTGATATTTAGTATAAATAGAAAATCTCCACGAATCATCAAAAAAACGCCAAATTGACATCACTGCACAGCAAATCCACCATTGCGCTCTTTAATATTTTAAATATCTCACATAATCTTTATCCTTTTTTTCTTCTTCATTATTGTTATTATTATTCCACTGAGTATGCCAGTATATGAAAAAGAGAGAGAGAGAGAGAGAGCAAAGAATTTGTTGCTGTTTTTCGGTTCTACGAAAAATATCATCTCAGTTTTCTTTATTTTGTTTTTGTATTGTAATTATTGTGTGTGCGCCGCCTAGGAAAAAAGGACACTGACTTATACAAGAAAACACCGCACTTTATCTTGCCGCCTTTTTCGTTTACGTTTTCCTGTGTGCCTGTGTGTGCATGTGCACTTTTTTGGTCGTAATTATAAATCATTGTGTCCCTCTTGGTTGACGTGATGAATTTTAACCCATTGAGGAGAGGTGAAAGAAAACGCCAAATATTTGAGTTCAATGGAAAAATGTTGTTTAAAATTATTATAATGAAATTTGACGAGATTTTCTCATTTTGCACTTTTTTATTATTTTAATTAAATACTTTATTATGAGCAACGTGAAGTTTCTCTGTTTCTTGTGTTTTCTTTTATTTGTCATATTTTTACATAAGGGAAATTCCCAGTTATTCTATTTGATTTACACCTATTTGGAATTGCAATTTTTCATAATCCCTTAATGGGTTAATTACTTATATTTGTCGAATCTACTACTCATTTGCCTATATCCCTTTGAAATAGACCGTTGTATATCCCTCTTCTTTTTTTCTGCATTGGATGGATCTCTAGGTATCTGTGTGAATGATTGTGTTTGGATTATTTATAAATGTAAATGGGTACAAAAGTGTGTATATGTATGTTGCTCCTATATCTATCAAGACGAATTTCAAAGTATGGCTGGGCTGGTTGAGTGATTTGGAGTATGTGTGTTATTGCAATAGAGTTGCCATATATATGAGTACTTGATTGGAAAATTAAAACAATGATCAACATTTTTTTTTTTAATAAAATATTTCAACTTCTATATCCTAATTAAAAAAAGATGTTTTTTTTTTTTTCAATAAAAAATTTTTTTTTCAAAAAAAAATTTAGATATAGCTCCCTCTATACATTCAACTGATTTCGGGTTAATTGTGCACCAAATGGCCAATATCAGTCCAAAAGTCCTGAATTTTGGTACATCCGACCGAATTCAGTCTAGAAGCAAGTATATCAAATTTGGAAAAAATCGGTTCGGATACAGCTATAGCTCCGATATATATGTTTCATCCGATTTGGCGTTTAAGTCCCTCACATGCGTAATATGCATTCGACAACAATGATCTTTGGAACCAGATATCAGATACAGCTCTCAAATAGGTGTATCAAATTTTGTAAAGATTGGTTCAGATTTGTATATAGTTCCGATATATATCTTCAACTGATTTCAGGTTAATTGTGAACCAAATGGCCAACATCAGCCCAAATTACCTGAAATTTGGTACATCCGACCGAATTCAGTCTAGAATAAAGTACATTAATTTTTTTTGGAAATCGGTTTAGATATAGCTATAGCTCCTATATATATGCTTCATCCGATTTGGGGTTTTAAGTCTCCCTCACATGCGTAATATGCACTCCACAAGAATTATATGTGGTACCGGACATCAGATAATGCTCGAAAATACCTCTTTTAATATTTATCGAGATCGGTTTAGATTATGATATAGCTCCCATATATATCTTCAACCGATTTCAGGTTAATTGTGCACCAAATGGCCAATATAAGTACAAATGACCTGAATTTTTATACATGACACCGAATTTACTCTGGAAGCAAGTACTTAAAAATTTGGTGAAAATCGATTCAGATATAGTTATAGCTCCCATATAAATGTTTCATCCGATTTGGCGTTTAAGTCCCTCAAATGCGTAATATGCATTCGACAACAATGATATTTGGTACCAGATCTTATAGAGCTCGGAAATATCTCTGCCATATTTTATCAAGATCGGCTCAGATGGGCATATAGCTCCCATACTTATCTTCAACCGATTTCTGAATTTTGGTACTTCCGACCGAATTCAGTCGGAAATACCTTTGCCAAATTTTATCGAGAACGGCTAAGGTTTGGATATAACTCCCATATATGTATATCCTTAATCCGATTTCAGGTTTATTGTACAAATAATGGCGATTATCAGCCCAAATGGAGTGAATTTCGAGACGTACGTTTCTTCGAAGTGATATTATGTACTCTATAGTAATGTTATTTGGTATAAAAGATTAAAGCGTGTCCGTAAAATGAAGTGAAAATCGATTCAGAATGGGTTATGTCTCCCATATATATTTGTTCCCTCTGAAACCAATCTGTTGTATCTGCTCTAAAGCCAAATGTTGAGAGGTGGTGCGATCTACTTCAAATAAATTATTTTGTTACGGGAGCTCTACTAAATGTGCATAGTGGTGTAGGTAGGTTTCCTTACTGGTTTATTTATCTAAAACTATTATGACTGTTACTCCATTATATGATTTGTCATTTAGTCTTGCCTTTTATTGTAGTTATTTTTATCTATTAATTCTTCAAGAATAACACTTGGCAACCCTATACCTGTTTCACAAGCCAGCCTTATACGAAAATTTATTATAACCAAATGTGGCACCCGCCACAGCAGCAGCAACACATTTTTCTTCTAACAAATAATGAAGTTTTTGTTTTACATTTATTCCTTATTTGGTCGATGGTATGGTTGGTGGTGGTAGTTGCCTCCCTGTCTCCCACTTCCTCCTATCGTTCAATAAATATAACTTGTCGTTTTTTGTTTAGTTTTATTCTCAAGCAATCTCTTCCTCTCCCTCCCTTCCTTTTCTCTTTTCTTTCGTTTAATGTAAGCTCCATTTGTTTTTGTCATGTTGAAATGTCCTCGTTCATAGTCGTCGTTGTCCTCCTCCTCCTCCAATTTATTTGGTTCCTTTTTTCTGTTTTGAGTCCTCTTTGGGTAAGCCGAAGCAGCAGCGTCACAAAAGTTTTTAGTATTTTGTAAATAAATGTGTGTATTGCTTCCTCCCTTGCTCGTTTTTGTTTTTTTTTTTTTTTTGTTTTGATGTCTACGTACCTCGTGTGTGTGTGTGTGTTTACATACGACGGCCGACCACAACGAATGTGAATGAGTTGTGTTGATGAGGAGCAACACACACACACACACCGAGAGTAGAGTATTTTGTGTCGTCGTTTCGTTTTGTTGTTTCCTGTGTGGATAAATGTGAAGTGGTAGGCCGTGTGTTCAATGTGTGGAGAGGGGAGGAGGGTGTATGTTTGATGTGTATTTTTATGGTTGAGGTTCAATACTTTTTCTCATTTCGTCTAGAGATTGTTGTACGAAAACCGTGCAATTGGTGGTATAACATTTGCACACAGAGAGGAGATCTACATAAATTTATTTGTCCATATGTATACATAATCATCATTAGCATTGCGCCTCAGTATGTCGTCAACATTATCGGTTGAATTTTTGTCTGCTGCTACTGCTGATTCTCGGCTTGTGTTTAGCTCTTTTGTTGTTGTTGCTTTATTGCAATAAACCTTTGTGTGTTTTTGTTGTAATACCTTGTTGAGGAACAACCAAAGATTTTCGAAAAATTCAACGTGTGGCAAACACACTCCTTTTTGGCTCCCCTCTCTCACTCTTTCTCACTGCCTTCCTTTTTTTGTGTGTCTCCAACAAATAATCAACCACTCTCTTTCCTTACCAAAGAAAAAAAAGGAATTTTGTATTTCATTTAAAATACTCGGAGGAGATATCATTTGCTGCCGTTTGTGTTCCAATGCTGCTTCTGCTGGTGTTTGTTTTATTGTGTATTTTTGGGTGAATGTGGCGGGGCTTATAAAGGTTGATGAGAGAGCGAGAGATATTGCAAATGAGATGGTGGTGTGGGGGATGAGAAAATTGTAATGTTGATGATTATGATGTTGCTGGATAAAATTAGGGGTGCAAAAATGGATTTTACTTTTTATATTTATTATTTCCTTTTTTTTTTCTTCTTACTTATGTACCTACCTATTTTCGTTATCTCTACTCTTTGTTGGCGTTTAATGTTCATCATTTATTATTTCTGTTGTTGTTGTTGGTAGGCCATCACTCAGTCAAACCAAAATGTCCTTTCTCTTGCAAAACAAAAAAAGAAGCAAAACGACAGATGTAAGCTAAAAATCAACCAAGGAGAAAAAGAAGAAGGATGCATATTCCGTTTTGGTGGAATTCGCTGATGGGGTTTTTTGTTTTTGGCACAATTGCTTTTCTTTGTAAAAAAGGAAATAATAAAAAAATAACACTGGCTATCTAGCTAAGATGTGTATAGCAAGGATAGGTTAATGTCGTAGGTATCTCCTTGGGTTTTAAGGTGGAATTTTTTTTTTTAACATTTGCGTGTTTTTTTATTGAGTACCTATCTATTTCTTGGGGGAAATGACAATTTCAATTTTTGAGGGTGACGTTATAGCACACACACAGCCACATATTGGCAAACTGGCAAATGTTTTTAATGTAAACTGCAATGGTTTGTTTGTTGTAAGGACCTTTTCCCCTTCTCATAATTTGTCAAAAAAAAAAAAAAAAAAACATTTTTTTGACTCGTATCATATATTTTTACTAATCCAGTATTGAAAAGTTCCTGTGTTGGTGTGGTGTGTGTGTGTGTGTCACATACATTTCCCCCTTTTTGTGTGTGACGACTACCAATTTTTTTTAGTTTGATTTATCTCTTTCTTTTTGTTGTGTGTGTGTGTTTTATATATATTGTGAATAGGGGGTTAAAAATTAGAACATTTTCAAGCACCCTCCATGTGCAAAATAAATGCACACGTGTATGTATTTTCTGTTTTATTTTTTTTTTCATTTATTAACACATGTACATGCATGGGGGTTTATTAATTGAATATGATGTGTTGTGCTGCATTATTTTATATTTGAGGTTAGGTACACATTTGTAATTTGAGACTGGCTGGGTAATTATTTTTTTTAATGATTTTTTTTATTTATGATTCAAATTTGGAAGAACTTGGGAGAATATATAAAAATAGTGAATTATTGTTTATTATTAATATTAATTTTTTTGTCTCAGTACCTGTTACTTCTTATAGTATTTTTTAGATGCTCACAAGAATTTCTAATCCAAAATGAAATGCTTCGTAGTATATTCAAAATTAATTTAAATATACTAGATGTATAGAATAAACAAAATACAAGCTTAATTATAGTAAGGTATACTATATACTTTAAAACTCCTTAAAGTATGCTACAAAATACAAAATATAAGGTAGACACGTTAAAATTGACTCTAAAAAATTTGTCTTACGACTGTCTATTGAAATGAAGATATAATAAAACATTATCTCATTTTGGCAAAAAAAGGTTATATGTATATTGGAGTTAGCCCCCACTTGCCGGTTTTTATACCCTCCACCATAGTATGGTGAGTATATTACATTTTAGACCCCACAAAGTATATATATTGTTGATCAGCATAAAATTCTATGTCGATTTAGCTATGTCCGTATCTGTATATATAGGTCCACGTTTTAGTATAGACCCCATATAATGGTAACTCCCTAGTACTAGTATTTTGGTAATCTAAGCGACATTATTCACCGAAAATGTTTCAAATTTAGTATTTGAAGTTCGTAATGGATGCTGCAGACTGTGACAGAAATTGTCTGTGCAGGTCCACGTTTTCGTATAGACCCCATATAACGGTACTTCCCGATATTCGGTATTCTGATGATAATAGCTACATTATTCACCGGAATTGTCTCAAATTTTGTATTTGAAGTTCGTAATGGATACTACAGCCTAAAACAAAAAATTGTCTGTGAAGGTCGAAGTCTTCGTATAGACCCCATATAACGGTACCTTACGATATTTGATAGTTTTATGATTTTAGCGATATTATTCACCGGAATTGTTTCAAATTTGGTATCTGAAGTTAGTAAGGGATATCTAAGACTGAAAATTGTCTGTGCAGGTCCACGTCTTTCTTTAGCGCCCATATAATGGTACCTTGTTTGATCGGTATTTTGAGGGTATTAGCGGCATTATTACCCAGAACTGTTTAAAATTTCGTATATAAAGTTCGGAATCGTTACTACAGCCTATGACTGATGCAGCACCACGTCTTTGTATAGCTTCCATATAAAGGTTTTCATTAGAGGTGGTATTTTTCGTCGGATTATTGTTTTTTTTTCTTTTTAATTTTCAAGTTTCTTCCGAATGGTGTTCGATATATTTTAGCTGTTTTTTACTTGTTATTATTTTGAAATTGTCAACCACTAAATCAGCTGTATACCACAATTTGGGCTATCATTGGGTAGAACATCTTTTTGCAAAAATTGCTCAATTTTTGTAGACAATTCTTCTTTAAAATTTCTATAAATTTTTATATTTTTCAAAATTTAACATTTTGAAGAGTAAGTAAAAAAGATGATAACCTCATTTCAAATAGGCATATCCAATTCTCGTTTTTTGATACTCTCAGCCATATTTCCATATGTGTTTTATTTGATACAGCTAAAATGTCCCTCGGCGTTAAGATACACAATTTTATCCGGATTAACCACATTATCCAAATTTATTGCTTTAAATCCGGCGAGGAATCTCTATATACTAGCGGAGATGATTATTAGTATTGCGGTAAATTTCGAAGTCGCATACGTTTCCGCAAAGGTGTTCTTTACACTTTGCATTAGCCTCTTTGGACCACATGCGTCACAGTTTATTTGGAGTCGATTTTGCGATTATTCTCGAAGGAGATATCCGATTTCGTCCAAACTTTAATACATAGCAATTTTATGGAACATAGATCGAGTTCAGAAACGGTCATTAGTTCATTATTTTAAATAAAATGATGTACTTCATAGAAACGGGCAAATCAAATGACTTAGTTCAAACATTGCAAATCCCTATATTGGTGTCAGTGCTCGGTCAGGGGAGAGAATAGTCAATATGGGATAGCTTTTTCCTCCCCCTTAAAGGATCACTATTATAACTTTTATAAAATGTGAATGATGAGTCCAATTGTATTCAAATTTCGTATACTCCAGTATTTCACTTTAATTTAGACCCCCAGCGAAAGAAAGTGTGAAGAGTAATGTAAATAATTCACCTTACAAATGACTAACATGATTTGTAAACTAGCCACGACATAATTTATTTTGAAGAAATTCACACTTTTTTTATTAAATTCCTTAATGTATTCCATTATGTCATTGTAGAATTAAGAAGGTAAAGTCATGCAATCATATGTTTAAATTTTTTCAAAATTATTAATTTGACAACATCTCATTGTCAAAATTTATATTTACAAATCCATTGTATACACACACAAAAACAGAGATGGAAACCAGTTTCCTTTGCAGCGAAATTACAGAAAGTTAAATTACAGAAAATGCAGAGATGGATATGCTTATTTGAAATGACTCTACCTTCCTAATTTTACCATGCTTAATGTTTTATGAAGAGCGTTTGTCCTGTTCCGCATTTGAATATTTGTGTCTTGTTTGCATTTAAAAAAATAAGTTGATACTTAATTTACATTTGACACGTGTAAACGAAATGCGTTGGGGTGAAACGCTAAAATGTCAAATTTAATTAAGAAAAAGAAATATTCAAATCACTTTTTTAATAAAAATAATATTCAAAAATATTCTACGTAAACTGATTTTTTGAAAAGTAAACCAGATGAAATGACTTCTTATTTACTCTTATATTCCTTCCCGAAATATTTTTTTTGTTTTTTTTAGCTTTTATACGAGTTGAAGTGAGGTGCTCTCCTATATAAAAGTTTATAAAATAATAATTTCATTAAATTGTGCCTTGTATAGACCTTTTTAAATCAAACGTGGAATAGTTGGCTTTTCTTTCATAAAATATTTCCTAAATTATTTGAAAGAAATAAAGTCAACTATTGTCTATTCATTCCATCCTTATATCATCCGGCAACCTTGACACTTCTACACACACACCCACCTACCAACATCCTTAATTACATAGTGGAAATAAGTGCTTGATAAAAGCGAATATTATGACCTAAATCAAAAATGACATTATTACAGCAATTGCCCCACTCTTTTCTCATCGTAGAAAAATAGGACAATTCCTTCAAGTATCTCTCTTTCTGCTTGGCCAACTACCATCTGGCCTGACTACAAACACCCATCTGCCCACTGTATAAACAAAATAAATAATTGCCCCACAATTATACAAATGTTGTGACAAATTATTGATTTTTATTTCTTTTTTTTTTGCTAAGCAAATGTGTTTAGAATATTGTTTGTTTATTTACGAGAATAACAACAACAAGAGCAAAAAACACATTTTGTTAAAAAAATGACTATTGATTTTGTGCTGCATGTGTGTGTGGTTGTGGGTGGTGACCTTAGTAATTTTTATTGAAGGATATGCAATTTAGATTGATTATAATTCAGAATTCCACGTGTGAATTTCAAACACACACACACAGAATATATGAATAATAAAGAAAAGTGTGATTTTTTTGGCAGATAGAAGAAGGGTTTATGTAAAACTGACATATGCCTATGTGTCTCAAAATCATTCTTTATACGAACATCATCTTCATTGTTTTGATTTTTTTCTTCTTATTTTGTATTGTTTTCGTCAAATTAAACCAAACCTATACAAATTTTTCTGTTTCAAAAATTTCCGCTTACTTATCTCCCAAAAAATGTATTCTCTCTTTCTTGCAGAAAATGGAACGTCAGGGCAAAATGGAAATGGTTGCCAAAGAGCGTGAAATGCAACGCTTGCAGTGCATTCCAAAGAAATGGAATCGCCGTGAGGAGTATGAATTTTTACGTGTCCTTACCGGCTATGGTATTGATTTTCTACCACCCACCGCTCTGGCGCCGGGAACCACCAACACCCCCACAAGTCTCATGCCCGATTGGACCAAATTCAAACAGATGGCCCATTTGGAGCGAAAGAGTGATGAAACAATGAGTGATTATTACAAGGTATTCATAACAATGTGTAAACGTCAAGCGGGCGTTAAGCTAAACGACAATGAGAAGGGTCTAGAGGGCATAATCGAAGATATAAGTGAAGATCATGCCAAATTAATATTGGATCGTTTGGAGTTACTTTCGAAGTTGAGAGAAATCGCCAAACATCCACAATTGGAAGAACGTCTCAAATTGTGTATGGTTAATGCCGATACCCCCGATTGGTGGGAACCCGGAAAACATGACAAAGAATTGATGGCTGCAGTTCTCAAACATGGCCTATATCGTTCGGAGACTTTCATTTTCAATGATCACACATTTTCTTTTGCCGATTCGGAAAAACGTTTCATTCGTGAATTGGAGGCTCAAATCCAGCGTTCCATTAAACTGGAGGCCATGAATGCCGAAAAATTGTCCGTCAAGGATGAAATAATTGATCTGGATGATGAGTTGCTCACAAAGAGTAGCCTCATTAAAAAGGAAAACTATTCGCCCGTAAAGAGTGAAGTTAAAAGCGAGCCCAAGGATATTAAAACGGAAGATGTTGTGGTGGAGGAGTGCAAAAAAGAGAATTCCGCCAGTGATGAAAATAAATCGGAAAAATCCCATGACTTGTCAGTGAAAAAGGCAGAGGAGGAAATCGAATGTCAAGACTTGACAAAAGACGATGATGATGACGATGATTTGCCTTTGGCTTTGGAAAAAACCAAAGATAAAGTCAAGGAGGACGAAAAGAAGGATAGCAGTAGCTCGGCCACAGAGGCGGAAAAGGAAACACCAAAGAAGGAAGCTCAAGATGAAGCTGCTGAGGCCATGGATGCTGCTGAAGAACAAGATTTGTCCACATCTAAAAAGGATGCTAAAGAATCTTTGGAAGAGAAATCCAAGGAAGAAACGGAAGAAAAGTCTTTGGATGAAAAGGACAAAGAGGAAACACCATCATCCAAAACGGAGGGAGATAAGGAAGAATCACCAGAAAAGAAAGAAGATGAGGAAAAAGAATCGAGTTCAGAAAACAAGGAACAAGACTCCAAATTGGATTCCTCACTAAAAGAAAAGGAAACCAAGGATGAAGCAGAGAAATCATCCGAAAAGAAAGAAAAATCAGCGGAAAGTGCAAAGACGGCATCTACACAAGAGGATGAAATCTTGGATTTGGCCTCCGCCACAAGCGGTTCCAATGATCCCGATGATGAGGAAGTTATGAAGGAGAAAGAAAAGGCCGTGGAAGAGGAATGCAATAAACAAGCGGCCGAATTGAAGGCTCGTTTCCCCGACCTGGAAGTCATACAACCAGGTGCCGCCAAGCAAAAGCTGGAGAAACCAAAACTGGAAATGTGCATGATACGTTGGTTCAAAGATTTTGCCTTGGAGCGACGCATCTGTCACATTGTCACCTGTGTTGAAACAGGCAAATGGCCCGTGGACAAAAGCTACTCAGCATTGGCTGGTTGTAAGGATATGGATCTGAAGATTGCCTTACACGATGCCATACCCCATTTGAGTGTGGGCATAGAAAAACGTTCTACCACACCAGATGTTATTACCATTACCACTGACCAAGGGGTTACCAAACATTTGCCCACATCACAAGTGCAACAACAGGTTGCCACAGCTGCTGCGGCGGCGGCAGCAGCAACACCAGTGGTGGCACCACCCCCACCCGTACCACCAACCCAGGTTCCGGTGCCAATACCCATGACACCACCGGTGGTTACATCCAATACCATAACAGCACCGAAAATGTCATCAACACCCACAGCCTCAAGTATATCCTCGGCAGCTGCGGCCGCAGCAGCAGCCGCTGGTCTTTCTGGTCTAGATGCCAATACCCTAAATGCTGCCATGGCAGCAGCTGTTGCTGCAGCCGGTGGAAATGCCAGTGCATTAAGTGCTCTCCTGCCGGGAATGTCATTGACAGCCTTGTCTGGTCTCACCATACCCAATTCCAGTGTTGGTAATTCGGGATCAGCATCCACAGCGAACACCACCAGCACAACAAATTCGGGCAAGAAACGTAAACGTCACATTGCCATCGATGTGGAAACCGAGAGAGCCAAGCTGCATGCCTTATTAAATAGTTCTCAGTCGTGTAAGTATCCTAGATTTCCATGCGAAAACCTAAAAAGATGTAGTTTTTAATGAAATTTTTGATTTGTTTCAGTAGCTGCTAAAGACTGGGAAACCGAAATAGCAAATATGGCGGCTGCTGCATCGGGAGCTGGGACCACGATTGGTTCTTCAAGGCGTTCATCTTCTGCTGCCTCGCCGGCCTCTAATTCTTCATTGGCCTCCGCCTTGCAACCACCGCCGGCCCATCAACATGCTCCCTTGAGTCGTCAAACATCAGGACAATTCAATAAACCTGCCGTACCACCACTCAAGACTCCGCCACCATCTTCGATGGGCGGTGCCATGGATTTGTCATCGAGGTAGGATAGCAAAAAATGCAAACAATTGTCGACATATAATTTATTCGGGTTTTTAAATTTTAATTACAGCTTGCCCAAAATGAACATGGCTGATATCATGAAATCCGCCTCAGCTGGAGCAATTGATTTGAGTGAAGTACAAGATTTTTCAATGGGTTCCAAGAAATCTTCATCGAACTCACAATCCTCGGCATCAAGCATTCATGCAGCCCTGAGTTCTGCATTCCCCTCAATGGCCAGCAAAGGTGGTGGCAAATTAGATGATACCCTCAATAAGCTGATGAAAAAGAACAATTGTGTAAGTATTGGACAACTTGCCATCCAAAACAATTTTATCTCATCCTATCTTACTTTACAGACCATTGAAGAACCCGTTGTGGGCAAGGAAAAGAAACGCAAGAAATTGGATGAAATTGTTTTGGGTCTATCTGCGGCAAAGGAACAAAAGACTTTCCCCGACCCATCACTGCCCTCATCGAAGAAACCTCAAATACCACCCAGCGTATCGGTGACACCGGCCAATGCCGCCTCTGCCATGTCTTCGCAACAGCAACAAAATCAAAAACCATTTACAATCACTGTTACGACAGTGCCCGGAAGTGAGTTTGAGTCTCTGAGCTTTACATTTAACTTGAGATTGATGTGACCAAATGGGGGGAGATTTTCGATTCACCTGCAACACTCCCCTCCCGCTTGAATAATTGTAATTAACATGTCTATTTTCTTTTCATTTTCTCTTCAAATTCCATTATCTAGAGGGAAAAGGCAGTTCTCAATCCTCTGGAGGCCAATCATCTTCGGGAGGTTCATCTAGTTCCGGACTATCGGCTCTACAAAATATGGCTGGCATGGGTAGTCTTTCGGCCAAGGATAGTTTGAATGCCTTATTGGCCCAGACCATGGCCACAGATCCGCAAACCTTCATCAAACAACAGCAGAAAATGATGCAATGCCTACCAGCTGCTCAGCGTAAATTGTATGAATCGATGTTGGCTGAAATGGAGCAGACCATGAAAATGAAGTAAGTTTCTCATTTAGGTCATTGGTGGGAATTTTTTACTAAATCTCTTATTTTCTCCCGTTTTTACAGCGCCAAATACGGTGGTCCAATGGAAACAAAGGTAGACAAATGGCTGACAGACATGGGTGCACCCTCCATGGATTATACAGGTGGCAGTGGTAGCAGTAATCCCTCGACCTCATCCAGCGGCCGAAGATCGAATCGTCAATCTTCAACGCCATCCCAGCAATCTCTATCTGCTTCACAAATGTCATCTTCCAAATCATCTGCCTCCCAGTCACACAGTCAATCCTCAAGTGTTCAACAACACCAGCAACAACAATCAATGGGTGGCCCGCCACCTGGTTTGACCGGCGATGAGCCAGTTCCTGTGATCAATAAACAAACCGGCAAACGTTTGTCGGGCAACAAAGCCCCACAATTAAAGAGATTGATGCAATGGTAAGTTTCAAAACCATTCAATATCGCCATCGTCCTTTTTACAATTTCCATATCCCATTTTTCTGTTTTCAGGCTAACGGAAAATCCCAACTATGAAGTGGATCCCAAATGGTTAGAGCAAATGCAAAATCCCATGTCTGCACCCTCACCTAAACCAATGGAGTCCAGTTATTCGACATCAAGCAAGAGCCACACTGGCCGACCATCCTCAACATCGAGCAATGCTTCTTCCAACAGTCATTCCAATAGCCAACAACAATCCCAATCGACGCCCACATCGAGCTCATCCAAAAAGTCCTCAAGGCAAAGTGCCATGGACCAGGCGAATGCTGCTGCCATGCAACAATTTGGATCGTTGGCTGGCTTGAATCCTAATCTCTTGGCCAGTTTGCCAGGTTTGGGTTCCTTTGATCCCAAAAATCCATTGGCTGCTTTTGATCCCAAAAACCCCTTGCTCTCCATGCCTTTTGCTGGTATGCCAGGTATGGGTAACATACCGGGCTTGGGTAATCTCAACAACATGAATTTGTTTGCCAGTCTGGCTGGCATGGGTGGTTTGGGAAATTTGGCTAGCATGGATGCTCAATCATTGGCCACTTTGATGGCCGCAGCTGGACCTGCACTGAGTGGCTTAGGAGGTATGCCAGGTTCCTCATCGTCGTCAAGCGGCGGCGGTGGTGGTTCTTCAAGTAAGAATTCTGGACAAGGATCAGGCTCTTCAAATTCGAATAAGAAACCCACAAAAGCTGAGTTGTTGCAGCAAAATGCCGCCGCAGCAGCTGTGGCTGCAGCTGCCTTAGGAGCCTCGGCTTTATCTACTGGCAATTCCGGTTCTGGATCGAACTCGAAAAATTCCGGACCAAGTGCTTCACAACTCGCTGCAGGTTTTCCATTCCTTTTCGGCAATCCATCTCTGCTGTATCCGCCCATGGGTATGAGTGGTTTAAATCCATACTCGTTGGGGTCTGCGGGATTGGGTTCATCGGGCTTGGGTGCTGCCTACGATCAATTGGCACAACAATATCTTATGAATGGAGCCTCTTCAGCCGGCTCCACTTCCACCACCCAAACCAAGGCTCATCAATCGCAGTCCTCGAAATCCTCCAATTCCAGATCATCTTCGTCGTCTTCTAATGCTGCATCATCGGCGGCCCAAGCTGCAAATCTTATGAATGCCATGGCTGCCAGTATGGCAGGGTCTTCAAATACCGGATCCAATAGCTCGCAGAGTAGTTCTCGTGGTCGCCAATCATCGGCCAGCAGAGCTGCAGCGCAAGCATCCGCTGAAATGGCTCAGTTGTCTAATCTCCTTATGCCACCCGCTGATGCCCAGCTATTGGAACAATTCTCACGTATGGCTAATATGGATTTGGCTCAAGCCACACGTCTAATGAATTCTCTGGGTATGCCACCCATTTCGGGAGCCAGCACATCATCCTCATCCACCGTAAGTGATAAACGGTCGTCCTCGTCCAGTTCTTCGGCCAATGCTGCAGCTGTAGCTGCCCAGCAGGCCGCCAAGGAACAACAGAAACTAATGGAGGCCTTGGCTCGAGGTCAATTGCCCACGGATTTGGCAACGCTGCAGGCCTTGTCACAGGGAAAACTTCCACCCTCCATGACAGGTGGCGGTGGTTCTTCGGGTTCCTCATCCAATGCAAATTCATCTTCCAACAATTCATCTTCGAGTAAGAGTGCGAAATCAGCTGCTGCCGCGGCAGCCGCTGCTGCTGCAGCTTCTCTGCCACAAATACCTGGCATGCCTGCTGACTTTAGTCAGGCATTCCTGGCTGAAATGGCAGCCCAGGCTATGGCTGCTGCTGGAGGTCCATTACCCCTAACCGGTCCCGGTTCCTTGGCCAGTTTAACGGGCAGTTTGGCCGGTCTGACGGGAGGTTCATCCACACAATCAACATCATCTTCAGCGACTTCGTCGTCCTCATCAAAGAGACAAAGGGAACACGATGCACTTTCCAAAGATGCCTTCCAGAAACAAATGGACTACTATACCAAAACATTGGGCCTAGGCTCAGGTATATCACTCATACCTACATCGGCGTCATCATCTGGACCTTCGTATGGTGATGATCACCACACGACCACCAAGTCAAAGAGGCAAAGAACTGAGACATCAACGTCATCACTGAAGGACGATTTGAATGCCGCCGCTGCTTTGGCTGCTGCAGGTTTTCCAATGAATTTGGGTGGCGGAATGACGAGCATAGAAAAGAGTATACGTGGCGGAAGTAGTAGTGGTATGGGAGGTGGCGGATCGGGCGGTGGTTCCTCTTCGGCATCGTCGGGATCCTCAGCTCAGCCAGAGGCAGATAAGGTCACACTAACACCTCTGAATTCGGCTGGTATTGCGGCCAATTTACCTTCACAGACCACCATTACCATTGCCCCACCAATTAGTTCCGGAGCCAGCTCCAGTAGTGAGCGGTCTGAGCGAAGTGAGTCTAGAATTTCCCTGACCATAACTAATGCAGCTGAGGCTGCCAAAATGCCACCTCCCTACGAAGAAGCCGACGAACTGATAATACAACCAATACTCAAAAAGCCGACACAACAGCAACCAAGTCCATCTGCCAATTCGTCGTCATCGTCGCACAGCAATTCTCAAGCGCCTCCACCACCACCATCCTCTCAAACACCCACCTCCCAGGCCAACTCAGCGGCCAGCTCAATGCATGGCGGCAGTGTGGAAGACTTGACACATGATTCGGCCAACAATAGTGCATCGTCGAATAACGAAGAGACTCGCCGATCTTCGGGTCGGCTAAAACGTCCCAGATCGGGTGCCGATCATTCGCTGATAGCCGAACAACCGCCAGAGAAGAGACGTGAGTTGCGCTCAACGCGTCACACACGTCAATCGTCGTCGGGTAGTGCCGATAATTCGTTGAATCTATCGACGAACAGTGAAACGGACGAAAGGCCGGAATGAGGTTTAAGGCGTTTAAGGAGCAAATCTATAAATAAATAGTAGAGAAGAAGCATGTAAACAACACACACACAAACACAAATAAAAAAAACTGCAACACTCGGAGCTATAGAGCGAATTAAGAGGAGGAGAAAAATAAAAAAAATATTTAATAGCAAGCGAATATTGTAAATGAACATTGCTAAAAAGAAAAGTTCAAATGTGGTTTGAAAGTTTTGAAAAGAGATTCAAAAAAAAGTAAAGCCGAAAGTTGGAAGAAAAATGTGAAATTTTAAATTTTGCAAAACTGGTTTGAAATAGTCGTCGTACAGACTTATAACCACCCGAAGCCAATAAATTTCTTTCCGAAATTTTCAAAACACATTTGAACAGCACATTCGAAAGAGAAGTGGAGCGCGTCAACTGCTGCTTAGTAGCAAATAATTAAACAAAAATGATAAATTATAATAATTAGTGTAGGATATAATATGAAACAGCAAGAAGAAGAGAGTTAGGAGAGTATTTGAAAACTCTCCGCAGCATCAAACACAACAGTAAACTGATTAAAAGTGAGTTTAGTTTTAAATTTAAGCTATAATAAAAAAATTAAATAGTTATTAAACAATTGAGAGCAAAACAGAAAGAAAAAGTTTTAAAATTTTTATGCTAAAATAGAAAAGAAAAGAGAAAACAACAAACAAAAAATCATAAAACAACAAAAAAAAGATTCTTTTTTAATTTTGTAAAATATAAGCTTAATTTTAGTTTTATTTTTTAGTAATTTTATTCATTTTTAAAGGACACACACACAAAAAACCGACTACAAGAAACAAACAAGCAACCTCCCTCTTCCCCCCAAGCCCTTAAATATATTTTAGCAATTTTTTTTAGATACTGGCATAAAAACAAAACAAAAAACTACAAGTAAAGAAGAAACAGTAAATTTTAATTTATCTAAGACAATTTTCAAAATTTTTCTCAATTGATTTTCGTGGTAATTTCAAAATTTATTTCCCCAATATTTTATTCCTTTTTAAAGACTAAACTTTGCAGTTTTCTTTATTGCTGCTGTTTTATAAAAAAAAAAGGAAATGTAAAGTTTAACTCATTGAAAATGTACAAAATATGGGGTTAAAATAATTTTTGAAAAAAAACTCCATTGTTTTTAACTATTGAGTTGGTGGAAAGCTATGCAAAAAATAGAAACCTACAATGCCAATAATAACATTCAATATCAATGGCATGTTGGCAAAACCCATTTTATGCTGCTGTGGTTTTCTCCAATAACATCCTTTCAATATGCCATTGATAAGTGAATGTTATTGTTGCCCTTGTTGGTGGGTTATTGTCAATTGCATGTTTTCTTTTCATCTCAACTTCCCTTCTACATAAAATAAAACAAATTTTACTTATAATAACACTCATATAAATAATATACATATTCTTTTATTTTTTAAATAATAATAATAATAATAAATTGATTATACTATTTCGTATTTATTCGATTTCCACTTGTAAAATTTATCACATCTATATATAAATATAGTTTTTCGTATAAAGTAAACAACCACAACAACAACAAATATAATGTAACTATAATAAACAAAAAAAGAAAAACAAACAAAAAGCTTATTTTCATATATAACAAATGAAATGACAAAAAAAAAACAAAACACAAATTCTTCTTATTTTTTCGAAAACATCCAAGAAAACAAATTCGTACGTTTTTATGAGGGGAAAAAAGGGTATGTACATTTTTTCGCATTAAAAATGACTACGTTGGAGGTGATTTAGATGATTTTACAAATGTGGGGTTATTCTCTGGGGGTTTTTCCACCTGATAACTAGGAGCCGCAAGTACAACTTTTCATTCAATTCCTGCTCGATATCGAATGATATTTTGTGGTTCTGCACAAATTTCTTTTCTCATGAACCAGTTTCAAATAATTTTAGGGGAGGACATGTGCCTTGATCTCATATCGACGACTCGTTTCAAATCGACGTTTCTTGAACTAATGGTCCTTGAAAAATATTTTTAAAAAATCCGCGTTTCTTGAAAAATATTCTTAAAAATCCACGTTTCTTTAACTGATGGTCCTTGAAAAATATTCTTAAAAATCCACGTTTCTTAAACTTATGGTCCTTCAAAGAATTCTTTAAAAAATCCACGTTTCTTAAACTTATGGTCCTTCAAAGAATTCTTTAAAAAAACCACGTTTCTTAAACTTATGGTCCTTCAAAGAATTCTTTAACAAATCCACGTTTCTTAAACTTATGGTCCTTCAAAGAATTCTTTAAAAAATCCACGTTTCTTAAACTTATGGTCCTTCAAAGAATTCTTTAAAAAATCCACGTTTCTTAAACTTATGGTCCTTCAAAGAATTCTTTAAAAAATCCACGTTTCTTAAACTTATGGTCCTTCAAAGAATTCTTTAAAAAATCCACGTTTCTTAAACTTATGGTCCTTCAAAGAATTCTTTAAAAAATCCACGTTTCTTAAACTTATGGTCCTTCAAAGAATTCTTTAAAAAATCCACGTTTCTTAAACTTATGGTCCTTCAAAGAATTCTTTAAAAAATCCACGTTTCTTAAACTTATGGTCCTTCAAAGAATTCTTTAAAAAATCCACGTTTCTTAAACTTATGGTCCTTCAAAGAATTCTTTAAAAAATCCACGTTTCTTAAACTTATGGTCCTTCAAAGAATTCTTTAAAAAATCCACGTTTCTTAAACTTATGGTCCTTCAAAGAATTCTTTAAAAAATCCACGTTTCTTAAACTTATGGTCCTTCAAAGAATTCTTTAAAAATCCACGTTTCTTAAACTTATGGTCCTTCAAAGAATTCTTTAAAAAATCCACGTTTCTTAAACTTATGGTCCTTCAAAGAATTCTTTAAAAAATCCACGTTTCTTAAACTTATGGTCCTTCAAAGAATTCTTTAAAAAATCCACGTTTCTTAAACTTATGGTCCTTCAAAGAATTCTTTAAAAAATCCACGTTTCTTAAACTTATGGTCCTTCAAAGAATTCTTTAAAAATCCACGTTTCTTAAACTTATGGTCCTTCAAAGAATTCTTTAAAAAATCCACGTTTCTTAAACTTATGGTCCTTCAAAGAATTCTTTAAAAAATCCACGTTTCTTAAACTTATGGTCCTTCAAAGAATTCTTTAAAAAATCCACGTTTCTTAAACTTATGGTCCTTCAAAGAATTCTTTAAAAAATCCACGTTTCTTAAACTTATGGTCCTTCAAAGAATTCTTTAAAAAATCCACGTTTCTTAAACTTATGGTCCTTCAAAGAATTCTTTAAAAAATCCACGTTTCTTAAACTTATGGTCCTTCAAAGAATTCTTTAAAAAATCCACGTTTCTTAAACTTATGGTCCTTCAAAGAATTCTTTAAAAATCCACGTTTCTTAAACTTATGGTCCTTCAAAGAATTCTTTAAAAAATCCACGTTTCTTAAACTTATGGTCCTTCAAAGAATTCTTTAAAAAATCCACGTTTCTTAAACTTATGGTCCTTCAAAGAATTCTTTAAAAAATCCACGTTCTTAAACTTATGGTCCTTCAAAGAATTCTTTAAAAAATCCACGTTTCTTAAACTTATGGTCCTTCAAAGAATTCTTTAAAAAATCCACGTTTCTTAAACTTATGGTCCTTCAAAGAATTCTTTAAGAAATCCACGTTTCTTTAACTGATGGTCCTTGAAAAATATTCTTAAAAATCCACTTTTCTTAAACTTATGGTCCTTCAAAGAATTCTTTAAAAAATCCACGTTTCTTTAACTGATGGTCCTTGAAAAATACTCTTAAAAATCCACGTTTCTTAAACTTATGGTCCCTCAAAGAATTCTTTAAAAAATCCACGTTTCTTTAACTGATGGTCCTTGAAAAATATTCTTAAAAATCCACTTTTCTTAAACTTATGGTCCTTCAAAGAATTCTTTAAAAAATCCACGTTTCTTTAACTGATGGTCCTTGAAAAATATTCTTAAAAATCCACGTTTCTTAAACTTATGGTCCTTCAAAGAATTCTTTAAAAAATCCACGTTTCTTTAACTGATGGTCCTTGAAAAATATTCTTAAAAATCCACGTTTCTTTAACTGATGGTCCTTGAAAAATATTCTTAAAAATCCACGTTTCTTAAACTTATGGTCCTTCAAAGAATTCTTTAAAAAATCCACGTTTCTTTAACTGATGGTCCTTGAAAAATATTCTTAAAAATCCACGTTTCTTAAACTTATGGTCCTTCAAAGAATTCTTTAAAAAATCCACGTTTCTTTAACTGATGGTCCTTGAAAAATATTCTTAAAACTCCACGTTTCTTAAACTTATGGTCCATGAAAGATATTCTTTAAAAAAATCCACGTTTCTTTAACTGATGGTCCTTGAAAAATATTCTTAAAAAAATCCACGTTTCTTCAACTGATGGTCCTTGAAAAATATTCTTTAAAAAGTCAAGGTTTATTGGTCTGATGGTCCTTGAAAAATATTCTTTAACAAATACACGATTCTTAAACTGATGGTGCTTGGAGAAAAACGTTCAAAAAATCCTGATGGTCCTTGAAAAATATTCTTCAAAAAATCCACGTTTCTTAAACCGATGGTCCTTGAGTTTTTTTTTTTAAATCCACATTTCTTAAACTGATGGTTCTTAAAATTACTTAAAAAAATTCACGTCCTTCAAAAAAATCCTTATGCTCATTGAAAAAAAAAATATATTTTGAAAAAAATTCTTCAAAAAATATGACAACTTCTCCACAAGAGGTCAACATTTGGAATAAACATAACGCAAGTCAAAAAAAGAATACTAATTAAAAAACGGGCATAGGTTGAGGGTGGTACACCTTTTTTGGAAAACCGACAGATACTTTTTAATTTTTATACCCTACACCACATAGTGGTTAGGGTATTATGTCTTTGTGCATTTGTTAGTAACATAGTTACTTTGAGGATCTTCATATAATCAATTTCTGAGTCGATTAATGCATGCCAGTCCGTCCGTCCGTCAGCCCAAATTGGATAGATTTTTTCATATACAACCGAATTTTTTCATTTGGTGAAACTCGGGCCGGTATATCCATGGTACAATTAAAAGGTAAGGTAGAGCTACCAGCTGATACAATTTTTTTTCTAAGTGTGTCCGACTTCTGCCAATTTTGTGTATGTATTTATTGTTTTGAAAAAAAAAAAAAAAAAACAAAATATTTTGAAAACCAATGATTGGAAAACTTGTAGATTACGGCTCGCGTATTAAAGCTATTAACCATTTTAGCCATGAAATTAATATATTGGACAGTTTGGATCATATTTTTGAGAGAACATCCAGGCATTTAATTCATTTTTCGCGCTTTTGACTCATTTTAAAAATACACAAATAATATCAAATAAATGAAAACAACTTGTTGCATATAATTTTGCTTAATTCTGGCAGGAAGCGGGCATAGCCTCAGGGCTGTATTTCTCTAGTTTCACGAAGCTGTTCTACCTCCTTATTGTACCATGGGTATATCCATAGCTCCAATAAATATTTTTTAATACAGTTCTTATCAAAATCACATTATTCACATATATTCCCAATAGGGAAGCTCTACTAAATACGCATAGTGGTGTAGGGTATCATATAGCCGGCCCCTCCCGACTTTTGACCTTTCCTTACTGTCTTTTAATAGTGGTCCATTGGTCCAAGAAACATTGGTAAGTACTGAGAAATTATAATTGTGAAATACTAAATGTTACCATGGTATTATTGTCCCGTGTTGTACTCCTTGCACTTGACAACATTGGTTTGCTTCATCGTTTTTGGCGAATGAGATGTAGTATTGGAATTATGCTTAAAAATATTTTTTTCCCTTAGATTTATTTCTCTTTTCAAAATAAAGAAATCTCTGGTTTAGGAATAACAGATTCTATATAAAAAGACGAAGAAATATCTATTTTTTAAACTTTGGAAATTTTTGAAAAATATGTATTATCTGACTCCACATTTACCTAAAAATATTGTAAATCATTTTCCTTTATCTTTATTTACTTTCCTCGTGAAGTTCCTTGTGGTGAGTCACCGAATCTATAATTGCCTTGATTCTTTTACTTCATTGACCCCAACACCCCCCACAACAATTTCCAAATACAATTAGAATGTTTACAAAACAAACCAACCAACAAACAGAATAGAATTTATCTTAATTAATAAGAATAAAATATTGAAAAACAAATTATATATATTGTTGCTGCATTACATTATGATTATACATACAAAAATAAAATACAAAACAGGGGAGAGTTTATAAATATTGCAAATATATTAACAAAAAAATAAACATTTTTTTAAATAAACCAATTATCAGAAACCTATTTCTGTATCTCTCTCTCCCTCTTGGTCTGACTCCTTTTGAAAATCCAATACATTTGTATGTATTTTCTTTATACAATAACAACAACAACAAAATATGACTACTTTTAATTATAAGTATGATTTATAATTATTAATTACTATAAATATATACATATAGAAGAACTCCAACAACAACTATCACAACAAACAAACCAACCAACCAACCATCAACAAATTGATATTTAAATTATATATACATACGGAAAAATAAATCTTAAAAAAGTGAAAAACAACTAAAAATAATTAATAAAAAAATACTAAAAAAATTATAAACAAATTGTTGTTTTAATTTTAAAATTTCATAGCCAATTTGGATTTTTTTATAAAGTTATAATTATTCGAAGTGTTTACCCTTTGTGGGGGAAGTACCAGAAGGAATGGGCCGACAAATTCCAAATTCATATCATGTCTCTTGTTGAAAGAAATATCTACAGGGTGGGATAAAAAAACTACACCAAAATCAAACGACATAATTTTTACATTTTTTATAAATTTTATTGAATGAAAGCAAAAAATGTCGGAAATTGCACTAAATTTTAGAATAAGTTTTGATTTGTCCGAATTGGTCGTCTTTGGCACGAATTATGGCCCTCATGCGATCCATCCGAACCATCACACGCTGCCCGAATGTTGCTCTGCGGTATTCTGGCCCATTCCCGGCGAAGCGCTTGCTGAGGTGGTCGACACTTTGGTATTTTTTAGCGCCAAACTTGCTTTCCAAAATTCTTCAGACACAATAGTCCAACGGATTGGTATCCGGAGATTGTGGTGGCCATTGTGCGCTAGAAGAGAAGCGAGGAACCTCATTTTGTAACCATTCTTGGGTGGCGCGTGCTGAGTCCTGTTGGGATGTACCCAAGGCTTTAATACACCCTCTAGAATATTTTCGCGATAATATTTGGCATTTATTCTGATGCCGCGGTCTATTAATACGAGAGGAGAGCAACCTTCGGCTGTTATGTGGGCCCACACCATCACCATGGCCGGCGCTTGAGTTCTGGTGGCCAACCGAAGGTGCACATTTCTTTTTGGAATTTCAATGGCTTTACCTTGGGCCCATTTTTCAATATTTGCCTAATGGAATATTGCGATATGTTCAGCTCATTCAGCCATTTTTCGGCCACTGCGACGCGGCTTTCGATCAAGTCGCTTTTTTACTTTTCAAACCATTTCTGCTGATGTTGCTTTTTTCTTCCGTCCACTTCCTTGACGTCGGGCTACGCTACTACGCTACCAGTTTCATGAATTCAACTCTAGTGCTCTGAAAATGTAACGACTCTATTTTGGAACTTTTTTATTGACTCTTGGTCTTCTTTTCTTCATATGACATGACCAGCCTCATCTTGTGAACTGATAATTTGTTATGAAACCCTGTGAGCAAGTTCAGAGGTACTGTCACTGGACCACGGTTGCCAATCAAATTTGAGGTAAATCTCAACCATATTCTTACCAGCCCATGGCCCGTTTCACTTGCAATTTCGATATATTCTTCTTGATAGAGCAATCGCCTCAATGACGGTATTAGCGTGAGACTCTTAATCTCTGGAATGTGGATTCGGGCTCCTCGTTGGGCGCCATATTGGAACGAAATCAAGTAGGGTATGTGTAAGGCATTCTTGTTATTCCATACCGGAGCTTTAAGGAAGTCAATGCGCTAGTAACCTTTGGGCGCCATTTGGGCTTCTTTAAGACCTAAGACTCTAAATATCTGGAATGTGGATTCGGACCCCTCGTTGGGCGCCATATAAGGTATGTGTAAGGCATTCTTGTTATTCGAGACCGGAGTTTTCAGGAAATCATTGCGCTAGAAACCTTTAGGGTTCTTTAAGGCCCACGACTCTAAATAAAAGTTAAAGCCAAATCACTTTCCCATCTTTAGTCAACTTCAGATTCGCGGAAAAGTGCTCCCGAATAAAAATTGTTTCAAACGCCCTCCAGATTTGTATTATTTTGAGGTTTGCATCCCAATTTCCCACCAAATTAGTTCTAATGCGGAATTTTGGTTTCTCGATGGAGAGTTGAACTCCTCTTAAAAAATATTCACTTTTCGGTATAGCTCTCACATAACGAAATTCCCTTTTTGTGGAGGTTTCTGTCTCAAATTCCAAACAAATCACAAGAAAATTGACATTTCTGTTTCTCAATGGGTAGTTTAGCACTTTTTAAAAAAATGTTCAACGTAGGTCCACTTTTTGGCATAGACCAAACGAACAGTACCTACCGCTTTCCGTACTTTTGTAGTTTCGCAAATGACAGTACTCCCTGAAAACATTCAATTGTTAAGATAAATTCCCATTAATACATTTTCAAAAAAGAAAAACTTCTCAGCGTTCTGAAAGTAAAATAAGTAAAGCTCTCTGGCTTCAAAGTATCCCTAATACTTATTTAAAAAAATGTTAAATATTTGTGGAAAGATTTATAATATTTCCTCCCTCCTCGTGATAATTTTTTCTTAAATGGCCCTCTAAATTCAAATTCAGGTAGTTTAAGCCATTGATAGCCGAATATAGCTCACAGGCACTCTTTGCAGTGCCCCTCTATATTTATCTCCGGAAGCAGTAAAAATGCAATTCTTCTCCATTTGATATTTTTAAAAAATTGGTATATTTTATTTGCCCTTTAATTAAATTTTGTGGCAATATCGAGTGAAATACATATGTGTTTTCTTTGTGTGTTGGTGTGTGTAAGTGTATAATAATGCTTAATTTTCTATTGACAAAAAAAAAATATAATCAAAATTATCGCCATGGTATACTACATATAGCAATTGTTTGTTTGTTGTGTTGTATCTTTTAATCGAATATTTTCTATAAATCGTTTTGTTAAAACATTTTTCATTTTTTTGTGGCTTTTGTTGCTGTTGTAGGCATTATTGTTTTCTTGATATTATTATATATTTCAGTTTACTTGTTTCTCTTGATGATTATACTAAAAGTAAAAAAAAGAAACTTTGTATTTTTTTTATAAATGAAGGGTGGATGTAGGATTTGCATAGGATTCACAGTATCAACAAAGGAAAGGAAGGTTATTAAAATATCTAAACAAAAATAAACTTAAAATTAGTTTTCACATAATATTTAACAAAAGAAGGTGCTTAACCATTCATCTACATGTATTGTAAAAACATGGAACGTTCACAAGCTTCCTCTAACAATTCCTGTTTTCGTTTCATTTCTTCTGGTGTCAGCTCTCGCACCAGCTCATCAAAGCCATCATCAAATGATTGCGGTGAACTATTGTCCTCATCCCGGTGATCGGGTTCCAATAATGGTTCGCCAATAATTTGTCGTATTTCGTTGGGTAAATTTTCAGCTTCCTTTATTTGATAGTATATGGATTCGGCATTTTTTAGCGTTTTCTGCAGATCTATGTTGCCCGACAGTTCATTGACATGTTTCAGAATTTCCGTAAACTCATATTTACTTTCGATAATGATGTCGGTTTCTTGATCCAGTATAGCCACCGAGATGAGAATATGAAAATTGGGACATGGTAATTTGGTCCATAGACATTCCCATAGTTTGAGTATGTCTTCATTGGAGAATTCTCGTTTGTACCACACCAACAGCCAACGGAAACAGAAATACATGTTATCCGAATCGTGATTTTTCATGTACTTAAACAGACGTGGATTGGCAAATTCCAAAAGGGTACGCAGTTGATTGAATTGGGTTTTCATGCCGGCTTGGTCGATGTCGAAATTGGCAAACACCATGTCCATAAAGCCCACGAAACACCAAAAGGCGTCGACTTCATTTTCCTGTAAGAAAAAAGAAGAAAGCGATTGATTGTGGCCATTAGGTAAAGAAAACATTTTCAAAATAAATGTGGATTCAATATTCGATCGTGTTCGAATTTAAACTGCAAATTTTAGCAAGATCGGTTGGAGAATGTAGTCAAAGTGTTCAAAGTTCCATACAGCGGGTGGAACCAATAATAGGAACGGAAACCTATATATAAAAATTTCTATTCCAAATTGCTATGTACAGGGTGAGATGAAAAAACTGCAACCAACTTTTGACTCGTCCGACAGCTGTTAAAATTATTCTAGTGACAGATCACATGTCACATATCGCAATATTTCATTCGGCAAATATTGAAAAATGAGCTTGGGTGGGGTAAAGCCATTGAAATTCCAAAAAGTGCAAGAACTTACACCGCAACAGAAAGAAAATAGACTGAAAAGAGCTAAAGAGTTGCTTCGCATGGATTCCGATAGTGGTGAACTGCCGAATTTGATTTTCTCCGATGAGAAAACATTCGTTGTCCAGCAGTTTTTAAACAAAGGCACCGGCCATGGTGATGGTGTGAGCCGCCATAACAGCCGATGGTTGCTCTCCGCTCGTATTAATCAACCGTATCATAAGAATAAATGCGGAATATTATAGCAAAAATATTCTGGAGGGTGTATTAAAGCCTTGGGCATGCAAACATTTTGACCGCAGACCTTGGACATTCCAACAGGACTCAGCACGCGCAATCCAAGAATGGTTACAAAATGAGATCCTCGCTTTATTTCCACCTCACAATGGGCACCAAAATCTCCGGTTCCAATCCGTTGGACTATTGTGTCTGAAGTATTTTGGAAAGCAAGGTTGGCACTAAAAAATACCAAAGTGTCTACCATCTCAAGCAAGTGCTTCGCCGGTAATGGCCCAAAATACCGCAGAGCAACATTCGGGAAGCGTGTGATTGGCCGTTAGAAGGCCATAATTCGTGTCAAAGTTGACCAATTCGAACAAATCTAAACTTATTCTAAAAATTGATGCTATTTCCGACATTTTTTGCTTTCATTCAAAAAATTAAAAAAAAAATGTAAAAATTGTGGAGTTTGACTTTGTTGCAGTTTTCTTTTTCATCCTCGATGCAAAACTATTGTGCCAAATTTCAAAGTTATGCGTCGAATAATGCGGGTTGTGTCTTGAATTCTACACACAGGCTTTAAATCGACTTAGAATTTTACGCTGATTATGAACATATACACTTTATAGGGTCAAAGACGAATATTTAGAGGAATGATAAATATAATACACCCTCCTTTCCATGTCCATAATCTAAGATTTCTGTTACTATTGCTTTATCTTTATCCTACATTCGATATCGGGGGGATTTTTCATAGCCCACTAAAATTTTTGGAAAATTGATAAGCACAATAACCTTTGGAAAACAAAATCATCAATACAATTATTAAATATGCAATTAAATTCGATTATCCCTGATGTTATTTGGTTTCCGATAAGGCGATGTTAAATGATTCATTGATCCAAGAGTAATTGTCACGACATATTTGTATTTCTGTTGACAACAACAACAACCAGCAGCATATGAATGTCTGCAAATCCATTCTCTAATCTACTACCACTAACGGAATAATTTCATTATCTTTATATCTGACAATCTCATTTATTTCAAACTTACCATTATCGCTAATATGGGTGCCAACAAATCCGACATACCCTGAACATAGCCCAAATCGAAATTATATTTAACATATGTCATAAGAATGCCTTGCAACGTTGTCAGGTTTGGGTTATCTTCACCGGCAAAGTATTCCAAGGAACGATCGGTACGTTTGACATCCTTCTCGATTTGGCACTTGCGATCCCGATAACCCGAAAAGTTGGCCTCTTGTGTTGTGGTCATTGACAGCCATTGGGCTTTCATGTTGTAGTATTCCATAGATTTTTCTTTACGTCTTGCAATTTTCTCCACCTCCGAATCATTCCATTGATAGTAGTTGAGAAGATATTTCCATACCTCTGGCCTTAGACTAGGTTCAATGCCACCATGGAAAATAATTTCCAAGACACGTTTCGAATCCGAGACACGGCCTTCGGGTGTCATAAATTCTAGCCATTGATTTTCGTTGAGCGGTTTACCCCGCTCTACTGTGCGTCTTTCTGGCAATGATGGAACAATTTTTTCATCTATTTCTTTGACATTTTCCATGCCACTGGAATCCATGTCGGGGGATTTATCCAAACTACTGCCCCTACTATGCGATCCAGATGTATTTGAGCTGTCAGCCAAACCAACCATTTGATAGTTGTCCGATGGTGGCGATGATATTTGCCTTTCTTTGGCATCCAAGGAACCGGGTCTAACACGTGGTGGTGCCTTCTGCGACACATAGTCGGGAATATTCACCAAAAATCCCACAACTTTGTGGGGCAACCAACTCTCATTGCCCATGTTACTGGACTTGATTTCACCAATATCCAATTCAGCAAATGTTTTCTTCAGTTTTTGGGTTTCGGTGGTAAGGATGACATACTCCTCGCCACTTCGTGTTGAGGGTGTCATATCGATAATGTGTAATTGACGCATACTTCGTACAAACAAATCTGCATTGCCGTGTTGGAAAAAGAACTCCGAATGCAAGGTGCCATCTAATTTGCGTAGGAATCGTAATGTTTGGCCACGATGTTTAACTTCAATGCCGGACAAGTCTTCCAGGCATGTCCGTATACATCTTGTTTTCAACGAGCCCGTTGAGGTCTCCATGGGCTTGGTATTGAAAGCTTTACATTCGGATATCGTTCGTGATCTACGAGATATTGTATCGACCAGAGCCCAGTCTTCCTGGTCCTGGCTATCGTCAGCAATCAAGATGTTTTCATTTGGTTTCCATTCAATATACAGCCTACGTGGCGGTCCATATTCCACCAAAGACAAGGAACCACTGTTATTAAGATCGGCAATATGTTCAGCGCTGGCTTTTTTCAAGAGAACACCATCATGCGTGCATAATATCTAAACAACATCGAAAACAACAAAGAAAGAACAAAGACAAAGTAAGTCAGTAGTGCATAATATAGATATGGACTACTTAATGTTATTATTAGGTCACTTACATTTCCTGCACCCGCAAGGGAGTCATCTGTATTTGTGGTACTACTGGTACTGGTGCCCGACATTGTTACCCCAGGGTTTTGTGACGGGGGCGATTCAGCTCCAAAACTCTCGTTGAGGACATTGAATTGCATATGTTCACAACTTTCTTCACGCTCGAAGCGTACGGAATTTATCATGTTTCTTGACTCCTGCGATCAGTCTTTCGTCTATATTTGTTAGTTTCGGCAACAAACTTCGTGTGTAAAATAGGGGTTTTCCTTTTTTCTAGTGCAAAAAAAATTTGCGTTGTTTTCCTTGTTTTTTTTCGCAATGAAAATGGTAATCGACTTGAACTAATCGATAACAGTTAAATTCGACTGTAATGTTTTTAAAAGTAATCGAGTAATTGAATGACATTTTACGCGTCAAATATTATCGATAAAACAAAATGGGACGACGGATTTAAAATACTGTGGTTCTCGTTTTATCAATTATATTTAATGCATAAAATAACTCGAATCTCTAATTTTGTTTTACCAATGAAAATTATTTATTTTGAATTAATAGGGCTGAAATTCGAAAATAATCGAATAATTGAATTTATACATTGCATTGGGTAAAGTACGGTACAGACTAGCGCACATGAATGGTAACTTGCATTATAATATATGCTCTGTTCTAGAGCCTGCAAGGATCTACTTGTTATGCAAATGTTTTACGATATCATAAAGGAAAAATAGGCTATCACAGAGAAGAGAAGGTAGGCTAACGAAATAAATATTTAGAGAAATATAGAACATGAGTTTGGAAATAAATTTTGACCTTTCATTCAATTTTCATCTCTTTTATTTATTTATTCAAAATCAATGCAACAAGTTGCTTTTCTTTTATAATGCAAAACAAAAACTTGTTGCTAGCTACCCTATCTTCATTGTACCACGCCATTTACTAAGAGAAAATCGGTTGTCGCAGTAAAAACTTTTACATTCTTGCAGTTCTAGAGCCAAGAAAAAATGGTATGTTCTAGAACCTGCAATAATATAGTAGTTTTTTTTTTGGAATTTTTTTTCGAAAAATATTGTACATTCTTGTTGCTCAACTGAAAACGCAAAGTATAAAGAACCTTTAACTCGATTTTGATAACAATGTTATCGATTTTTTTGCAGTCTGTTTTCATTTCGAGAAACGTCACAACAACTACTCACACGTGCGAGGATTTGGAAGCAAAAAGTTAAAAAAGTCTATTAAATTTAGAAAATATTAATAATTTATTGGAATATTTCGAATAAATAAACAGAGAATCCCATATTTATTCTATAATATACCACAGGAAGTCAAAAGACCAATAAATCACCGCAAAACTTGAGATGAGTGACAGTGAGTCGGAGGAGCCCAAGCAAACAAATGAACCCATTGAAAATGCTTGGGCCATGAAGATACCCGCCTTCAAACCAGAAGATAATCCAAATGGACTTGTAGAGGAGAGTTCCTTTGCCACCCTTTTCCCCAAATATCGTGAACGCTACTTAAAGGAGGTCTGGCCGTTGGTACAACAAACAGTTGCTGAATTTCACCTAAAAGCCGAATTGGATTTGATCGAAGGCAGTATGGTGGTGAAGACAACACGTAAAACATGGGATCCCTATATTATCATTAAGGCTCGAGATATGATTAAATTGATGGCTCGTAGTGTACCATTTGAGCAAGCCAAACGTGTTCTGCAGGACGAGATCGGATGTGATATCATCAAAATCGGTAATTTGGTGAGGAAGAAGGACAAATTCGTTAAGAGACGTCAACGTTTAATTGGACCCAATGGTGCCACATTAAAATCTATTGAACTTTTAACCGACTGCTATGTTTTAGTTCAGGGTAATACAGTGTCCGCGTTGGGTCCCTATAAAGGTCTTCAACAGGTTCGTGATATTGTCATCGATACCATGAACAACGTCCATCCGATTTACAATATCAAGGCACTGATGATAAAACGTGAGCTAATGAAAGATCCCAAACTGGCCAATGAGGATTGGTCTCGTTTCTTACCCAAATTCAAGAACAAGAACATTAGCAAACGCAAACAGCCTAAGGTTAAGAAACCGAAGAAGGAATACACTCCATTCCCACCGGCTCAACCGGAGAGCAAGATCGATAAACAATTGGCTTCGGGTGAATATTTCCTCAACAAAGAACAGAAACAACAGCGCAAACAAGAGGAACGCAATGCCAAACAAACCGAAGCGGCCAAGAAACAAGAAGAGAAACGTCAAAAAGATTTTATCCCGCCTACAGAAGACACACCGTCTGCCGCAAAGAAACGTTCCGCCGATGCGGATGATAATAAGCTGGATGTTAAGGCGCTTAAAGCCAAGCTGGCGAAAGCTAATAAGAAAATGAAAAAGGCGTAGTATAATTAGCTTTTATGATGTTGCTTTTATGACTAGAATTTAAGTTTAATACATTACTAATTTTTTTGTGGAATACTTTAGTTGAAATAAAGTAGATTTTACTTTTGTGTAAAGAATAGAGATTGAGAAGACTTGTGGCACATTCAAATGGTTGATTCAAGGTGGTAGGAGGTAAGTATTCTATTAAACAGAATTAGATTTAACTAAAGTTTATTTAATGAAGGCAACGTCGTGTAGCAAGTCCTTTACTGTACAAATACTGGTACCAGCTGATAATACCGAATTGGAAACTTATTGAAAAACCAAAAATCAAAAATTACCGTTTTCACACCTTTTTTGTCCTTTTGGAGGAGATCCCAGTAATCACAGCTATAGTATATGTTGTTACGGAGAGTATAATAGCTATAGAGCTTTAAGATTTAAGACAACAGATTATGGAAATAAATAAATACCCTAAAGAAGTATTTTGGACACGAGTTGATGTGGGTAATAGTTGATGATTGATGCAATGAAAAAACATTAATACTGGCTAAAAAGTCACGAGGATCCAAACAAAATGCTGGCGGTAAATTTTTATAAATGATTTCCTGATAAACATTAGAGAAGCTTTGCCCAAAACGAGTCTATTAAGAACATGAATTCTACACAGATCAGTCTTTACAAAGAATTTAATGCCATTTGTAGCCGACTAGAAGGTAGTATTTATAGGCGACCAATGGGGATTATTCTGCATAAATCGTGTTTCAAAACATGGCTTTAAAATAATGGTATACGTTTTTTCCTTTAGGTTGTCCAAGGTTTCCCATAGCTTTTAAGGCTGGCCGAATCAACATGGTCATCAAAATGAAGCTCTTGAAGAACTGATTATAACGACTTTTTTTAAATTTTTGAAGAAAGCCATGGTAAACAACCATTACTACTCCTCCTTTTAAAGGGGATTTGTTCGTATAATCGGTTTTGGAAAATGTATATAGGGGATAATTTTAAATTCTAGATCGAATAATGGTCATCCACAGGAACTTCCTTTTTATACCCTACACCACAATCCGGCCAGGGTATTATGTCTTTGTGCATTTGCTTGTAACAGGCAACAGGAAACGATATTGACACATTGTTTATTTTGATGATCTGCATAGAACCACATTCTGAGTCGATTTAAGCATATCCGTACGTCCGTCCGTCACGTATTTTTATAAACAAAGTAAAGGTCGCATTTATTGATTTTGCCAAAATCATTTGCTTGACCTAAGGACGAACCCTATTGAAATTGGAGATAATCGGACAAAATTTGCATATAGCTCCCATATACAGGGTGAGAAGAAAAACCAACTTCAGACTGCTGTCATTCCTAAGCCACTCGTCCGTCAGCGTACAAAAGCATTTTAGTGAGAATTTTCCAGAAAAAAGTTATGGAAAACCACAAGTGGCTATCGTTAGAGCACTCCAGCATTTTACCGTGATATTGGTAGCGTAGCCCGACGTCAAGGAAGTGAACGGAAGAAAACAGCAACATCAGCAGAAATGGTTCGAAAAGCAAAGAACCGACTTGATCGAAACCCACGTCGCAGTGGCCAAAAATGGCTCGTGAGCTGAATATATCCCAATGATATTTGGTATCAAATATCAGATACAGCCCAGAAATACTTCTGTCAAATTTTGTCAAGATCGGTTCATATTTGGATATAGCGCCCATGTATATCTTCTACCGATTTCAGGTTAATTGTGCACCAAATGACCAATATCGGTCCATAAGTCCTGAATTTTAGTAGATCCAACCAAATTCAATCTAGAAGCAAGTACATCAAATTTGGTGAAAATCGGTTTAGACATAGCTTGGTAATATGTATTCGACAACAATGATATTTGGTACCAGATATCTTATTGAACTCGGAAATACCTTTGCCAAATTTTATAGATCGGTTAAGATTTAGATATATATCCTTAATTCGATATCAGGTTTATTCTGCAAATAATAGCTAATATCAGCTTAAATGGAGTGGAATTCGGGACGTACGTTTCCATTTTGTGGAACTCGGCTCCGATATATATTTTTTTAATATAACCACTCGGGAAGTGATATCATGCACTCTATAGCAATGTTCTTTGGTATAAGCAAATGTTTAAATTAAAAATTCTCAAGCGCTAACGATAAAGTTTCATCAAATGATTAGCAATATTTTCCAGCCAGAAATGAGGAATACTTGGAATTGCCAAACAACATTATTTAAAACATTAATTTCCCAACCTTGTTGGAACAAACAAGCCACAGGAGGAAACATAAACCATTGCCACGTTCAACCCCCAACCAAAAAAGTCAAAAGCTCAACAATTCAAATTGTCCATGACATAAAGGGGCTTGAATTATTAATGAAAACAAAGTCATCGACATGGAGTGGGCAGGGGATTCTCATGCTGGTGAGATCCTGAGGAGCCATGGTTACCAAAAAGAAATGACCTTAAATGCGTTTTTAATTTCATTTTTCTCACTTAAATTTTAATAACATAATTTGTATCAATTTATTTCCCTTAATCTTTTTCATGTTCCTCTCCCGATTCGGCTTGATTTTTGTTGCGGCTGCCCTGCAGTAAACGAATTGAATGACTTTGGTGAGCAGGCATGCGGCGGCGGCCAATGACATTAAAACAACAACGCCAATATAGGCAAAGGTATTACAGTCGAAAATCCGTATCGAAACTAAAAACCTTAACATTGTTTCGTAAGCCGTTTGTTCCCGGACGGAACGGGCGATTATAATGCGTTGGACGGCATGTGTGTGGGTATTAAATATGGAAGATGGTACCTTTGGATTGGAATGAGTTCTGTTCCTCGTGCAATTAAATATCACTCATATTTATTCGATTTCCACCTCTCTCTCTAACAAATACCGAATGTTCTTTTTTTACACCAATTGGTTGGCAAAAACTCTTGGCAGCGTGATGGGATGACGGGACAACGTTATTTTAAATCTCATTTTAATCATGGATTCTCGTCCCCTTTGGCCTTTAATATTTCTGTATGTAAAATTTAGGGGGCTACTTGGAAACTCAACCATCGATAATGGACAAAACGTCGCTGAGAAGGCAATCAAAGTTGGTATGCGTGGTGAGGAGGACACAGTGATTTGGAGGGAATTTCATGCACATTATGTGCCTGGTGATTTTTTAAAGAATATTTTTCAAGGACCATCCCAACAATAAACGTGGATTTTTTAAAGAATATTTTTCAAGGACCATCCCAACAATAAATGTGGATTTTTTAAAGAATATTTTTCAAGGACCATCCCAACAATAAACGTGGATTTTTTAAAGAATATTTTTCAAGGACCATCCCAACAATAAACGTACATTTTTTAAAGAATATTTTTCTAGGACCATCCCAACAATAAACGTGGATTTTTTAAAGAATATTTTTCAAGGACCATCCCAACAATAAACGTGGATTTTTTAAAGAATATTTTTCAAGGACCATCCCAACAATAAACGTGGATTTTTTAAAGAATATTTTTCAAGGACCATCCCAACAATAAACGTGGATTTTTTAAAGAATATTTTTCAAGGACCATCCCAACAATAAACGTGGATTTTTTAAAGAATATTTTTCAAGGACCATCCCAACAATAAACGTGGATTTTTTAAAGAATATTTTTCAAGAACCATCCCAACAATAAACGTGGATTTTTTAAAGAATATTTTTCAAGGACCATCCCAACAATAAACGTGGATTTTTTAAAGAATATTTTTCAAAGACCATCCCAACAATAAACGTGGATTTTTTAAAGAATATTTTTCAAGGACCATCCCAACAATAAACGTGGATTTTTTAAAGAATATTTTTCAAGGACCATCCCAACAATAAACGTGGATTTTTAAAGAATATTTTCAAGGACCATCCCAACAATAAACGTGGATTTTTTAAAGAATATTTTTCAAGGACCATCCCAACAATAAACGTGGATTTTTTAAAGAATATTTTTCAAGGACCATCCCAACAATAAACGTGGATTTTTTAAAGAATATTTTTCAAGGACCATCCCAACAATAAACGTGGATTTTTTAAAGAATATTTTTCAAGGACCATCCCAACAATAAACGTGGATTTTTTAAAGAATATTTTTCAAGGACCATCCCAACAATAAACGTGGATTTTTTAAAGAATATTTTTCAAGGACCACTTCAACAATAGACGTGGATTTTTTAAAGAATATTTTTCAACGACCATCCCAACAATAAACGTGGATTTTTTAAAGAATATTTTTCAAGGACCATCCCAACAATAAACGTAAATTTTTTAAAGAATATTTTTCAACGACCATCCCAACAATAAACGTGGATTTTTTAAAGAATATTTTTCAACGACCATCCCAACAATAAACGTGGATTTTTTAAAGAATATTTTTCAAGGACCATCCCAACAATAAACGTGGATTTTTTAAAGAATATTTTTCAAGGACCATCCCAACAATAAACGTAAATTTTTTAAAGAATATTTTTCAACGACCATCCCAACAATAAACGTGGATTTTTTAAAGAATATTTTTCAACGACCATCCCAACAATAAACGTGGATTTTTTAAAGAATATTTTTCAAGGACCATCCCAACAATAAACGTGGATTTTTTAAAGAATATTTTTCAAGGACAATCCCAACAATAAACGTGGATTTTTTAAAGAATATTTTTCAAGGACCATCCCAACAATAAACGTGGATTTTTTAAAGAATATTTTTTCAAGGACCATCCCAACAATAAACGTGGATTTTTTAAAAAATATTTTTCAAGGACCATCCCAACAATAAACGTGGATTTTTTAAAAAATATTTTTCAAGGACCATCCCAACAATAAACGTGGATTTTTTCAAGAATATTTTTCAAGGATCATCAGATCATTAAACGTTGATTTTTTAAAGAATATTTTTCAAGGATTATCCCAACAATAAACGTGGATTTTTTAAAGAATATTTCACAAGGACCATCCCAACAATAAACGTGGATTTTTTAAAAAATATTTTTCAAGGACCATCCCAACAATAAACGTGGATTTTTTAAAGAATATTTTTCAAGGACCATCCCAACAATAAACGTGGATTTTTTAAAGAATATTTTTCAAGGACCATCCCAACAATAAACGTGGATTTTTTAAAGAATATTTCACAAGGACCATCCCAACAATAAACGTGGATTTTTTAAAAAATATTTTTCAAGGACCATCCCAACAATAAACGTGGACTAATAGACATGGATTTTTAAAATAATATTTTTCCACATATTTTTCCTTATACCACTGTTCCAATTATGCCAACAATACTAACGGCAATAATATTTTGGTCAATTTCCAAATTTCCTTTCATACATATTAAAGCGGCGGCGGCAGCAAACCGCATTACTCGCCAACAAGAAAAGAAAGAGTCCGCCGCTGTTGCATCGTCATCATCATTCCCGAATCACCAAAGAGAACACGAAATCCCCAAGAAACGAGAAAAAGAAGATAAAGTCATCATGGTGAACTAATTTCGCGCAAGGTGCCAAATTAATGACAGCAAATAAATTTAAATTTTTAACACATTTCAAAAATCACACAGCTTACCCAACAACAACAACGCCAAACTGCAGTTACACAGCCGAAATCCAAAACGGAAAGAGTAAGCGCGCCATCATACAAAATGCTTTTTCGGTTTTTTTTTGAAGGGGAATCAAAACCATTTCCAGCCACAAAAGAAAATAAGACAGAAAAATCACAAAAGGATCTGGAAAACAACGAGAACAACAATCACAGCTTCATCATATAAAATGACTTTGTATTAAAGAAGACCGTTAAATGAAATACCCAAATTCGTGAAAAGATATTCCATTCGCATTCATTCATCGTCGTCGTTGCCGTCTTCATCATCTTTAGCAACACAAATCGAGCATTCAACTTGGTCTAAAATATTTGTTTTCTGTTTATTTTTTTGTGGCAGGATTGCGCTCGAAGAAAAATGATAATCGGAGTTTTCAAGAATATTTTTTTAAGGACTTTCAAGGACAAACTTGGATTTTCAATGAAAATTTTTATGGCCATCAGACAGAAGCATAAACATTTTTAAATAATGTTTTTCAAGGACCAACAGACGTGTTTTTTAAATATTTGTTTAAGGACCAATAGACCAACAAACTTGGATATTTAAATAATATTTTTTTTCAAGGACTTAAGGATTTTTTCAAGGACCATTAGACCAATATTCTTGGATTTTTAAGGTTTTATCAAGGACCTTTTTCTTTAAGAACTTTCAGACCATTATTCGTGGATTTTTAAAAATATTTTCGAAGGACCTTTTTAGAAGGACCATCAGACCAGTATTCGTGGATTTTTAAGAATTATTTCAAGTACAATCAGACCAATATTCGTAGATTTTTCAGGAGTTTTTTTCAAGGACCATGAGGCCAATAGATTTTTAAGGTTTTTTTTCAAGGACCTTTTTCTTTAAGAACTTTCAAACCAATATTCTGGATTTTTAAAAATATTTTCGAACGACCTTCTTTAAGAAACATCAAATCGATTTTTGTGGATCTTTTAAAAAATATTTTTCTAGTACCATCAGACTAAAGACTATCACACCGATATTCGTGAATTTTAAGGGCCATTATGTTTCCAGGTGTGTCAGACCAATATTTGTGAATTTTAAAGGATTTTATTCAAGGACCATCAGACCAATATTCGTGGATTTTTAAGGAGTTTTTTCAAGGACCTTTTTCTGCATGGACCCTCAGGCCAATATTCGTGCAATTTTAAGGATTTGTTTTTGAATGACCATCACCCCAAGGATTATTTCAAGGAACAACCATGGATTTTTAATTATTTTTTATTAAAGGACTATCAAACCGGTATTCGTGGACTTTTAAGGTTTTCTTTAAAGGAACATTAGACCAATATTCTTGTTTTTTTTTTCTTCAAGGACCATCAGAATATTCGTGAATTTTTAAGGTTTTTTTAAGTACTATCAGATCAATATTCATGGATTTTTTGGAATTTGTTTCAAGGACCTTTTTTTAGGAACCATCAGGCCAATAGTCATAGATTCATAGATTTCAAGTACCTTTTTCTTTAGATCAATATTCGTGGATTTTTAAGGATATTTCCGAAGGACATTTTTTGAAAGTCCATCAGATCAATATTCGTAGATTTTTCGAAGCGATATTCGTGGATTTTTAAGAATGTTTTCAAGGATGATCGTAGAATTTTAAGGATTTGTTGTCGGGGACCATCACACATAGGATGTCTTCAGGGACCTTCAGACCAACATTCGTGGATCTTTAAGATTTTTTTCATAGATCATCAGACCAACATTCGTGGATCTTTAAGATTTTTTTCATAGATCATCAGACCAACATTCGTGGATCTTTAAGATTTTTTCATAGACCATCGGACCTACATTCGTGGATCTTTAAGGATATTTTCAAGGATCATCAGAATAATATTCGTGGATCTTTAAGATTTTTTCTAGGACCCCTTTCTTCAAAGACAAAAGGTATTTCTTTTCAAGGTCTATCAGACCAATATTCGTCAATTTTTAAGGATTTGTTGTCAAGGACCATCAGAATAATATTCGTGGATCCTTAAGATTTTTTTCAAGAACCCCTTTCTTCAAAGACAATTTTTAGGTATTTCTTTTCAAGGTCTATCAGACCAATATTCTTCGATTTTTAAGGATTTGTTGTCAAGGACCATCAGAATAATATTCGTGGATCTTTAAGAATTTTTTCAAGGATCATCAGAACAATATTCGTGGATCTTTAAAGATTTCTATTCAAGGATCATCGGGCCAATATTCGCGGATTTCAAGGATTTTTTAAGAACCATCAGACCAATGTCCGAGGATTTCTTTTCAAGGATCATCAGGCCAATATTCGAGGATGTCTTAAAGAATCCATTACTCCAATATTCGTCGATTTTTAAGGATTTTTTTCAAGGGCTGTCAGATCAATATTCGTCGCATTTTTTTCAATATTTGTGGATTTTAAGGATTTTTTTCAAGGAATATTTTCAATATATATGTTCAGTATAATCAGGTCATTTTCGTAGATTTTTTTACTTTTTTTCTGTATTTTTTTTCTTCAACGAACATTTTTCTCTGAGTGTGCAGGTCACCCATTTTGCAATGCTGCACAGCTAATGACCAAAAAAATCCGACAACAATTATTTTGAAGTTATTTGATTTTTTTCGCGAGGCATATTTCTCCCAAGTTGTTACGACGTTGTGCCAAAAGAAGAAGAAGACAAAAGCGATTTGTGATTTCTGTCTCGGGTTCTTGTTGTTGTTGGTGGTGGTGTTCCCAAAAAATAAGACCCTAAAACCGAAATTCTTTACATATATATATTTTGTTTAAGGAAACCACGAAATATGAATTTAATATATGGCCACACATTAATCATGGCCACGTTAATACCCCCAAAAAAGGCTTATGTGATTGTATGCTGTGTTGTTGTTGGGTTTTTGGGAAATCTTTGCGGCAGTTAAATGCTCAAGTGGACGCATCCAGTGGTGATCTCTCCATCCATCTATTCCAGCAACAAACATTAGTCTGTTAACAATTCTTTCTCATCTTCATTAGTAAAAACGACTGAACAAGTCAGGACAGACGGCGAACTGGCTCTCTGATTGTCGGCCAGGCTGTAGTATCCAGTGTCGTTTTATTCTGAGAGGCTATGCAAAAGTTTGGATTTTTCGTTTGCTTTTTATTGTGTACCTTAATTTGTTGTTAAACAAAAGGGATTTAAAAGTTATTCACGGTCCTGTTATTTTTTTTGTCATTTCCCAGGGACTTGGACCCAAAATAAATTGTAGTTGTAAAATAGCCTCAAATTGTAATCGTTTGTCTTTGACATATGCAAAAAAAAAAATAAATGTAAAAAAACATGTAAAAGTGGGCAAGGAGGAGGCAACGGTTCACTGCAAAATCAGTTTGAAATGATTCCTCGGGCAAATGTGTTGCCCCACAACCCATGGCTCAGGTTGCCGACAATATAATTAATGAGACTTGTTGTGCCCGTTTTTTGTTAATATTAATATATTAATAAATGTAACAGTACTTTAGATTTTACTAAAGAGTTTGTGAAGAAGCAAAATAGCTGAGGAATTTTTATACAGATTTTATTTTAAGTATCGTTGGGTACAAATTCCGATATTTTAAGAAATATTTTTTTGAGTGTCAGGGCTACAGTTTTAATTTTTAGTATTTTTTTAAGATTCCTAAAAGCAAAAAAATAAGATATTTTTCAAAAAAATGGGAATAATTATCGCCCATTTGAAAATTATTTTCGAAGACATACCAAATGTATAGCCCCGGAGTCTCCGAAAAATATATTCTTATAAGGACAAATATTGCACGTACAGTTTTATAAAGTTTAAAAGATTCATAAACTATTAAATAACCAGAATTCCGCTAGAACCAGAAACTAAAATCTTGTTTCAAGTTTTTATGTCTAAAACAAAAAACAAAAATTAGGGGCTACAATGTTTCCTTAGCTTGGAAATTATTGTATCATGGTTACATCTTTGTAGACAGCATAGTCTTGTGGAAATGGTCTCCCATTGGTCTATTTGCCCCAAATTGATTAAGATTTAAGTCGATTGGGATTCGAAAGCTCTTAACCACCCTCTTTTGTAGAAAAACCAGGGTCTCCCAAACTTGAGTTTCAATTATAACCAAATTCCTGAGCCCACAATTCTTTAAAAACCCAAGTTTATTCGCTTTTGGTCCCGGAGAAAAATGTTCAATAACATATAAAAAAAATGTAAGTTCGGCCTGGCCGATCTTTGAATACCCTCAGCCATTTGGAAAGAATTTAGCAATTTTCAAAAAAAAAAAAAATAATTCGTTAAAAATTCTGTCAAAATCTTAAAAATACCGAATGTAGCCGTTTTATTAGGGTCTATGGGACGATGTGGAACTGCATAGGCAACTTTTGTCATAAGCCATTACAATATTCAAATGCGAAACTTGCAAAAAAAAAAAAAATCCGATGAATAATGATCATGAAATATCGAATATTGGGAGGTACCGTTATATGGCGGCTATACGAAGACGTGGACCTGCACAGACAATTATCTGTCTTAGGCTGTAGTATCCATTACGAACTTTAAATGCCAAGTTTGGAACAATTCTGGTGAATCGGCATTATTCATTAAATTCACCCAAGTACAGAATATCGGGAAGTTCCGTTATGTGGGGGCTATACGAAGACGTGGGCCTGCACAGACAATTTTCAGTCATATCCTTTAATATCTATTTCGAACTTCAAATACCGAATTTTAAACAATTCAGGTGAATAATGTCACTAAAATCATTAAAATACCGAATATCGGGGGTGCCGTTATATGGGGGCTATACGAAGATGTAAACCTGCACAGACAATTTACTGTCTTAGGCTGTACTATCCATTACGAACTTCAAATAACAAGTTTGAAACATTTCCGTTGAATAATGTCGCTTAAATCACCAAAATATCAAAAAAAGGGAGGTACCATTATATGGGGGCTATATCAAAACGTGGACCTACATGACCCATTTTCAATACCAAAAGTCCTGCAGACATAATACACAATTGAGTTAAATTAGCTAGAGTGATTTCCACAGACGGATAGACGGACATAAACATAGTATTTTATGCTGATCAAGAATATATGTACTTTGTAGGGTCTAAAAAGTATATTTCGAAGTGTTACAAACGGAATGACAAACTTAATATACCCTCCATACTATGGTGAAGGATATAAAAACCAATTGGTCTGAGGGTCCTTAAAAAAGTATTCTTTAAAAAATCCACGATTATTGGTCTGATGGTCCTTAAAAAAATATTCTATAAGAAATCCACGTTAATTCTTCAATTGGTTCTGATAAATATTTAATCAAAAGCCCAAATTTAGTGGACTGTTTGTCCTTGAAAAAATATTCGTTATAAATCCACTTTTATTGGTTAATTGGTTCTTGAGATAATATTCTTTGAATAATCCACGTATATTGGTCTGATGGTCCTTGAAAAATATTCTTTAAAAAATCGACGTTTGATGGTCTTTTGGTACTTAAAACATATTCTTTAAAAAATCCACATTTATTGGTCTGATGGTCCTGGAAAAATATTCACATTTATTGGTCTATTGGTCCTTGAAAAATATTCTTTAAAAAATCTGCGACTGATGGTCTGTTGGTCCACGTTTATTGTTGGGATGGTCCTTGAAAAATATTCTATAAAAATCCACGTTTATTGTTGGGATGGTCCTTGAAAAATATTCTATAAAAAATCCACGTTTATTGTTGGGATGGTCCTTGAAAAATATTCATTTAATAACCCAAGTTATTTGTTGGGTTGGTCCTTGAAAAATATTCTTTAAAAAATCCACGTTTATTGTTGGGATGGTCCTTGAAAAATTTTCCACGTTTATTGGTTTGATGGTCCTCATGGTCCTTGAAAATATTCTTTAAAATTCCACGTTTATTGGTCTAATGGTCCTTGAAAATATTCTTTAAAATTCCACGTTTATTGGTCTAATGGTCCTTGAAAATATTCTTTAAAATTCCACGTTTATTGGTCCGATGGTCCTTCAAAAATATTCTTAAAAATATCCACTTTTATTGGTCTGAAAAATATTCTTAAAAAAATCCACATTTATTGGTCTGAAAAATGTTCTTAAAAAAATCCACGTTTATTGGTCTGAAAAATATTTTTTAAAAAATCCACATTTATTGGTCGGATGGTGCTTGAAAAAATATTCTTTAAAAAATCCACGTTTATTGTTGGGATGGTCCTTGAGAAATTATTCTACAAAAAATCCACATTTATTGATGTGATGGTCCTTGAAAAACTATTCTTTAGAAAATACACGTTTATTGGTCTATTGATCCTTGAAAAAAAAATCTTTAAAAAATCCACGTTTATTGGTCTACTGGTCCTTGAAAAAATATTCTTTAAACAATCCACGTTTATTGGTGAGATGGTCTTTGAGCTTTTTTTGCGGAAAGAAAGGAAAGGTAATTGATTACTATGTGTGACAGCATCTTGCTTATCATGGAAGATACATGTACTCCTTTGATTGAGTAATTAAAACTTATCAAGCCGATCGATTATTAATACGGTTGCGGCTTCGCTGATTCAAGGACTTGAAATGTTTAAAAAATATCCGCAATTCTATGGAAAAAATACGTTAAATAAGTAAAATCGTCGTATCAGGGTCTTGGTAAGCCAAAAACTTACTTTTGGGAAGCTTAAAGCCTGAATGTTTATTACACTTTATATTACGAAGATGTCATTGGATCTAACTTTTTCGAACATGAGATTGGATCAATCGATAAGGTGTCTACACCAACAGCCCATCTTCGATTTAAGCCCTCAAAAATGGAATTTGTAAAGCTAACACAGCAGCCATTTTGCAATTTTCATAAGCAAATTTTCATGAAAAGGATATGGTAATTTGGCTGTTATTGTTTTTCGATAATTAACGACATAATTTCCTCTTTTTTATAAAAAAAAAAACAAAATAGTGGATTTTTTCTTTGAATACCAAAGATAAGACCCATTATTTGAAACCCCTTTTTATTGAACGCCAAAATTATTTGCCATTAGAAACTTTCCTTTAATCGAAAAATTCAATAAGACGACAATTTTAGCTTCTTTATTTAATATATCACCTGCGACAATACCACTGGCCTTTTATACTTCATGTTGTTCTTGTCGTTTAAGTACAACCCCCTATTCCTTTTTTCAAGTAGGATGTACATGCACAACACAGCCATGGCTCACTCGTTTTGCCAGCCAGCTACTACTATTTTGCATACAGCCAAAGATGGATTAAAAAAGACAAGACAAACTCAGAAAACAAGATATCCCGGCAAACTGAAGCCAACATCAAATATCAATATGGCGTCTTGACATGCAACATGCCAGTCAGGCAGTCAGTCAAGAGGCAACAACATATCAAGAATTTGATGATGTCTTAACAAAGAACGAACACCAATGACATTGGGTCTCATTGCAGGAGCAGCAGCATATGGGGGAAACAAAAAAAAAGATGTTTGGTGAAGGGGGAACAAATTGCTTAGGAAAAGAGGGGTGAGAAAGCTTAAGAACCTAAGAAAGTGTGTAATGAGTTAAGTATTTATGCAAAATTGCTGTGGTGTGTGAAACAAAATGCTGGCCTTGTTCGGACTCGGCCACCATGACAGGTTTCATATTCAAATGATGAGGATGATGTTCGAAAGGGGGACTGATGGGCGAAGGCGAATTACTGAATTACTTCCTGTTGATGAGTACAAAAGTTTTTGAATAATTATGAGATGTGTTGTTGTATGTCGACTAAACATACATACATGTGTACATGTATGTGTATGAAGTGCAAGAATATGATGGCTTAATTTTTAGAACACACCCCTTTAATTAGACATCATGTGCAGAAAAAAATATAAAAAAAAGATTGACATCTTAAGAAAGAGAGGTTGTATTTTAGAAAAGGAGAGGTTGACAAATTTTCTTAGAAATAGAAATAAAATGACAGAACTCTTTTTATTCATAAAATTTTTAAAAAAATATATTTTTTTTCAAGGACTAATAGACCAACAAACTTGGATTTTGAAACAATATTTTTAAAGGATCAATGGAGGAATAAACATATAATTTTAATGGATATACTATTAATGATTAACAGATCAATAAACGTGGATTTTTAAAGAATATTTTTTCCAAGGACATTCAGACCAATAAACGCGGATTTTTAAAAAATATTTTTTCAAGGACCATCAGACCAATAAACTTGGATTTTTAAAGAATATTTTTTCCAAGGACCATCAGACCAATAAACGCGGATTTTTAAAAAATATTTTTTCAAGGACCATCAGACCAATAAACGTGGATTTTTTAAATAATTTTTTTTTCAAGGACCAACAGATCAACAAACGTGGATTTTTTAAATAATTTTTTTTCAAGGACCAACAGATCAACAAACGTGAATTTTTTAAATAATATTTTTTCAAGGAACTCCTGTCCACCAACCGTGGATTTTTTAAAGAATATTTTTTCAAGGATCTCCTGTCCACCAAAAGTGGATTTTTTAAAGAATATTTTTTCAAGGATCTCTTGTCCACCAAACGTGGATTTTTTTAAAGAATATTTTTTCAAGGATCTCTTGTCCACCAAACGTGGATTTTTTTAAAGAATATTTTTTCAAAGATCTCCTGTCCACCAAACGTGGATTTTTTTAAAGAATATTTTTTCAAAGATCTCCTGTACACCAAACGTGGATTTTTTAAAGGACCATCAGACCAATAAACGTGGAATTTTTAAAGAATATTTTTTCAAGGATCTTCTGTACACCAAACGTGGATTTTTTAAAGGACCATCAGACCAATAAACGTGGAATTTTTAAAGAATATTTTTTCAAGGATCTCCTGTCCACCAAACGTGGATTTTTTTAAAGAATATTTTTTCCAGGATCTCCTGTACACCAAACGTGGATTTTTTTAAATAATATTCTTTCAAGGACTATCAGACCAATAAACGTGGATTTTTTAGATAATATTTTTTTAAGGACTATCAGACTAATAAACGCGGTTTTTTAGATAATATTTTTTCAAGGAGCAGCAAACGTGGATTTTCTAGATAATATTTTTTCAAGGACCATCAGAAAAATAAACGTGGTTTTTTAAAGAATATTTTTCAAGGACCATCAGAAAAATAAACGTGGTTTTTTTAAAGAATATTTTTCAAGGACCATTAGAAAAATAAACGTGAATTTTTTTTAAGGACTATCAGACCAATAAACGTGGATTTTTTAGATAATATTTTTTTAAGGACTATCAGACTAATAAACCCGGATTTTCTAGATAATATTTTTTCAAGGACCATCAGAAAAATAAACGTGTTTTTTTAAAGAATATTTTTTCAAGTACCATCAGAAAAATAAACGTTGTTTTTTTTTTAAAAAAATATTTTTTCAAGGATCTCCTGTTGGCCAAGAATATTTTTTCAAGGACGTGCAAGCCTCTCAATGTGGATTTTTAAAGAATATTTTTCCAAGGATCTCCTGTTTGCCAAGAATATTTTTTCAAGGACTTGGAAGCCTCTCAACGTGGATTTTTAAAGAATATTTTTTCAAGGACTTGGAAGCCTCTCAACGTGGATTTTTAAAGAATATTTTTTCAAGGATCTCCTGTTCGCCAAGAATATTTTTTTAAGGACTTGCCAGACTCTAAACGTGGATTTTTAAGGATTTGCAAGGCACTAATCGGGGATTTTGAGGGATATTTTTTCTAGAAGTAGTAGTCCAATAAATGTGGATTTTTAAAGAATGTTTTTTAAGGACCAATAGCCCAATGAACGTGGAATTTTGAAGAACATTTGCCTTTAATTTAGAATTTCCCATATTTTCTTACCCTCCCTCGTTAGAATAAAATATGGAGTTATGAATATGAATTGCGATAATATGGCAGCCATTTTGATGCCATCTTTTTCCATTCTTTTTTTGCGTGAGTACATGTGTAGATTTCAACAACCCGTCACTGTTGTCCTCATCACCGTACCGTCATCGTCCACACTCATCACCGTCGTCATCATCATTAACATTAATGGCATTACAAAAATACAGATATACATACAAATCTTTGGAACTAGTCAGGAGTCACTTGTTGTTACTACTTCAGCTATTTTTCGCAAGTGGACAAGAGGCCGGTTATTCGCACCACACAACAAACAAAGATACAAACATGTTAAATCATGCTCGTTTCCTTCCTTCTTTTTCTTCTACTTAATGGCAACTTGTCACAGATGTTGCGAATAGGCGGAGTTCTACTCATGCCGATTTGCTTTTTGGCAAAATCAAACAGAAAAAAATTCCGCCAAGGCAATTACATCAGCCGAATTGTTTGGTCCGTCTACAAGCAAAATATTACTTTCTTTTTTGACCAACTCCCCGTTCAGTCACCCCTCCTTTCTTTGTGGAGAAAAATAGAAATTAAAATTAATTGTCAATTGCTTGGATTTTTCTGTAGCTGAGTCGGCCATTTTCATTTTCAATTAAGCGAAAGGTTTCATTTAGCCTGACCTGCATTTGGAAATCTCGGTATTGAGTTTTTGATGAAAGAAAGAAACCCGAAATTTGTTTTTCAAGTTTGTTTTGCCATGAAATGTTTGCTTGTTTGTTTGTATTTTCCGAATGTTCAACAAAAGTGTTGATTGAGATTGTGGCAAAACTAGATGCAGATGTGGGCAAACCGGGAATAGATAAGAGTTTAAGGAACTGGAAAATGACATTGGTTAATGTCCACCATGATGGAATGTTGCCTTGTCGAAGTTTTTCTTTGGGGAAATTGGAAAAATAACATCGATGGAAGGTGGAAAATTGGAAGTAGTGTTATTTATTAATTAGTATTTGTATAAGTTAGTTTAAATAATTATAATAACAAAAATTGTATTGGGCCATTTGGTAGGGTCATTTGGAATCCAGAAACATATACAAAGCTCTTTAATTTATGGTGTTAAATTTTAACCTTATCAATGCCAAAAAAACAATGTTTGATGAGAATCCGAAATGTTAGGTTGTAGTAAAAAGGGTAGGGGCAAATACTATGGTTTGAACTATGCGCACACAGGGGAAAACTGTTGAGACTAATATTATTTAAATCAGTTTGAGGTCTTTAGGACGAGCTGCTCCCATCTTGTTCAAGGTAAGCACATGAACCCAATAGACCAACACATATGGATTTTTTAAAGAAAAAATTTTCAAGGACTTTTAAGGCTCTAAACTTTGGTTTTTAAAAAATAGTTTTTCAAGGCAAGGCTTTAAACGTGGATTTTTAAAAAATATTTTTCAAGGACTTGCAAGGCTCTATACATGGATTTTTAACAAATTATTTTTAAAGGACCATGACCCAAAAAAAAAAATGGATTTTAAAAAAACATTTTTCCAAGCTCTTGCAAAGCTCTAAACGTGGATTTTTAAAGAATATTTTTTCAAGGGCTTGAAAGGCCCAAAACGTGGATTTTTAAAGAAAATTTCTTGAAGGACTTTTAAGGCTCTAAATGCGGATTTTTAAAGAAAATTTCTTGAACGACTTTTAAGGTCCTAAATGCGGATTTTTAAAGAATATTTTTTCAAGGACATGGACGTGGATTTTTAAAGAATATGTTTGCAGGGCACAAAACGTGGATTTTTAAGGGATATTTTTTCAAGGACCTCCATCCCAACAAACGTTGATTTTTAAGGAATATTTTTCAAGGACCTCCATCCCAACAAACGTGGATTTTTAAGGAATATATTTTTAAAGGACCTTCATCCTAACAAACGCGGATTTTTAAAGAATTATTTTTCAAGGACCTCCATCCCAACAAACGTGGATTTTTAAGGAATATTTTTTCAAGGATCAACACTTCAATAAGCGTGGATCAAATCAATTACGTCCTCTAGAGCGTATGAATGATTTCAGTTTATCATACGCAACCCAGCCTTATTGCTGTATACCCTGGAGATAAGCAGAGTGAGTGCCTTAGGTCCGTATCATTTTTATATTTTTTTATATTTTACATGGAAAAGTACATGGGCCCTGAAATGATTTCAAATGCATTTCTATGAACGTTCCTGCTGTAGAGGGTATATATCATTTATGTCAGACACGATTGGACCACTTTTTCGTGTGTTTTCCCAGAACATTTTTGATAACACTGTGCAACACAAAAAATAATTACTACCTTGATGGCTAAAATTTCCCACCAAAATATTCCTCGCATTTTTATCAGCAATATTGCCCAATACACTATTTACCATAACTGCATGGATTTCAAGGTATTTTAATCTGAAAATTTACAAAAGTGTGGAAGACGTGGGAACTTGCTCCTTCTATTACTTTGCGATGTAAACTTTGAAAACATCGATACACTTATCTTCTTTTTTAGCTCTACTTTCATAACCAGAGGGAATTTTCCCGTAATTATTGAAAAAATTGAAATTTGTCGCACAGTGTTTTCAAAACATTCATAAAAACTTTTGGTCAATAATTGGGTTTTTTTTTTCAAAAATCCAACTAAGAATTCTATATTCATACCATACGCCACACTGTGGTACAGGATATTATGTATTTGTGTAGTTGTTTGGAACCTACAGAAGTAAACGAAAAAGTTCCTTAGATCCTTTTGATGATTTTCATATATTCATCATTAAAATTTGATGCTTCCTCACAGGCTATAGTAAAAAATCCTCGTACACTCTTGGACAGACCGTTTCGAATTTTATTCAAAATAATTTTGCCAAGAATGGAGAATTTTTATTTAAGGAATTGCAATAACCTGACCCGAAATGTTCCATTTGTTATGAAAATGTATTAATGGTTTAGACCAAGGATTGTGGATTATTTAAAAAAAAATATGTAAAGGACCTTTACGGAAAATATGGATTATTAAGAACACTTTTTCAAAGACCTGCCCATAACTTTTTTCATAAAAAATAAACATGAAGTTGACAAAGAAAGTAGGATTTGTAGAAAATTTTGTTCAAAAGGTCCAGTACATTTCCAAAAGACTAGTGCATTTCTTAAGACGTCAAATTTGTAAAATTTTTTATAGACCGGACCATGATACTGGTATATTTTAATATGAATGCTTTTTCTAGATTCTAGGTAGATTTTTTCAGATTTTTTTCCTAGAACCTGACTAAGACTCGATCGAAAACTTTTTTTAGTCTTAATTTATTTTTTTTATTTATTTTTTCAAGAAAATGTTTTCGAAGGACCTGACCAAGAATTCTTGAAAATTAAAATTTCTCAATGCCTTGATATAGATTTCTTCCAAGGACCTAATATAGAATTGCGGATTTTTCATGTTCAAAAGGTTCAGTGCACTTCCAAAAGACCAGTGCATTTCTTAAGACGTCAAATTTGTAAAATTTTTTGTTCAGACACCGGACCATGATTCTTGAATATTTTAAGTTTTTTCTCCAAGAAACTGCCCAAGAATCCTCGATTTTATATTAATGCTTTTTCAGGGATATGCTCATGAATGGTAGATTTTTTCCAAGAACCTGACCAAAACTTGATCGAAACCTTTTTTTAAATCTTAATTTTTTAATAAAATTTGTACGGCAATGATGTTTTTTTTTCAACAAAATGTTTTCCAAGGACCTGACCAAGAATTCTGTATATTTAAAAGTTTGTTGTGATTGATCAAGAATCCGAGAATTGTGGATTTTTGAAGACCATTTTCAATATCTTGATATAGAATCTTCCAGGGACCTAATATAGAATTGCGGCTTTTTCAAGAATTTTGCCAAGGACTTGATCAAAACCTTATTTTTCTTAAATGTTATTTTTTTTTAATAAAATTTGACCGAGAATTGTGAGTTTTTTCAATGGAATGTTCTCCACGGACCTGACCAAGAACTCTGAATATTTAAATTTTTTTTTTTAAATCTGATCTTTTTTTTAAATATCTGACCAAAGTCGTCAATTTTTAAAAACATCGATAAACCTTTTTAAGAATCGTGGATTTTTTTTTAAGAATTTTCTTTCCAAGGACCTCAGCAAGAATCGGGTCTTTTGAGTTCTTTTTTCAAGGACGTAAGAGTTTTTTTTTTAATTTGTTTTAAATTAAATGGGCACAAATCATGATTTCTTTGAGAATTTTGGAAATTTTTTAAAGTGGATACATTTTTTCAACAACTTAGCCAGGAATCTTGGTTTGCATTTGAAAAAATATTTTAGGATGTTTAAAGTTTGGAAAAATCCACATTTGGAATCTTGGAAGGCTTTAACATTTTTTTCAGAAATGATCCGTTAGTTAATACCAGGGCCTCAATTCTTATTCTATGAAAATGTGAAATGAAAACTTTTATAAAGGAAATAAATGGAAAATAAATCAAATGAAAAATATTATAAGGGAAATATTTTCATTTCATATTTTCATAGAACAAGAATCCAGCCCCAGATGGGGTTTGGAAAAAATTCACAATTGAAGTCAGGCAAAGTCTCCAACGAAAATTTGAATTTGAATTTTTAGAAAATTCTGTGAAAATAAAGCATCTGAGGCTTCCCAAATTTTTTGAAGAAAAAAATCTACGTTTAAAGCTTTGAAAGTATTTCCCAAATTTTTTTGCAGGAATTCAACCTTTCAAGTTCTAGAAGGCTTTCAAAATTTCTCTGAATAAAATCCGTATTTATAGCCCTGGAATTCATCCACAATTATTTAAAGTTAAATCCACATTTGATGCTCGGGAAAGCTTTTTTCTAGGACCTTACCATAACTTGTAGATTTTTTATGACTTTAAGAAATTTGTGATAACACTTGACCAAAGGTTTATAATTTTTCTTCAACGACTTTTCTAAGAAAAGTACATTTTTAAGATTTTTCAGGCACTGGTTAAAAATTTCGGATTTTTTAAGAATTTTTGAGTTTTTATTTTCGAGGACTTCTTGTCCAAAAATAGCTGATTATGTATACAAAATTGTAAAAATGGTAACTAACTTATTCTTCCTTGGTGCATATTATTTCCATTCGGCCCCTTATAAGTTAAAAGTTTGGACCACTATTGTTTTCACTACCAATGCCATTTCCCTTCCAACCCAACCCATTTTTTTTTTCATTCCCAATTTTCTGTGCCACATTTTGCAGGTGCCAGCCATTGTTTTGTGATTTATTGTGAAACATTGACGGCCACCAAAGCCAAATGGCAAATACTTCGGCCCATGAAGGTAAATAGAAAGGGCTTTTCAAAACTGTGTGTTTTTTTTTCTTTCAATTTTTTATTTATGTTCAGCGGTTGGAGGCCAACATCTTAATTCGACAATTTTTTAACTTGACCCACAAAGCCGAAAAAAAACAAAACTAAATTAAGTCATCAATTTTCCGGGGAACAACAACATTGACAGAATTAAATAGATGCGGTGTGGGTTTTGCTAAAGTCATGGTCATGGTTTATTTAAATAAATACATAAATTTTAATAGGAGGCTAATTGAGTTTGGATATTGTGAGTTTGAATGAAAGAGGTATTTGTATTACAAAAAATTGCATTCTCCAATGACCGAATTTGTATTTAGAATTTATTCGTCTTGAAAAATTATTTGCAAAATTATAAATTTGTTTGAAATATGAAATAAGGGTATTCAAAATGCCTATTTAATTTGAACTCACAATATTACCTAGCTGTGGAATTCATTTAAAATCTGAATAATAATCTTTTGCTCGTAACTTTCCATATAAAATATTATCCAAATTATCTCCGTGTCTTCTGTTTAAAAACTTAGTACAAACCAGTAAGGAAAGGTCAAAAATCGGGCGGGGCCGACTATATGATACCCTACAACACTATACGTATATAGTATAAAACTATGAACCTTATTGGAATGCGTGTCATTGCTTTAGAGTAGTCACAATTTGCAAACTACATCCAACTCTGAACCGATTTTCAACAAAATTGACGGAGGCTTTTGTACCTCTAGTACCAAATTATATTAAACAAGTAAAAAAAGCTGCAAGTTCGACCGGGCCGAACTTTTAATATCATCCACCATTTGGAACGAATTTGGCAATTCTTAAAAACAATAAAATCCGTTAAAAATTCTGTTAAAATCATAAAAACCGAATGTAGCCGTTATATTAGGGGGTATACGACGACATGGACCTGCATAGCTAACTTTTGTCATAAGCCATAACAATATTCAAATGCGAAACTTGAAAAAAAATCGGTTAATAATGTAGCCAAAATCATAAAAATACCGAATATAGGGAGGTACTAGCTATATGGGGACTATACCAAAACGTGGACCTGCACAGACAATTTTCTGTCATAGGCTGTAATATCCATTACGAACTTTAAATACCAAATTTGAAAAAATTCCGATGAATAATGTCGCCAAAATAAATAATGAACCGAATATCCGGAGGTACCGTTATATGGGTGCCATACGAAGACGTGGACCTGCACAGACAATTTTCTGTCTTAGGCAGTAACATCCATTACGAACATCAAATACCAAATTTGGAACAGTTCCGGTGAATAATGTGTCTATAGTCATAAAAATACCGAATATCGGGAGGTAACATGGCCTATTTTCAATACCAAAAGTCCTGCAGACATAATATATATTAGAGTAAATTTTTAGAATAAGTTTAGATTTGTTCGAATTGGTCACCTTTGGCACGAATTATGGCCTTCAGACGGCCAATGAAACCGTCACACGCTGCCCGAATCTTGCTCTGCGGTATTTTGGCCCATTCCCGGCGAAGCGCTTGCTTGAGGTGTTCGGCACTTTGGTTTTTTTTAGTGCCAACCTTGCTTTCCAAAATACTCCAGACATAATAGTCCAACGGATTGGTATCCGCAGATTTTGGTGGCCATTGTGCTGGATGGAAATGAAGCGAGGTACCTCGTTTTGTAACAATTCTTGGGTGACGCGTGCTGAGTGCGATGCGGCAAAAATGTTTGCATGCCCAAGGCTTTAATACACCCTCCAGAATATTTTCGCGATAATATTCGGCATTTATTCTGATGCTACGATCGATTAATACGAGCGGAGAGCGACCATCGGCTGTTATTGCGGCCCACACCATCACCATGGCCGGCGCTTGAGTTCTGGTGGCCAACCGAAGGTACACATTTTCAGCTGACCTCTTTGGCAAGTAAACACGATCATTTGGTTTGCCTTTGTTTACAAACTGCTGGACAACGAATGTTTTCTCATCGGAGATTTCGGCAGTTTCCCTCTTTTGGCCAAGCGAAGCAACTCTTTAGCTCTTTTGAGTCGATTTTCTTTCTGTTGCGGTGTAAGTTCTTGCACTTTTTGGAATTTCAATGGCTTTACCCTGTGCTCATTTTTTCAATTTCTAGCCGAATGGAATATTGCGATATGTTCAGCTCATGAGCCATTTTTCGCTCACTACGACGAGGGTTTCGATTAACTCGCTTCTTTACTTTTCGAACCATTTCTGCTGCTGATGTTGCGGTTTTCTTCCGTTCACTTCCTTGACGTCGGGCTACGCTACCAGTATCACGGTAACAAGCGATGGTACGAGACACAAAAGATTTTTTCAAATTTAAATGCTGGAGTGCTCTAACGATAGCCCCTTGTGGTTTTCCAGCCAAATATAAAGAAATCACACTATCACGCTTGAATTCCAATCGCGAATACCTTTTTTTTCTGGAAAATTCTCACCAAAATGCTTTTGTACGCTTGTAAACAATATAATGAGCTGTCACTGGAATAATTTTAACAGCTGTCGGACGAGTGGCTTAGAAATGACAGCAGTCTGAAGTTGGTTGCAATTTTTATACCCTACAACACTATGTGTTGGGGGTATTATAAGTTTGATTGGCCCAAAAATTATGTAACACCTCGAAATATTGGTTTCCCACATAGGAAAGTATATATGGATCTTCCTAGCTCGCCGAGCTGAGTCGATCTAGCTATGTATGTCCGTCCGTCCGTCTGTCCGTCTGTCCATGTTAATTTGTAATCACTCTACACGTCGCAATTATGGCCCGATCCTTACGAAATTTTGCACGAAGGTGGGGTTAGGGTCAGTATAGAAGCATATTTCTTTTGGAGTTGATCGACAAATGTTTAGGGGTTGAAATGGACCAAATACTGAAAAATGTCTGATTTTGCAGTAGCTATACAGGTAGACCAATCGAATTGTAGACCAATCGAATGCTTATATCTCAAGAATGGCTGGACCGATTTTGACAAATTTTGTCAATTCACAATGCCCTATGGACATAAAAGTATAAAATCGCAGAAAAATTTGCCAATAGTGATGTTATTATTGATTTTGTAGTATTTTGTGACATTTTTTTTTTATTTTTTCATATTTTTTATCGCATGCGATTTTTTCAATTTTTGTAATTTTTGTTTCACCTAACAACACAGGTAGGGAATGTTATATAAGTATTGCAAATATCGTCCGATCCTCACGAAAATTTTCACAAGGGTAGGGTTGGGCTCAGAAGGGCTAGGCCTATTGTTTTCAAAGATATCCGCAATATATTGAAGCCGTTATAAATGTCGCAAATAGAAACCAAAGGACACGAAATCTTGCATAAAGTTAGAGTTTAGGACAGCGGGTATAATGGACCACTAATTTTGGCAAACTTCTGGCTTTTTTATGCTGATTTCATTGACGAATGTAGCCAAATATCGTAGACAAGAAAATCATATAGATGAGTCTAAATTTGGAGATACAGAGGGGCTTCTTGCTTTTGGAGATGATTGCAAAATATTTAGGGGTTCAAATTAACCAAAAACAGAAATGTTTTTCCGATCACACAATTGAAGCCAATCGACACGCCTGTGAAGAGACTTAAGGACAGGGAAGAATTCTAGCATTTTGGATGGCCATTGGATTATATTTATCGATTAAATGGACTACAACAACTAACAGCCCGACGGAGTGCATAAATGTTGGGCAAATGTACCTAGTAAAAATCCTAATTTCAAAAGCGAAATCTTCCAATATGGATTTGGACATAAGGGAGCTTCTAACATATTGTAGTGTTGTAGGGTATAACATAGCCGGCCCCGCACGACTATAGCCTTTGCTTAGATAAGTTCTGGTTTGAAATTAGGTCGCTGAGAAAGTTTTTTATTTAATTAATTTTAACTCTAAATAACCAGATATTCAAATTTCTTTCAATATTCTTTGCTGTTTTTTTGGTTATCCAAAAAATATCCCAAATCTTAAAAAATTATTTGCAATTTTATTTTTAAAATGAATAAATTCTGATTTGAATTTCAGTTATTGAAGAATGTAATTTTTAATGAAAATCCTCAGTTAACTTAAATTCACAATCTTCCTTAGCTTTCTAATTAATTTTAAATTTGAATAATAAGCCTTCCTTTACGGATCATTTGTTATTCCAAAAACTTTCTCCAAATTATCTATGAATCTTCTTCCGCACACTTACCACATGAACTTTGTTGCAATGCATCCCTAAAAGGCTATCTTCAACTAAATGCTTGGCCTACAATTTTCTATCGATTTCCTAATTAGCATTTTAGGCTCCTTGGAATTCCAACAATGACCTCCAGAAACAGTTAACTCCTTGCTGCCACCAAAAAAAATCCCTCCATCCTATTAGGTAAGAACATAAAACCCATAAACGCCTTCAAAACACACGGCGGGTGATTTTTCAATGGATTCAACCGAATGATCGTTGCCGCACTAGCATGACAACGTTGCGCATAGATTTGAATACTTGGCCATAGGAACAAGATATTCACACCACACCACTGGTTGCACTTACACATGACAATCCGAATGTGGAACACTTAACCACCCACTGTTCTGCTGAATTGTTGGCGAATTGTGACGGACAACGTTGTAGGCCAAGTCAAGTAGGTTTAGCTGGAGCTGTCCTGGCCATAATTTTTGAGTTGAAGTTTTGTTTCATTTTTTTTTTAGCTGTCCAATATCATGGCAAACGCTGTCGATAATCATAGCCATAATGTGTCACCATAGTGAGAGAGGGAGGATGGGGGGTCTAAAGGGTGGTATGTAAAGAAGGTTGGTTGAGGTGTTGCCATGGTCGCCATATCATATACAAATAAGGTTTTCTTTAAATAATTATGATATATTTTGGTTTTCCAAAAAAGAAGAGGTTTTTGTGGTCTCCAATGGAATATCAAAAATAGGCAGGATGAATGGAAAAAAAATCTTAAAAGTATTTTAATATACTCCGAAAAAAACGATATTATTATGAAAAAATTTATACTTCAAACATTTAAGGCCACTATAAGTTTATCTGAAAATATACACATTTGAAGTTCCGGAAAAATCAACTTTGAAACCCGAAAAGGCCTGCAAAAATACGAGAGGTCTTCCATCTAAAATTGTCCTTACGTTCTCAAAAACCTCAAAATATATACTTTTATCCTGCTTGTAAGTTCTAAAAGATATGTAAAAACTCGCTTGAGTTCCTTGAAGCTTTGAGGCCTTTCTAATTTTTTTTTCAAGTCTTGAAAGGGCTTCAAAAATTTTCCGAAAAATTCATGTTTAAAACTTAGAGAGACGTGAAAAAATATTTTGTCATAAAATCCATGTGGATTTTTGAGAATAGTCGATTTTATATGATTTTTGATAAGACCTGACCTAGAATAGAGGACCTACTTCTAAGACCAGATCAAAAATAGTATATTTTGAGAAAATTGTTTTAAGGACCATTGATTTTTTAAAGTTATTTTGAGGAATCTAAAATACTGAAATGGTCCACGTTTAAATGTCAGAATGACGGCTTCAAGATTATCCTAAATTTGCACATTGGAGGCCTCGAAAGGCCCGAAAATATATATATCTCAATCAATCAAGCCTCAAAAAATATCCTATTTTGTAAAATGCTCTGGGGTTCGAATCTCAAAAACGTTTGCAAAAATATTATATTTTTCAAGAATCATTGGTTTTTATTAACTATTTAGTACCTGGCCAAGAATAGCGGATTTTTAGGCATTTTCTTCTCAAATACCTAATCAGGATTCCCGAATTTTTTAATAATTTTTATACCATATAACACAATTAAAAGCCTGAAAGGCCTCTAGTAATTCTCAGAAAAATCCTACTTTTAATTCCTTTAAGGACTGCAAACACTAAAGCCTGTGAATTAAAAAAAAAGAATTTGATGCCTGGGAGGTTTTCAAAATTATTCCGAAATTAATGAGGCTATTATGGATAAGTCTATGTTTGAAAACCTGGAAGTGTTTCCAAAAATTAGAAAAAAAAAAACACACACACAAAAGATGCTTAAGAACCAAGTTTAGATTCCAGAAAGATCTCCCAAAATTTTCTCAAAGATCCACGTTTTTGCCTTAAAATACTACGTTTGGTGGATCTCCACAAAGTAATTTAAAATATTGACATTTAAAGCCTTAAAATGTGTAAACTTTAAAAGGAATTCACTATTGAATCACTGGAATTCAATCACATTCTTTGGGAGAAATCCATATTGAAAAATCCAGTTTTGAGTCCCAAAAAGACACGAGAGGCTAAAAAATAACTGAGAAATATTACTTTTTTCTATCTATAGAAGGACTCCACACATTATCTGAAAAAATACACATATGAAAACGTGAATCCATTCAAAGTCTCAAAAAATTATCTAAAAAAAAACTGGTTTGCCCCAAAAGCTCTGCAAAATATCGTTTAAAGCACATTAGGGGATGAAAAAATATCGCTTCCAAAAATTCTCTGAAATAATTTAAGTTTGATTCCTAGAAAGTCATGGAAGCCATAAGAAAAAATAACAGAGTAATAATCCGCGTTTGAAGCTTTGGAAGGACTCACAATTATCTGAAAAAATCCAAGTTTGATTGCCCAAAAGGTCAGCCCATAAGGCATTGTAAAAGTATTCTGAAGACATTCACGTTTAAAGCTCAAGAAGGACCTTCGAAAATATTCTGAAAAAAATCAGGGCTAAAGCCTAGAAACGTTTGGAAAAATATAAATTGCCATGGTGGGATTTAAATATTTTTCAAACAGGTATTGCAGCCCTTGAAAGCCTCCTAATTTTTTTTCGAAAAAAAAACAAAACTCTAGAAATTTCTTGTAGAAAAAAATCCACGTTTTAAACTTGGGAGGGCTTCCCAAATTTCGATGAATGAAATTTGGTTGAATATTTTGGAAGGCCCCTAAAAAATCTATGAGAAAAAGACGAGGGAAGTTCTACAGGACCTCCAAAAATTCTTTCATTAAAGAATCCATGTTGTAAACCTCAGTTAAAGTCTCACACCAGAGATGTCTCCAAAAATTAAAAAAAAACCAGACCAAACACAACAAACACACGTTTGAAGTCCTAGATGGCCTACCAACATTCTCTAAGAAAACATCAACGTTTGAATTCTCTGAATATAATTCCTTGTTTGAAGATCTAGAACGCCTACAAAAATATCCTGAATCAAATCCAGTTTTGAAGACCTAGAAGGCAAAAAAAATTAGAAGTAAAAATCCAGGTTAAAAGACCTAGATGGCCAAAAAAAGTTCTTGGTTTGAAGACGTAAACGATTTAAAAAAATTATCGGAAAAAATCCAAGCTTTAACCCTTACAAAATTATTCTGAAAAATACATTTATTGATGAAAATTAATTTTATGGTTTTTTAAGAACCTGAAAATATTCCTAAAATTTTTTTAATAAAATTTAACTTTAAGGAGCTTGAAAATTTTTAAGTACGCGTTTGAAGTTCTGAAGAACCTGTTTTTTTTTTTAACAATGAGGTTTATTTTTTTGTGCACTTTTAAAGGCCTTTAAAAATGCTTTTAAAAATCATGTTTAAAGATCTGAAAAGTCTTGAAACTTATTTTTAACCCCCAATTTTTAATGGCTTTAGGGCTTTGAAAATATGTTTTTAAGTAAATGTTTGAAAATATGTGCGGTCCTGAAAAATATTTCAATATTCAATTCAATATTTAAACATTTGATAATCTTTCCAAAATTTTCCTTAAAAATTCTATGGCTCTTAGGTTGCTTGAAAAATATTCTTTAAGAATCCTCGATTGGAGGTTTTAAAAGGCCTTGAGAAATATTCTTATGTATAAATATCTAAAGAGCCTTGAAAAAAATTTAAAAAGGGCAGGAAGTTCTTCTAAAATATTTCTAAGTCCATTTTAAAAAAATGTTTAATTTTAAAAAATTTGATGTTTTTAGAAATCAAATTTTAGAGATCTGAAACGCCTTGAGAAAATATTTTTAGAAAATATCCGTTTAAGGGCTTGAATAGTCTTGGGAAAATATTCGTAAAAATTACACATTTTGAGGTCTGGACAGTCCTGAAAGGTCTTGAGAAAATTATTATATCGGAGTCTATACGAAAACGGCTACTTTTTTTACAGAAAATTGGGGAGTACTGTTGTATGTGGGATATACGATATCGTATAATTAATTCCATTGAAAAATTTAGCTAAAATCATCAAAATTCCATATTTAGGGAGCTACCGTTATACCGTATATACCCCACATACGATATCGTGGACTTATATAGACAATAATCTTCCAGGGGGTAAAGTACTCAGAAGGAACACCATTGGTGGATTTTCAGACAATTTAATTGAAAAATTTGGCTACAATCATGGGGTTTCGTTTTGACTCGAGCGTGATAACAACAGGCGGACAGTCAGACAGACGGACGGAAAGAGATAACTCGTCTTAAAATTGTAAGCGGATCCAATATATAAATACTTTTTCATGTCTCAAATTATTATTTCAATGAGTTACAAACGGAATGACGATCTTAATATACCCTCCATACTATGTATGGTGGAGGGTATTAAAATCCAAGGCCAATAAATATTTTAAATATAAATCCATAAAAAATCCAGGTTGAAGGTCTGAAAGGCCTTGAGAAATATTATATAAAAACCCCACTTTAAATGGCCGGTAAGTCCTTAAGAAAACAATCTTTAAAATCCACGTTCAAACGTTTGAAGGACCCAGAAAATATTTATAAAAATCCACGTTTAAAAGACTAAAGGTTCTTGAGAAAGTATTATTAAAAATTAAATTAAAAGGTCTGCATTGTTTTGTATTCAAATTTCTTAAAAATCTAAATTTGAAGATGTTTGAAAAAATATTCAAAAATTCTGCTATGATAGTCCTAGGAAAATAACGTTTGGTCGAACGAATCTCCAAGATGGCAACATCCAAATGCCATGACAATCAAATGGAAATGGAGTGATAAGTGGTCAAACGGACGGATCTAATGTTTGCTGGAACCCAGAATATGATTGAGATCTTGGCCGAAAACACCCGCAGTAGCCTAAACATGCATAACTGAGACATCATACATGTGTGTGCCTTTGTTTGTCTGTGTTCGTGTGCCTGTGCCACCGCTACATATTCAATGTCATTTACGATTTGTCGTTTGTCACTTTAAGCCGCCAAAGTCAAGTGGAGGAAACGCAGCAGCAACAACAACAACAAATGTTACAACTAGTCAACGACCAGTATGGCAAACTTGTCTGCCACAAGTTCCAAACAAACACTTTAAGTTTGGGCTATTGCCGCCGGCTGTATGGTGTCTGGCAAACGAGGTGGCGAATAGAAAATACCACCAACGGCAGCAGTGGCAGCACCAGCTCCGCCATTAATGGCAATAGAGTTGACTCTCCAAATTGAGTTCTTTTTTGAAATAAAAAAAAGAAAAAATTCTGAATTCAGCTATAGCTGGAGTTGTTGTTGTTGTTTTTGGTCGAGCGGAGAATTCCGTAAGTAAAATGTTGCAAAGAAAATGAATTTAACAAAGTGCTTTTAAGCACGCGTACAATTAGCTACTAATAGCATGTATTTCATTCAGCATACATATGTGTGTGTATGTGTGAGTGGCAGTGTGTGTGCATTAGCGAATGAATGGTAGCTACCAATAAACGAGAACATACCGCAGCAGCACCCTGCCCAACTGGATGGATAGACAGACGGATGAATGGTGGTATGCTGTGAGCATGCGCAGCCATCCAACCAGCCACCAATCAAGCTCTCGAGCTGCAGAAGTTCCAAGTTTGGCCGTGTGTGTCCATGTGTGTGTGTGTTTGTCGCCATCACATCCCCAGCCATCCCCATATGTTTGGGTGCCTGTGCTGCGAACGGCTTTGTGTGTTTTAAATGTGTTGTCATTTGAAATGCATGTTGACTGCGTATCCAAAATATTTCATTTTAATTAGTTGTTAACCATCGACAGCAGCAAATCCAAAAAACAACAGCAGCAGCAACAACAACAACAACCGAACATCCGAACATCATCAGATGCCCAGAAGCATTGAAGAGAATGACTAAATCGTAAGCAGCGTATTAATGAAAAATCATATAATGGGTAATACGATAAGGTACAGTGGCCCGAAGGGAAATTTGGGAAGGTTATTTCCACGTTTAGAGGTTTGAGAAAATTTATTTAAAAATCAACGTTTAGAGGTCTGATGGTCCTTGAGAAAATTTATTTAAAAAATCCACATTTAAAGGTCTGATGGTCCTTAAAAAATTATTTTAAAATCAATGTTTAGAGCTCTATCTACCCTTGAGAATTTTTTTTTAAAAATCCACGTTTAGAGCTCTATCTACCCTTGAGAATTTTTTTTTTAAAAATCCACGTTTAGAGCTCTATCTACCCTTGAGACATTTTTTTTTAAATTCACGTGAAGAGCTCTATCTACCCTTGAGAAAATTTATTTAAAAAATCCACGTTTAGAGCTCTATCTACCCTTGAGAAAATTTATTTAAAAAATCCACGTTTAGAGCTCTATCTACCCTTGAGAAATTTTATTTAAAAAATTCATGTTTAGCCTCTGTTAGTCCTTGAGAAAAATTATTTAAAAAATCTACGTTTAGAGCTCTATATACCCTTGAGAAAAATTATTTAATAAATCTACGTTTAGAGCTCTATCTACCCTTGAGAAAAATTATTTAAAAAATCTACGTTTAGAGCTCTATCTACCCTTGAGAAAAATTATTTAAAAAATCTACGTTTAGAGCTCTATCTACCCTTGAGAAATTTTATCCACGTTTAGATGTCTGATGGTCCTTGAGAAAATTTATTTAAAAAATCCACGTTTAGATGTCTGATGGTCCTTGAGAAAATTTATTTAAAAAATCCACGTTTAGATGTCTGATGGTCCTTGAGAAAATTTATTTAAAAAATCCACGTTTAGAGGTCTGATGGTCCTTGAGAAAATTTATTTAAAAAATCCACGTTTAGAGGTCTGATGGTCCTTGAGAAAATTTATTTAAAAAATCCACGTTTAGAGGTCTGATGGTCCTTGAGAAAATTTATTTAAAAAATCCACGTTTAGAGGTCTGATGGTCCTTGAGAAAATTTATTTAAAAAATCCACGTTTAGAGGTCTGATGGTCCTTGAGAAAATTTATTTAAAAAATCCACGTTTGGAGCTCTGTCTATCCTTGAGAAAATTTATTTAAAAAATCCACGTTTAGAGGTCTGATGGTCCTTGAGAAAAATTATTTAAAAAATCCACGTTTAGAGGTCTGATGGTCCTTGAGAAAAATTATTTAAAAAATCCACGTTTAGAGGTCTGATGGTCCTTGAGAAAAATTATTTAAAAAATCCACGTTTGGAGCTCTGTCTATCCTTCAGAAAATTTATTTAAAAAATCCACGTTTAGAGGTCTGATGGTCCATGAGAAAATTTATTTAAAAAATCCACGTTTAGAGGTCTGATAGTCCTTGAGGAAATTTATCTAAAAAATCCACGTTTAGAGGTCTGATGGTCCATGAGAAAATTTATTTAAAAAATCCACGTTTAGAGGTCTGATGGTCCATGAGAAAATTTATTTAAAAAATCCACGTTTAGAGGTCTGATGGTCCATGAGAAAATTTATTTAAAAAATCCACGTTTAGAGGTCTGATGGTCGTTAAGAAAATTTATTTAAAAAATCCACGTTTAGAGGTCTGATGGTCCTTGAGAAAATTTATTTAAGAAATCCACGTTCAGAGGTCTGATGGTCGTTAAGAAAATTTATTTAAAAAATCCACGTTTAGATGTCTGATGGTCCTTGAGAAAATTTGCTTAAAAATCAACGTTTAGAGGTCTAATGGTCGTTGAGAAAATTTATTTAAAAAAACCACGTTTAGAGGTCTGATGGTCCATGAGAAAATTTATTTAAAAAATCCACGTTTAGAGCTCTGATAATCCTTGAGAAAATTTGTTTAAAAAATCCACGTTTAGAGGTCTGATGGTCCATGACAAAATTTGTTTAAAAAATCCACGTTTAGAGGTCTGATGGTCCATGACAAAATTTGTTTAAAAAATCCACGTTTAGAGCTCTATGGTCCTTGAGAATTTTTGTTTTTAAATCAACGTTTAGAGGTCTAATGGTTGTTTTGAAGATTTATTTCAAAAATCTTTCCAAATTACTGTGAAATTCCACAGTGGCGGTTAAAACTTTGCCAGCATATATGTATTTGAATTATATTTGTTGTTGTAATTGTTGTCATTCTCTTACTGAAATATAGTGACTCGATTTAAAGTGAATGAGCCAGTTAGTATTGAGGTGATACTTATGTGGAGTTCCACCACAAAAGTTGTCTTTTGGTTGTCGATTTTTGCTTTTGGTTTCACTACTGGCTTCTCGCTTTTCGCTTGTTTTTGCTGTTAGTGTTGTTCTGATGGTTGCTATTTTAGTGAAACAAAAAAGTGATTTAATGAGCAGTAAATGACATAAATTAGCACCTATTATAACATGTCTGTCGTTGTGTGTGTGCGTGTGTGTATTGGTCACGATTCCAAAAACGATTCGAAAATTGTTGACTCTTTTTATTTCCATAGAAATCCTTGTTGCATGGTTCAGGCGGCAAACAAGTCAGCAGTCAGTCATTCAACCAGTGCCATGCTCTTGTTCTAGTTGGCTCCACACACACACACATACACATGGAGAGGGTATCCATATGGACATATGTTGCTTGTTTGCCAGCAAGTTGTACGAAATTTGTTTATGTTAATTTATTGGCAGCAGATTTTTATTAGATGCTGCAGTGCGTCTTTACTTATGTTGTAAATCGATGTCAAAGAAGTAACTAACCAAGGCCAATTGCGATGTAAGTTATGTTAATGTGTTCATCCGGCTGGCTGGCTAGCTGGTTGGTTGGCTGCTAATAAAGGGGTGTGAATTGGGTGGCAAAAGGAAACTTAGAATTAATTCTCAAAAATATTTTCTCAAGTATAGATAGAGTTCGACTCGAAGATTTATCCAGAGCTCTACACGTGAAATTTTTAAACAAATTTCCTCAAGGTTATACAGAGCTCTAAACGTGGATTTTTTAAATAAATTTTCTCAAGGATAGACAGAGCTCTAAACGTGAATTTTTTAAACAAATTTTCTCAAGGATAGACAGAGCTCTAAACGTGGATTTTTTAAATAAATTTTCTCAAGGATAGACAGAGATCCAAACGGGGATTTTTTTAAACAAATTTTCTCAAGGGTAGATAGAGCTTAAAACGTGGATTTTTTAAACAAATTTTCTCAAGGATTATCAGAGCTCTAAATGCGGATTTTGTTAACAATTTTTCTCAAGGATTATCAGAGCTCTAAACGTGGATTTTTTAAATAAATTTTCTCGAGGATTATCAGAGCTCTAAACGTGGATTTTTTAAAAAAATTTTCTCGAGGATTATCAGAGCTCTAAACGTGGATTTTTTAAATAAATTTTCTCGAGGACCATCAGACCCTGAACGTGGATTTTTTAAACAAATTTTCTCAAGGACTATCAGAGCTCTAAACGTGGATTTTTCAAATAAATTTTCTCGAGGACCATCAGACCTCTAAACGTGGATTTTGTTAACAATTTTTCCCAAGGATTATCAGAGCTCTAAATGCGGATTTTGTTAACAATTTTTCTCAAGGATTATCAGAGCTCTAAACGTGGATTTTTTAAATATTTCTTGTAAGGATTTTCTGAAATCTAGACGTGGATTTTTTAAACAAATGTTCTCAAGGATTATCAGAGCTCTAAACGTGGATTTTTTAAACAAATGTTCTCAAGGATTATCAGAGCTCTAAACGTGGATTTTTTTAAATATTTTCTTGTAAGGATTTTCTGAAATCTAGACGTGGATTTTTAAACAAATGTTCTCAAGGATTATCAGAGCTCTAAACGTGGATTTTTTAAACAAATGTTCTCAAGGATTATCAGAGCTCTAAACGTGGATTTTTTAAATATTTTTTTGTAAGATTAGACAACTAAACGTGGATTTTTTAAATAAATTTTCTCAAGGATAGACAGAGCTCTAAACGTGGATTTTTTAAATAAATTTTCTCAAGGATAGGCAGAGCTCTAAACGTGGATTTTTTAAATAATTTTTCTCAAGGATAGACAGAGCTCTAAACGTGGATTTTTTAAATAAATTTTCTCAAGGATAGGCAGAGCTCTAAACGTGGATTTTTTAAATAAATTTTCTCAAGGATAGACAGAGCTTTAAACGTGGATTTTTTAAATAATTTTCTCAAGGATAGACAGAGCTCTAAACGTGGATTTTATAAAAAAATTTTCTCAAGGATAGACAGAGCTCTAAACGTGGATTTTTAAAAAAAATTTCTCAAGGATAGACAGAGCTCTAAACGTGGATTTTTTAAAAAAAAATTTCTCAAGGATAGACAGAGCTCTAAACGTGGATTTTTTAAACATAAAAAATATTTTTTGTAAGGATTATCTGACATCTGGATTTTTTAAATATTTTTTGTAAGGATTATCTGACATCTAGACGTGGATTTTTTAAATATTTTTGTAAGGATTATCTGACAATTAGACGTGGATTTTTTAAATATTTTTGTAAGGATTATCTGACATCTAGACGTGGATTTTTTTAATATTTTTTGTAAGGATTATCTGACATCTAGACGTGAATTTTTCAAATAAATTATCTCAAGGACTTCCAGACCTCTAAACGTGAATTTTTCAAATAAATTATCTCAAGGACTTCCAGACCTCTAAACGTGAATTTTTCAAATAAATTATCTCAAGGACTTCCAGACCTCTAAACGTGAATTTTTCAAATAATTTATCTCAAGGACTTCCAGATCTCTAAACGTGAATTTTTCAAATAAATTATCTCAAGGACTTCCAGACCTCTAAACGTGAATTTTTCAAATAAATTATCTCAAGGACTTCCTGATCTCTAAACGTGAATTTTTCAAATAAATTATCTCAAGGACTTCCAGATCTCTAAACGTGAAATTTTCAAATAAATTATCTCAAGGACTTCCAGACCTCTAAACGTGAATTTTTCAAATAAATTATCTCAAGGACTTCCAGACCTATAAATACATTTTCTCAAAGATCTCAAGGATAGACCGAGCTCTAAACTTGGATTTTTAAATAAATTTTCTCAAGGATAGACAGAGCTCTAAACGTGGATTTTTTAAACAAATTTTCTCAAGGATAGACAGAGCTCTAAACGTGGATTTTTTAAATAAATTTTCTCGAGGATAGACAGAGCTTTAAACGTGGATTTTTTAAATAAATTTTCTCAAGGATAGACAGAGCTCTAAACGTGGATTTTTTAAATAAATTTTCTCAAGGATAGACAGAGCTTTAAACGTGGATTTTTTAAATAAATTTTCTCAAGGATAGACAGAGCTCTAAACGTGGATTTTTTAAATAAATTTTCTCAAGGATAGACAGAGCTCTAAATGCGGAGTTTGTTAACAATTGTTCTCAAGGATTATCAGAGCTCTAAACGTGGATTTTTTAAATAAATTTTCTCAAGGATAGACAGAGCTCTAAATGCGGATTTTGTTAACAATTGTTCTCAAGGATTATCAGAGCTCTAAACGTGGATTTTTTAAATAAATTTTCTCAAGGATAGACAGAGCTCTAAATGCGGATTTTGTTAACAATTGTTCTCAAGGATTATCAGAGCTCTAAACGTGGATTTTTTAAACATAAAAAATATTTTTTGTAAGGATTATCTGACATCTGGATTTTTTAAATATTTTTTGTAAGGATTATCTGACATCTAGACGTGGATTTTTTAAATATTTTTTGTAAGGATTATCTGACATCTAGACGTGAATTTTTCAAATAAATTATCTCAAGGACTTCCAGACCTCTAAACGTGAATTTTTCAAATAAATTATCTCAAGGACTTCCAGACCTCTAAACGTGAATTTTTCAAATAAATTATCTCAAGGACTTCCAGACCTCTAAACGTGAATTTTTCAAATAATTTATCTCAAGGACTTCCAGATCTCTAAACGTGAATTTTTCAAATAAATTATCTCAAGGACTTCCAGACCTCTAAACGTGAATTTTTCAAATAAATTATCTCAAGGACTTCCAGATCTCTAAACGTGAATTTTTCAAATAAATTATCTCAAGGACTTCCAGATCTCTAAACGTGAATTTTTCAAATAAATTATCTCAAGGACTTCCAGATCTCTAAACGTGAATTTTTCAAATAAATTATCTCAAGGACTTCCAGACCTATAAATACATTTTCTCAAAGATCTCAAGGATAGACCGAGCTCTAAACTTGGATTTTTAAATAAATTTTCTCAAGGATAGACAGAGCTCTAAACGTGGATTTTTTAAATAAATTTTCTCAAGGATAGACAGAGCTCTAAACGTGGATTTTTTAAATAAATTTTCTCAAGGATAGACAGAGCTCTAAACGTGGATTTTTTAAATAAATTTTCTCAAGGATAGGCAGAGCTCTAAACGTGGATTTTTTAAATAATTTTTCTCAAGGATAGACAGAGCTCTAAACGTGGATTTTTTAAATAATTTTTCTCAAGGATAGGCAGAGCTCTAAACGTGGATTTTTTAAATAAATTTTCTCAAGGATAGGCAGAGCTTTAAACGTGGATTTTTTAAATAATTTTTCTCAAGGATAGACAGAGCTCTAAACGTGGATTTTTTAAATAATTTTTCTCAAGGATAGGCAGAGCTCTAAACGTGGATTTTTTAAATAAATTTTCTCAAGGATAGGCAGAGCTTTAAACGTGGATTTTTTAAATAAATTTTCTCAAGGATAGACAGAGCTCTAAACGTGGATTTTTTAAACATAAAAAATATTTTTTGTAAGGATTATCTGACATCTGGATTTTTTAAATATTTTTTGTAAGGATTATCTGACATCTAGACGTGGATTTTTTAAATATTTTTGTAAGGATTATCTGACATCTAGACGTGGATTTTTTTAATTTATTTTTTGTGAGGATTATCTGACATCTAGACGTGGATTTTTTAAATATTTTTGTAAGGATTATCTGACATCTAGACGTGGATTTTTTTAATTTATTTTTTGTGAGGATTATCTGACATCTAGACGTGGATTTTTTAAATATTTTTTGTAAGGATTATCTGACATCTAGACGTGGATTTTTTAAATATTTTTTGTAAGGATTATCTGACATCTAGACGTGAATTTTTCAAATAAATTATCTCAAGGACTTCCAGACCTCTAAACGTGAATTTTTCAAATAAATTATCTCAAGGACTTCCAGACCTCTAAACGTGAATTTTTCAAATAAATTATCTCAAGGACTTCCAGACCTCTAAACGTGAATTTTTCAAATAATTTATCTCAAGGACTTCCAGATCTCTAAACGTGAATTTTTCAAATAAATTATCTCAAGGACTTCCAGACCTCTAAACGTGAATTTTTCAAATAAATTATCTCAAGGACTTCCTGATCTCTAAACGTGAATTTTTCAAATAAATTATCTCAAGGACTTCCAGATCTCTAAACGTGAAATTTTCAAATAAATTATCTCAAGGACTTCCAGACCTCTAAACGTGAATTTTTCAAATAAATTATCTCAAGGACTTCCAGACCTATAAATACATTTTCTCAAAGATCTCAAGGATAGACCGAGCTCTAAACTTGGATTTTTTAAATAAATTTTCTCAAGGATAGACAGAGCTCTAAACGTGGATTTTTTAAACAAATTTTCTCAAGGATAGACAGAGCTCTAAACGTGGATTTTTTAAATAAATTTTCTCGAGGATAGACAGAGCTTTAAACGTGGATTTTTTAAATAAATTTTCTCAAGGATAGACAGAGCTCTAAACGTGGATTTTTTAAATAAATTTTCTCAAGGATAGACAGAGCTTTAAACGTGGATTTTTTAAATAAATTTTCTCAAGGATAGACAGAGCTCTAAACGTGGATTTTTTAAATAAATTTTCTCAAGGATAGACAGAGCTCTAAATGCGGAGTTTGTTAACAATTGTTCTCAAGGATAGACAGAGCTCTAAACGTGGATTTTTTAAATAAATTTTCTCAAAGATAGACAGAGCTCTAAATGCGGAGTTTGTTAACAATTGTTCTCAAGGATTATCAGAGCTCTAAACGTGGATTTTTTAAATAAATTTTCTCAAGGATAGACAGAGCTCTAAATGCGGATTTTGTTAACAATTGTTCTCAAGGATTATCAGAGCTCTAACGTGGATTTTTTAAACATAAAAAATATTTTTTGTAAGGATTATCTGGCATCTGGATTTTTTAAATATTTTTTGTAAGGATTATCTGACATCTAGACGTGGATTTTTTAAATATTTTTTGTAAGGATTATCTGACATCTAGACGTGAATTTTTCAAATAAATTATCTCAAGGACTTCCAGACCTCTAAACGTGAATTTTTCAAATAAATTATCTCAAGGACTTCCAGACCTCTAAACGTGAATTTTTCAAATAAATTATCTCAAGGACTTCCAGACCTCTAAACGTGAATTTTTCAAATAATTTATCTCAAGGACTTCCAGATCTCTAAACGTGAATTTTTCAAATAAATTATCTCAAGGACTTCCAGACCTCTAAACGTGAATTTTTCAAATAAATTATCTCAAGGACTTCCAGATCTCTAAACGTGAATTTTTCAAATAAATTATCTCAAGGACTTCCAGATCTCTAAACGTGAATTTTTCAAATAAATTATCTCAAGGACTTCCAGACCTCTAAACGTGAATTTTTCAAATAAATTATCTCAAGGACTTCCAGACCTATAAATACATTTTCTCAAAGAATTTCACACTTCTAAAGGTGGATTTTTAAAGAAATTTTCTCAAGGACAAACAGATATTTTTTATTAAAATTTCGCAAAGAATTTCAGGCCTCTTAGCGTGTACCTCCATGTAGTGGATTTTTCCCCTTTTTTATATTTTTTCCCCTATATATCATTATCCCCTTAATAACCTCGCTGATGAAGATAATCACTCTTTTGTTGCAATGTTTTGATTGGTCTTTAATCTTTCTTGCATATCATTATCACTCTATTTCCAGATCTCATCTACGAAACCACAATCAGTCAGTCTTTATAAAACTTGCCAAGCCTTTTTTTTCGATATTTTCCTGTTGTAGACTCCCTGCCGCGTTGACAATGGCGAGGCTGCCACATTTATGTCCCTGGCGTATGGTGCCGTTGTCGCTGCAGCGCACAGTAAACTAAAGCAGAGTAGAGTGGAGTGAAGCGGAGCGTAATCATATATCTTCTTGGCTTTATCTACAATCAGGGTGTACATTTATCGCATACTTTGAAATTAGTGCATGCGCAAAGAAAAAATTCACTTTCAATTACAACAATTAAAATCCGAGACGATAATAACTTATTTAGAAGAAAGAAACAACAAGAACAACAACAACTAAAATGATGCTGATGATGTGCATTATAAGCAGCAAAAAAAGGGATCCTCCATACCGCTGTTTTTGATCGCTTACTTGTTTCGTTGCCATCCTCCGCCTTCTCCTTCTCCTCCTCCTCCCTCATTATTTTGAACTTGAAACCTTATTCAAGCAAACCTAAATCGGTCAGACAAACAAGATGACGACAACGACGATGACGACGAAATTCGAGACGCTAAAGGATGACAAAACAGACAGACGCCGCCGGTCTCCTTCATTGCAAAATGAAAACAACAACAGCAATAAAAGGAGTCCACAGCATCGGCCATAGAATTGACGACAACGTTGAAAAGGATGATGACAATAAGCAGTGAGCATGGATCTCCATTGCAACAGCAACAAAAACAAAAACATCATCTACAAAAACAATGAAAATCTAGTTCAGCTATATAACGCACTAAAGACGAAACTTAAGACAGATTCGAACGCAAAAAAAAAAACAAAACCAACAACAATATATTAAATTGGTAAAATTAGCAACAACAAGTTTTCAGCTGTGGGTGAGTCGAAATCAACGAAATTGTGGGATACCCTTTTTCGACTTTTTGGTTTAAAGAGAACTCAAAGAGATCCTGGAATTTGTTAAAAATAATTTTCGAAGATCCGTCAGAATTCTTACCATGGACGTTCTAAACAAATTTTCTCAAGGATGATCAGAGGTCTAAACGTGGATTTTTTAAACAAATTTTCTCAAGGACGATCAGAGCTACAAACTTGGATTTTTTTAAACAAATTTTCTCAAGGATAGGCTGAGCTATAAACGTGGATTTTTTAAACAAATTTTCTCAAGGACGATCAGAGCTACAAACTTGGATTTTTTTAACAAAATTTCTCAAGGATAGGCTGAGCTATAAACGTGGATTTTTTAAACAAATTTTCTCAAGGACTTCTAGACCTTAAAACGTGGATTTTTTAAACAAATTTTCTCAAGGATTTCTAGACCTTAAAACGTGGATTTTTTAAACAAATTGTCTCAAGGATAGGCTCAGCTATAAACGTGAATTTTTTAAGCAAATTTTCTCAAGGATAGGCTGAGCTATAAACGTGGATTTTTTAAACAAATTTTCTCAAGGATAGGCTGAGCTATAAACGTGGATTTTTTAAACAAATTTTCTCAAGGATAGGCTGAGCTATAAACGTGGATTTTTTAAACAAATTTTCTCAAGGATAGGCTGAGCTATAAACGTGGATTTTTTAAACAAATTTTCTCAAGGATATGCTGAGCTATAAACGTGGATTTTTTAAACGAATTTTCTCAAGGATAGGCTGAGCTATAACGTGGATTTTTTAAACAAATTTTCTCAAGGATATGCTGAGCTATAAACTTGGATTCTTTAAACAAATTTTCGCAAGGATAGGCTGAGCTATAAACGTGAATTTTTTTTTAACAAATTTTCTCAAGGATAGGCTGAGCTAAAAACGTGGATTTTTTTAACAAATTTTCTCAAGGATAGGCTGAGCTATAAACGTGGATTTTTTTTTAACAAATTTTCTCAAGGATAGGCTGAGCTAAAAACGTGGATTTTTTTAACAAATTTTCTCAAGGATAGGCTGAGCTATAAACGTGGATTTTTTTTTTAACAAATTTTCTCAAGGATAGGCTGAGCTATAAACGTGGATTTTTTTAACAAATTTTCTCAAGGATAGGCTGAGCTATAAACGTGGATTTTTTAAATAAATTAACTGAAGGACCATAAGACCATTAAACGTGGATTTTTTAAACAAATTTTCTCAAGGACTTCTAGACCTTTAAACGTGGATTTTTTAAACAAATTTTCTCAAGGACTTCTAGACCTTTAAACATGGATTTTTTAAACAAATTTTCTCAAGGACTTCTAGACCTTTAAACGTGGATTTTTTAAACAAATTTTCTCAAGGACTTCTAGACCTCTAAAGTGGATTTTTAAACAAATTTTCTCAAGGACTTCAAGACCTTCATACGTGGATTTCTTAAACAAATTTTCTCAAGGACTTCTAGACCTTTAAACGTGGATTTTGTAAACAAATTTTCTTAAGGACTTCCAGACCTTTAAACGTGTATTTTTTAAACAAATTTTCTTAAGGACTTCCAGACTTTTAAATTTGGATTTTTAAACTAATTTTCTTAAGGACTTCCAGACCTTTAAACGTGGATTTTTTAAACAAATTTTCTTAAGGACTTCCAGACTTTTAAATGTGGATTTTTAAACAAATTATCTAAAGGACTTCTAGACCTTTAGACGTGGATTTTGTAAACAAATTTTCTTAAGGACTTCCAGACCTTTAAACGTGGATTTTTTAAACAAATTTTCTTAAGGACTTCCAGACTTTTAAATGTGGATTTTTAAACAAATTATCTAAAGGACTTCTAGACCTTTAGACGTGGATTTTGTAAACAAATTTTCTTAAGGACTTCCAGACCTTTAAACGTGGATTTTTTAAACAAATTTTCTTAAGGACTTCCAGACTTTTAAATGTGGATTTTTAAACAAATTATCTAAAGGACTTCTAGACCTTTAGACGTGGATTTGTAAACAAATTTTCTTAAGGACTTCCAGACCTTTAAACGTGGATTTTTAAACAAATTTTCTTAAGGACTTCCAGACTTTTAAATGTGGATTTTTAAAAATTTCTCAAGGTATTCCCGAAATTTAAACGTTAATTTTTTAAACAAATTTTCTCAAGGACTTCTAGACCTTTAAACGTGGATTTTTTAAACAAAATTTCGGAAGAACTTCTAGACCTTTAAACGTGGATTTTTTAAATAAATTTTCCCAAGGTTTCAAGACTTTTAAACGTGGTTTTTTTAAATAAATTTTCCCAAGGTTTCAAGACTTTTAAACGTGGTTTTTTTAAACAAATTTTCTCAAGGACTTTTAGGCCTTTAAACGTGGATTTTTTAAACAAATTTTCTCAAGGACTTTTAGGCCTTTCTCAAGGACTTTTAGGCCAAATTTTCTCAAGGATTTTAGGCCTTTAATCGTGGATTTTTAAACAAATTTTCTCAAGGACTTTTAGGCCTTTAAACATGGATTTTTTAAACAAATTTTCTCAAGGACTTCAAGACCTTTAAAAGTGGATTTTTAAACAAATTTTCTCAAGGACTTTTAGGCCTTTAAACATGGATTTTTTAAACAAATTTTCTCAAGGACTTCAAGACCTTTAAAAGTGGATTTTTTAAACAAATTTTCTCAAGGACTTTTAGGTCTTTAATCGTGGATTTTTAAACAAATTTTCTCAAGGACTTTTAGGCCTTTAAACGTGGATTTTTTAAACAAATTTTCTCAAGGACTTCAAGATTTTTAAACGTGGATTTTTTAAACAAATTTTCTCAAAGACTTTTAGGCCTTTAAACATGGATTTTTTAAACAAATTTTCTCAAAGACTTTTAGGCTTTTAAACGTGGATTTTGTAAATAAATTTTCTCAAAGACTTTTAGGCCTTTAAACGTGGATTTTTTAAACAAATTTTCTCAAGGACTTTTAGGCCTTTAAATGTGGATTTTTTAAACAAATTTTCTCAAGGACTTTTAGAACTTTAAACGTGGATTTTTTAAACAAATTTTCTCAAGGACTTTTAGAACTTTAAACGTGGATTTTTTAAACAAATTTTCTCAAGGACTTTTAGAACTTTTAACATGGACTTTAAAACAAATTTTCTCAAGGACTTTTAGAACTTTTAACATGGACTTTAAAACAAATTTTCTCAAGGACTTTTAGAACTTTTAACATGGACTTTAAAACAAATTTTCTCAAGGACTTTTAGAACTTTTAACATGGACTTTAAAACAAATTTTCTCAAGGACTTTTAGAACTTTTAACATGCACTTTAAAATAAATTTTCTCAAGGACTTTTTGATCTTTAAACGTGGATTTTTTAAATGCATATATTTTTCAAATTTCCCAAAATTCCTAATCTAAGTTTTGTGTAAAATATTGTTTAAGGTTTCCCCATTTCGAAGAACTTTATATACCACCCTAAGGATAGGCTGAGCTATAAACGTGGATTTTTTAAACAAATTTTCTCAAGGATATGCTGAGCTATAAACGTGGATTTTTTAAACGAATTTTCTCAAGGATAGGCTGAGCTATAAACGTGGATTTTTTAAACAAATTTTCTCAAGGATATGCTGAGCTATAAACTTGGATTCTTTAAACAAATTTTCGCAAGGATAGGCTGAGCTATAAACGTGAATTTTTTTTTAACAAATTTTCTCAAGGATAGGCTGAGCTAAAAACGTGGATTTTTTTAACAAATTTTCTCAAGGATAGGCTGAGCTATAAACGTGGATTTTTTTTTAACAAATTTTCTCAAGGATAGGCTGAGCTAAAAACGTGGATTTTTTTAACAAATTTTCTCAGGGATAGGCTGAGCTATAAACGTGGATTTTTTTTTAACAAATTTTCTCAAGGATAGGCTGAGCTAAAAACGTGGATTTTTTTAACAAATTTTCTCAAGGATAGGCTGAGCTATAAACGTGGATTTTTTAAATAAATTAACTGAAGGACCATAAGACCATTAAACGTGGATTTTTTAAACAAATTTTCTCAAGGACTTCTAGACCTTTAAACGTGGATTTTTTAAACAAATTTTCTCAAGGACTTCTAGACCTTTAAACATGGATTTTTTAAACAAATTTTCTCAAGGACTTCTAGACCTTTAAACATGGATTTTTTAAACAAATTTTCTCAAGGACTTCTAGACCTTTAAACGTGGATTTTTAAACAAATTTTCTCAAGGACTTCTAGACCTCTAAAGTGGATTTTTAAACAAATTTTCTCAAGGATAGGCTCAGCTATAAACGTGGATTTTTTAAGCAAATTTTCTCAAGGATAGGCTGAGCTATAAACGTGGATTTTTTAAACAAATTTTCTCAAGGATAGGCTGAGCTATAAACGTGGATTTTTTAAACAAATTTTCTCAAGGATAGGCTGAGCTATAAACGTGGATTTTTTAAAAAAAATTTTCTCAAGGATAGGCTGAGCTATAAACGTGGATTTTTTAAACAAATTTTCTCAAGGATATGCTGAGCTATAAACGTGGATTTTTTAAACGAATTTTCTCAAGGATAGGCTGAGCTATAAACGTGGATTTTTTAAACAAATTTTCTCAAGGATATGCTGAGCTATAAACTTGGATTCTTTAAACAAATTTTCGCAAGGATAGGCTGAGCTATAAACGTGAATTTTTTTTTAACAAATTTTCTCAAGGATAGGCTGAGCTAAAAACGTGGATTTTTTTAACAAATTTTCTCAAGGATAGGCTGAGCTATAAACGTGGATTTTTTTTTAACAAATTTTCTCAAGGATAGGCTGAGCTAAAAACGTGGATTTTTTTAACAAATTTTCTCAAGGATAGGCTGAGCTATAAACGTGGATTTTTTTTTTAACAAATTTTCTCAAGGATAGGCTGAGCTAAAAACGTGGATTTTTTTAACAAATTTTCTCAAGGATAGGCTGAGCTATAAACGTGGATTTTTTAAATAAATTAACTGAAGGACCATAAGACCATTAAACGTGGATTTTTTAAACAAATTTTCTCAAGGACTTCTAGACCTTTAAACGTGGATTTTTTAAACAAATTTTCTCAAGGACTTCTAGACCTTTAAACATGGATTTTTTAAACAAATTTTCTCAAGGACTTCTAGACCTTTAAACATGGATTTTTTAAACAAATTTTCTCAAGGACTTCTAGACCTTTAAACGTGGATTTTTTAAACAAATTTTCTCAAGGACTTCTAGACCTCTAAAGTGGATTTTTAAACAAATTTTCTCAAGGACTTCAAGACCTTCATACGTGGATTTCTTAAACAAATTTTCTCAAGGACTTCAAGACCTTTAAACGTGGATTTTTTAAACAAATTTTCTCAAGGACTTCTAGACCTTTAAACATGGATTTTTAAACAAATTTTCTCAAGGACTTCTAGACCTTTAAACATGGATTTTTTAAACAAATTTTCTCAAGGACTTCTAGACCTTTAAACGTGGATTTTTTAAACAAATTTTCTCAAGGACTTCTAGACCTCTAAAGTGGATTTTTAAACAAATTTTCTCAAGGACTTCAAGACCTTCATACGTGGATTTCTTAAACAAATTTTCTCAAGGACTTCTAGACCTTTAAACGTGGATTTTGTAAACAAATTTTCTTAAGGACTTCCAGACCTTTAAACGTGTATTTTTTAAACAAATTTTCTTAAGGACTTCCAGACTTTTAAATTTGGATTTTTAAACTAATTTTCTTAAGGACTTCCAGACCTTTAAACGTGGATTTTTTAAACAAATTTTCTTAAGGACTTCCAGACTTTTAAATGTGGATTTTTAAACAAATTATCTAAAGGACTTCTAGACCTTTAGACGTGGATTTTGTAAACAAATTTTCTTAAGGACTTCCAGACCTTTAAACGTGGATTTTTTAAACAAATTTTCTTAAGGACTTCCAGACTTTTAAATGTGGATTTTTAAACAAATTATCTAAAGGACTTCTAGACCTTTAGACGTGGATTTTGTAAACAAATTTTCTTAAGGACTTCCAGACCTTTAAACGTGGATTTTTTAAACAAATTTTCTTAAGGACTTCCAGACTTTTAAATGTGGATTTTTAAACAAATTATCTAAAGGACTTCTAGACCTTTAGACGTGGATTTTGTAAACAAATTTTCTTAAGGACTTCCAGACCTTTAAACGTGGATTTTTTAAACAAATTTTCTTAAGGACTTCCAGACTTTTAAATGTGGATTTTTAAAAAATTTCTCAAGGTATTCCCGAAATTTAAACGTTAATTTTTTAAACAAATTTTCTCAAGGACTTCTAGACCTTTAAACGTGGATTTTTTAAACAAAATTTCGGAAGAACTTCTAGACCTTTAAACGTGGATTTTTTAAATAAATTTTCCCAAGGTTTCAAGACTTTTAAACGTGGTTTTTTTAAACAAATTTTCTCAAGGACTTTTAGGCCTTTAAACGTGGATTTTTTAAACAAATTTTCTCAAGGACTTTTAGGCCTTTCTCAAGGACTTTTAGGCCAAATTTTCTCAAGGATTTTAGGCCTTTAATCGTGGATTTTTAAACAAATTTTCTCAAGGACTTTTAGGCCTTTAAACATGGATTTTTTAAACAAATTTTCTCAAGGACTTCAAGACCTTTAAAAGTGGATTTTTAAACAAATTTTCTCAAGGACTTTTAGGCCTTTAAACATGGATTTTTTAAACAAATTTTCTCAAGGACTTCAAGACCTTTAAAAGTGGATTTTTTAAACAAATTTTCTCAAGGACTTTTAGGCCTTTAAACGTGGATTTTTTAAACAAATTTTCTCAAGGACTTTTAGGCCTTTAAACGTGGATTTTTTAAACAAATTTTCTCAAGGACTTCAAGATTTTTAAACGTGGATTTTTTAAACAAATTTTCTCAAAGACTTTTAGGCCTTTAAACATGGATTTTTTAAACAAATTTTCTCAAAGACTTTTAGGCTTTTAAACGTGGATTTTGTAAATAAATTTTCTCAAAGACTTTTAGGCCTTTAAACGTGGATTTTTTAAACAAATTTTCTCAAGGACTTTTAGGCCTTTAAATGTGGATTTTTTAAACAAATTTTCTCAAGGACTTTTAGAACTTTAAACGTGGATTTTTTAAACAAATTTTCTCAAGGACTTTTAGAACTTTAAACGTGGATTTTTTAAACAAATTTTCTCAAGGACTTTTAGAACTTTTAACATGGACTTTAAAACAAATTTTCTCAAGGACTTTTAGAACTTTTAACATGGACTTTAAAACAAATTTTCTCAAGGACTTTTAGAACTTTTAACATGGACTTTAAAACAAATTTTCTCAAGGACTTTTAGAACTTTTAACATGGACTTTAAAACAAATTTTCTCAAGGACTTTTAGAACTTTTAACATGCACTTTAAAATAAATTTTCTCAAGGACTTTTTGATCTTTAAACGTGGATTTTTTAAATGCATATATTTTTCAAATTTCCCAAAATTCCTAATCTAAGTTTTGTGTAAAATATTGTTTAAGGTTTCCCCATTTCGAAGAACTTTATATACCACCCTAAGGATAGGCTGAGCTATAAACGTGGATTTTTTAAACAAATTTTCTCAAGGATATGCTGAGCTATAAACGTGGATTTTTTAAACGAATTTTCTCAAGGATAGGCTGAGCTATAAACGTGGATTTTTTAAACAAATTTTCTCAAGGATATGCTGAGCTATAAACTTGGATTCTTTAAACAAATTTTCGCAAGGATAGGCTGAGCTATAAACGTGAATTTTTTTTTAACAAATTTTCTCAAGGATAGGCTGAGCTAAAAACGTGGATTTTTTTAACAAATTTTCTCAAGGATAGGCTGAGCTATAAACGTGGATTTTTTTTTAACAAATTTTCTCAAGGATAGGCTGAGCTAAAAACGTGGATTTTTTTAACAAATTTTCTCAAGGATAGGCTGAGCTATAAACGTGGATTTTTTTTTTAACAAATTTTCTCAAGGATAGGCTGAGCTAAAAACGTGGATTTTTTTAACAAATTTTCTCAAGGATAGGCTGAGCTATAAACGTGGATTTTTTAAATAAATTAACTGAAGGACCATAAGACCATTAAACGTGGATTTTTTAAACAAATTTTCTCAAGGACTTCTAGATCTTTAAACGTGGATTTTTTAAACAAATTTTCTCAAGGACTTCTAGACCTTTAAACATGGATTTTTTAAACAAATTTTCTCAAGGACTTCTAGACCTTTAAACATGGATTTTTTAAACAAATTTTCTCAAGGACTTCTAGACCTTTAAACGTGGATTTTTTAAACAAATTTTCTCAAGGACTTCTAGACCTCTAAAGTGGATTTTTAAACAAATTTTCTCAAGGACTTCAAGACCTTCATACGTGGATTTCTTAAACAAATTTTCTCAAGGACTTTAAGACCTTTAAACGTGGATTTTTTAAACAAATTTTCTCAAGGACTTCTAGACCTTTAAACATGGATTTTTTAAACAAATTTTCTCAAGGACTTCTAGACCTTTAAACATGGATTTTTTAAACAAATTTTCTCAAGGACTTCTAGACCTTTAAACGTGGATTTTTTAAACAAATTTTCTCAAGGACTTCTAGACCTCTAAAGTGGATTTTTAAACAAATTTTCTCAAGGACTTCAAGACCTTCATACGTGGATTTCTTAAACAAATTTTCTCAAGGACTTCTAGACCTTTAAACGTGGATTTTGTAAACAAATTTTCTTAAGGACTTCCAGACCTTTAAACGTGTATTTTTTAAACAAATTTTCTTAAGGACTTCCAGACTTTTAAATTTGGATTTTTAAACTAATTTTCTTAAGGACTTCCAGACCTTTAAACGTGGATTTTTTAAACAAATTTTCTTAAGGACTTCCAGACTTTTAAATGTGGATTTTTAAACAAATTATCTAAAGGACTTCTAGACCTTTAGACGTGGATTTTGTAAACAAATTTTCTTAAGGACTTCCAGACCTTTAAACGTGGATTTTTTAAACAAATTTTCTTAAGGACTTCCAGACTTTTAAATGTGGATTTTTAAACAAATTATCTAAAGGACTTCTAGACCTTTAGACGTGGATTTTGTAAACAAATTTTCTTAAGGACTTCCAGACCTTTAAACGTGGATTTTTTAAACAAATTTTCTTAAGGACTTCCAGACTTTTAAATGTGGATTTTTAAACAAATTATCTAAAGGACTTCTAGACCTTTAGACGTGGATTTTGTAAACAAATTTTCTTAAGGACTTCCAGACCTTTAAACGTGGATTTTTTAAACAAATTTTCTTAAGGACTTCCAGACTTTTAAATGTGGATTTTTAAAAAATTTCTCAAGGTATTCCCGAAATTTAAACGTTAATTTTTTAAACAAATTTTCTCAAGGACTTCTAGACCTTTAAACGTGGATTTTTTAAACAAAATTTCGGAAGAACTTCTAGACCTTTAAACGTGGATTTTTTAAATAAATTTTCCCAAGGTTTCAAGACTTTTAAACGTGGTTTTTTTAAACAAATTTTCTCAAGGACTTTTAGGCCTTTAAACGTGGATTTTTTAAACAAATTTTCTCAAGGACTTTTAGGCCTTTCTCAAGGACTTTTAGGCCAAATTTTCTCAAGGATTTTAGGCCTTTAATCGTGGATTTTTAAACAAATTTTCTCAAGGACTTTTAGGCCTTTAAACATGGATTTTTTAAACAAATTTTCTCAAGGACTTCAAGACCTTTAAAAGTGGATTTTTAAACAAATTTTCTCAAGGACTTTTAGGCCTTTAAACATGGATTTTTTAAACAAATTTTCTCAAGGACTTTTAGGCCTTTCTCAAGGACTTTTAGGCCAAATTTTCTCAAGGATTTTAGGCCAAATTTTCTCAAGGATTTTAGGCCTTTAATCGTGGATTTTTAAACAAATTTTCTCAAGGACTTTTAGGCCTTTAAACATGGATTTTTTAAACAAATTTTCTCAAGGACTTCAAGACCTTTAAAAGTGGATTTTTAAACAAATTTTCTCAAGGACTTTTAGGCCTTTAAACATGGATTTTTTAAACAAATTTTCTCAAGGACTTCAAGACCTTTAAAAGTGGATTTTTTAAACAAATTTTCTCAAGGACTTTTAGGTCTTTAATCGTGGATTTTAAACAAATTTTCTCAAGGTCTTTTAGGCCTTTAAACGTGGATTTTTTAAACAAATTTTCTCAAGGACTTCAAGATTTTTAAACGTGGATTTTTTAAACAAATTTTCTCAAAGACTTTTAGGCCTTTAAACATGGATTTTTTAAACAAATTTTCTCAAGGACTTTTAGGCTTTTAAACGTGGATTTTGTAAATAAATTTTCTCAAAGACTTTTAGGCCTTTAAACGTGGATTTTTTAAACAAATTTTCTCAAGGACTTTTAGGCCTTTAAATGTGGATTTTTAAACAAATTTTCTCAAGGACTTTTAGAACTTTAAACGTGGATTTTTTAAACAAATTTTCTCAAGGACTTTTAGAACTTTAAACGTGGATTTTTTAAACAATTTTCTCAAGGACTTTTAGAACTTTTAACATGGACTTTAAAACAAATTTTCTCAAGGACTTTTAGAACTTTTAACATGGACTTTAAAACAAATTTTCTCAAGGACTTTTAGAACTTTTAACATGGACTTTAAAACAAATTTTCTCAAGGACTTTTAGAACTTTTAACATGCACTTTAAAATAAATTTTCTCAAGGACTTTTTGATCTTTAAACGTGGATTTTTTAAATGCATATATTTTTCAAATTTCCCAAAATTCCTAATCTAAGTTTTGTGTAAAATATTGTTTAAGGTTTCCCCATTTCGAAGAACTTTATATACCACCCTTTCGTCGTAGCAAAAGGAATGACAATCGTTCGCTTTAGTATACATTTTTTCCATATAAACTGCGGGTTAAGCTTTAATAAAATATTCCCAGACGTTGTTCACTAAAAAACAACAACAACAACAAAAACAATATCGCAGGAGGCAAAAAATAATCGTTGAGCATGTTCAAAAAATTAAGGTAAAGGAATAGAAGAAATACCAAAAACAACAATAACTACAGCAATATAATCTCAAGTTGGTAAAGGCCATAGCTACTGATTTGGCTGGACGACGAACAACAACAAAAAATAAAGTCATAGCAAGTCAATTGATGTTGTTGCATAAGGAGATGAAAAGGAAATACACACATCATCATCATCGCGATGATGATCATCATCCTCAATCTGCACATCATTATTGTGGTCCTTGTCAACAGGCTTTGTCGTTGTTCCTCCACCGCGAAGAGGATGACTACAAAGGCTAATGGGGGTTGGAGGGGGTACGTACGAATGATGTCAGTATTGATGTTGATTTAAGCGTAATCCAGCTGCGCTGACGATGCTCCACATACATACAAAAGGTAGATGAGTGGTAACAGGTATGACCCCCCCCCCCCCCCCCCCCCCCCCCCCTCAATCACTACATCATAAGGAAACATACAAGCATAGATCTGAAATGACATAAAACAGTTGACAACAGCCATTGTAGAGTAGTGAGATCTTAGCTCATCAACGGATTGTCGCAGTGACGCTTGTCGTTGTCGTTATGATCATCATCGTCAACATCGTTATACTCTTGTATAACTTTTGTATGCGAGAGGATGTGTAAAAGTTTTAGGGGATAATTGGTGCTAAGAAATGTGTTTTTTTCAAAAAAAAAAAAAAAAAAAAAAAAAACTACGTTTAGAGGTCTGCAAGTCCTTGAAAAAATTAATCTTTTTTAAAAAAGTTTTTGTTTAAAAAATCCACTTTTAGAGGTGCGGAAGTCCTTAAGAAAATTTATTTAAAAAATTCACGTTCAGATGTCTGGAAGTCCTTGAGATGATTTATTTAAAAAATCTACGTTTAGAGGTGTGGAAGTCCTTGAGAAAATTTTTGTTTAAAAATTTATTTAAAAAATCCAAGTGTAGAATCTAGAAGTCCTTGAGAAAATTTATTTAAAAAATCCACGTTTAGAGGTCTGATGGTCGTTGAGAAAATTTATTTAAAAAATTCACGTTTAGAGGTCTGATGGTCGTTGAGAACATTTATTTAAGAAATCCACGTTTAGAAGTCTGACGGTCGTTGAGAAAATTTATTTAAAAAATCCACTTTTAGAGGTGCGGAAGTCCTTAAGAAAATTTATTTAAAAAATTCACGTTCAGATGTCTGGAAGTCCTTGAGATGATTTATTTAAAAAATTCACGTTTAGAGGTCTGATGGTCGTTGAGAAAATTTATTTAAGAAATCCACGTTTAGAGGTCTGATGGTCGTTGAGAAAATTTATTTAAAAAATTCACGTTTAGAGGTCTGATGGTCGTTGAGAACATTTATTTAAGAAATCCACGTTTAGAAGTCTGACGGTCGTTGAGAAAATTTATTTAAAAAATCCACGTTAAGAGGTCTGATGGTCCTTGAGAAAATTTGTTTAAAATTGTTTAAAAATCCACGTTTAAGGGTCTAGAAGTCCTTGAGAAAATGTATTTAAAAAATCCACGTTTGGAGGTCTGATGGTCCTTGGTAAAATTTGTTTAAAATTGTTTAAGGTCTGATGGTCCTTGAGAAAATGTATTTAAAAATCCACGTTTAAGGGTCTAGAAGTCCTTGAGAAAATGTATTTAAAAAATCCACGTTTAGAGGTCTGATGGTCCTTGATCAAATTTGTTTAAAATTGTTTAAAAATCCACGTTTAAGGGTCTACAAGTCCTTGAGAAAATGTATTTAAAAATCCACGTTTAGAGCTCTATCTACCCTTGAGAAAATTTATTTAAAAAATCCACGTTTAGAGCTCTATCTACCCTTGAGAAAATTTATTTAAAAAATCCACGTTTAGAGCTCTATCTACCCTTGAGAAAATTTATTTAAAAAATCCACGTTTAGAGCTCTATCTACCCTTGAGAAAATTTATTTAAAAAATCCACGTTTAGAGCTCTATCTACCCTTGAGAAAATTTATTTAAAAAATCCCGTTTAGAGCTCTATCTACCCTTGAGAAAATTTATTTAAAAAATCCACGTTTTGAGCTCTATCTACCCTTGAGAAAATTTATTTAAAAAATCCACGTTTAGAGCTCTATCTACCCTTGAGAAAATTTATTTAAAAAATCCACGTTTTGAGCTCTATCTACCCTTGAGAAAATTTATTTAAAAAATCCACGTTTAGAGCTCTATCTACCCTTGAGAAAATTTATTTAAAAAATCCACGTTTAGAGCTCTATCTACCCTTGAGAAAATTTATTTAAAAAATCCACGTTTAGAGCTCTATCTACCCTTGAGAAAATTTATTTAAAAAATCCACGTTTAGAGCTCTATCTACCCTTGAGAAAATTTATTTAAAAAATCCACGTTTTGAGCTCTATCTACCCTTGAGAAAATTTATTTAAAAAATCCACGTTTAGAGCTCTATCTACCCTTGAGAAAATTTATTTAAAAAATCCACGTTTAGAGCTCTATCTACCCTTGAGAAAATTTATTTAAAAAATCCACGTTTTGAGCTCTATCTACCCTTGAGAAAATTTATTTAAAAAATCCACGTTTAGAGCTCTATCTACCCTTGAGAAAATTTATTTAAAAAATCCACTTTTTGAGCTCTATCTACCCTTGAGAAAATTTATTTAAAAAATCCACGTTTAGAGCTCTATCTACCCTTGAGAAAATTTATTTAAAAAATCCACGTTTAGAGCTCTATCTACCCTTGAGAAAATTTGTTTAAAAAATCCACGTTTAGAGCTCTATCTACCCTTGAGAAAATTTGTTTAAAAAATCCACGTTTAGAGTTCTATCTACCCTTGAGAAAATTTATTTAAAAAATCCACGTTTAGAGCTCTATCTACCCTTGAGAAAATTTATTTAAAAAATCCACGTTTAGAGCTCTATCTACCCTTGAGAAAATTTATTTAAAAAATCCACGTTTAGAGCTCTATCTACCCTTGAGAAAATGTATTTAAAAAATCCACGTTTTGAGCTCTATCTACCCTTGAGAAAATTTATTCAAAAAATCCACGTTTAGAGCTCTATCTACCCTTGAGAAAATTTATTTAAAAAATCCACGTTTTGAGCTCTATCTACCCTTGAGAAAATTTATTTAAAAAATCCACGTTTAGAGCTCTATCTACCCTTGAGAAAATTTATTTAAAAAATCCACGTTTAGAGCTCTATCTACCCTTGAGAAAATTTATTTAAAAAATCCACGTTTAGAGCTCTATCTACCCTTGAGAAAATTTATTTAAAAAATCCACGTTTAGAGCTCTATCTACGCTTGAGACAATTTACTTAAAAAATCCACGTTTAGATCTCTATCTACCCTTGAGAAAATTTATTTAAAAAATCCACGTTTAGAGCTCTATCTACCCTTGAGAAAATTTGTTTAATAAAGCCACGATTAGAGCTCTGATGGTCCTTGAGAATATTTGTTTAAAAAATCCACGTTTAGAGGTCTGATGGTCCTTGAGAAAATTTGTTTAAAAATCCAGGTTTATAGGTCTGACAGTCCTTTTTTTCTTTTGTTTAAAAATTCCACGTTTTGAGGTCTGAGAGATCTTTATAATATATTTTTATTGGACTCCTCGCATTCGATGAAGGACCATCGGAAGAAATTCCATCCCGACAAGAACACATTGTTGCTTTTGTTCAGGGCCGAATAAAACAAAGCTTATAAGCCGCCTTCGTAAATGACATTACCAACATTGTCAACTGTTTGGCGGTCAAGCAAATGTTGTTGGTTTTGTTGTTATTGCTTTATCTCGTTTTGTGACGGCTCAAGTTTTATTCTCATACCAGTTGTTGTTGTTGTTGATGCAACGTTTTTCGTACATTATTTTGAAAAGCAATGAATAAATGCCGAAAATTTTACACATGCGTATGGCCGAACAATTCCATGGCTCCTGAGGAGGGAAAGAGAGGGGCAGATATACAGGTCTTGGTGTTGTTGTTGTTGTCAAATTGAATTTCCTTGAGGTATGTTTAAACAACACTTAATTTCAATTGTAATTGTTGCGGAAACTTTGTCAACTGTGGGACTGGCCAACCAACCCGCCCTGGCACTATAGTCGCCGTCATCGCCACTGAATAGTCATCATCTCCTAATTAAATGAGAATTTTCATGTGAATTCAATGGGAATTCTTTTCGTTTAATCGCTTCGCCTGGGAATTTTTCTTTTGGTCTTTGTTGTTGTGGTGGCAAACGAAAGCGAGAAAAGAAAATTTCTATAATTGCTCGGATTCGAATTCTTTGTAGAGGAGAAATTAAAAGTTTAAAAAAAAAAATAATAATTGCTGAAAGCACATTCTAATGAGGCAGCTGGAAACCACAGCCGTCAAAGCAATGACATTGTTGTTGAATTTAAATATTTGTCCGTATTCATTTTCATTTGATTTGAAAAAAAAAAGAAAATATTTAAATTCCTACCATGACAGGGAAAAATTATATAATGTTTGCAAGGATCAGTATGTATATTACGGACTGACTATACGATACTCTACACCACTAAGCGTATTTAGTAGAGCTGCCGTAACAAAAAAATTTATATTGAAAATTTATGTGAAGTAGATCATACCAAATATGAACCTTATTTGAATACGTATCATGGTAGCCACAATTTGGAAACTATATCCAACTCTCAATCCATTTTCAATAAATTTAACTGAGGCTTTTGTACCTCTAGTACCAAATAAAATTTCTGTACAGGGTTTTCCCATATTCGACGGACCCATGTTTTTTTCGATGACTCTTTGGGCCCATTCCAATCGACGAGGCTTGTCCGCAGGCAACATTCTTTGCGTCAATTGAATTTTGTACGGGAACAAATGCAAATCAATGCGAATAATCCGTTGTAAAGTGGACCGAGCCATGCCCAACTGCTGAGAACGGCGTTTTTGGGATGTTCTTGGGGACCTCTCAACACTGGCTCGTACTGCAGCGATATTCTCGGCCGATCCCCTTGGTCGACTTGTATATGGCTTCTTCGGATTAGAAAGAGCCTTACCAGTCGAAAATGTTTCGTATAAACGCTTAATGGTGTTCTCAGAAGGCACACTTCTCACATTTTTTAATGTTTTAAAAGCACGTTGAGTTTTCACAATTTTCAATTATTTCAGAGCGTTCGCGTGGTGTGTATTGGTTCATGGTAAAAATCTGCTTGGACTGACGCTTCAAACGCGGTATGTCATTAAGCGATGTGACATCTCTGTCAAAAGTTATGGCGTTGCCAGATGGGTCCGCCGAATATTGGCAACCCTGTATAGTGCATGCCGGACCGAGTGTCATTAAACGCAAAAATTTGGTTGAATCTGAAATAATCTATCCAATTTGGGCTGACATTAGACATAAGGTGGACAATATCTGTAACTTCGGATGAAGATGTATATCGAAGGCATACATATTAAAATCTGAACTCGATCTGGAAAAAATTTGACAGAGGTATTTGTGGGCTGTATCTGATAACTGGTACCAAATATTATTATTCTGGAGGGCATATTATGTATGTGAGGGACTTTAGCACCAAATCGGATGAAAGATATATATGAGAGCTATGGCTATATCTGAACCGATTTTCACAAAATTTGATGTACTTGCTTCTAGACTGAATTCGGTCGGATGTGCCAAACTTCAGGTCATTTCGACTTATATTGGCCATTTGGTGCACAATTAACCCGAAATCGGTTTAAGATATACAGGGTGAGATGAAAAAACTGCAACCAACTTCAGAATGCTGTCATTTCTAAGCCACTCGTCCGACAGCTGTTAAAATTATTTCAGTGACAGCTCATTATATTGTTTACAAGCGTACAAAAGCATTTTGGTGAGAATTTTCCACAACAAAGGTTATTCGTAGTGGAATTCAAGCGTAATAGTGTGATTTCTTTATATTTGGCTGGAAAACCTGAATTGGCTATGGTTAGAGCACTCCAGCCTTTAAATGTGTATCTCGTACCATCGCTCATTACCGTGATACTGGTAGCGTAGCCCGACGTCAAGGAAGTGGACGGAAGAAAACAGCAACATCAGCAGAAATGGTTCGAAAAGCAAAGAAGCGACTTGATCAAAACCCGCGTCGTTTTGGCCAAAAAATGGCTTATGAGCTGAACATATCGCAATATTCCATTTGGCAAATATTGTAAAATGAGCTCGGGGTAAAGCCATTGAAATTCCAAAAAGTGCAAGAACTTACACCGCAACAGAAAGAAAATAGACTCAAAAAAGCTAAAGAGTTGCTTCGCTTGGCCGAAAGTGGTGAACTGCCGATTTTGGTTTTCTCCGATCAGAAAACATTTGTTGTCCAGCAGTTTGTAAAAAAGGGCAAACAAAATGATCGTGTTTACTTGCCAAAGAGGTCAATTGAAAATGTGCACCTTCGGTTGGCCACCAGAACTCAAGCGCCGGCCATGGTGATGATGTGGGCCCCCATAACAGCCGATGGTCGCTCTCCGCTCGTATTAATCGACCGTGGCATCAGAATAAATGCCGAATGTAATCGCGAAAATATTCTGGAGGGTGTATTAAAGGCTTGGGCATGCAAACATTTTGGCCGCAGACCTTGGACATTTCAAAAGGACTCAGCACCATCGCACTCAGCACGCGCCACCCAAGAATGATTACAAAATGAGGTCCCTCGCTTCATTTCCAGCGCACAATGGCCACCAAAATCTCCGGATACCAATCCATTGGAGTATTGTGTCTGGAGTATTTTGGAAAGTCAGGTTGGCTCTAAAAAATTCCAAAGTGTCGATCACCTCAAGCAAGCGCTTCACCGGGAATGGGCCAATATACCACAGAGCAACATTCGGGCAACGTGTGATGGTTTTATTGGCGTTTTGAAGGCCATAATTGGTGCCAAAGGTGACCAATTCGAACTCTAAACTTATTCTAAAATTTAATACTATTTCCGACATTTGTTGCTTTCATTCAATAAAATTTATAAAAAAATATGTAAAGATCATGGCGTTTGACTTTGTTGCAGCTTTTTTATCTCACCCTATATATTTACCCAATACCAAATATGGTACTATTTTATACTTTTGCACTTGGGTATGGGAATGTATACCCATCTCTTTATCACAAACCTACCCCCAACAGGCATCCCAATACAAAATTTCAAAATTCCAGCTTCGTCCGTTCAGCCTTAACGAAATTATACCAAAATTTAGTACCGTTTAGTACACTTAAGTACAATATTTCATAACTACCTACATCATACAGTCCAATGAAATCTTATTTCCAAATTTCAAGATTTCATCTCTTGCGGCTTATCCAAAATTTAAATTGTACCAAATTTAGTACCATTTTTTACACATAAGTACGAATTTTCAAAACTGCCTAAATACATCAATTCTACAATGCAATAGTAATTTTATTTCCAAATTTCAGGATTCTACCTCGATTGTTTCTCCCAAAATTTAAATTGTGCTAAATTTAGTACCATGTAGTACAAATAAGTACGAGTTTCCAAAATTACCTAGATTCCTCAGTCCGAGAATGCATCCACCGCACCCAAATATAAATTTTACCAAATTTAGTGTCATTTGGTGCACATAAGTACACATTTCGAAAACTTTCTCCATATCCCAATACTACACTCCGCACAATAATGTTAATTTCAAAAATCAAGATTTCAGCTCCATCCGTTCCTCCAAATTCAAATTGTACTAAACTTTGTAACGTTCAGTACTTTTCTTATACATAAGCATGGATCCCCAATCTACTTCCTTCATTATACGAAATAATAGCTAATGTAGTACTTTTTTAGTACTTTTCGTACACTTATAGTGCGAATTTCCAAAAACCCTTTAGTACATCCATCCTACACTCCCTCAATGACCCTCATTCCAAATTTACGAATTCTGGCTGTACTGCTTCGTAAAATACAAAGGATGTCATATTTAGTACCTTTTAGTACTTTTCGTACCGTTCTAGTAAGATTTTCCAAAAGCCCAGCCTTATCTGACCCCTTCGTACCAAGAGTAATCCTCTCCCACTGTAAGTCTTAACAGGGTCTTAAGGACATTTCTTCAAATTCTATTTAACGAACATCCATTCCTAAGAAAATTGTATCATGGATTTTTTTTACCCCTCCCCCATAGTATGGAAGGTATACTGAGTTTGTACTTCCGCTTGTAACACCTCAAAATATTCATTTTAGGCCCAACAAATTACATATATTCTTGATCAGCATAAAATTCTATGTCGATTTAGCGAAGTCCGTCTATCCGTCTGTGGAAATCACTCTAGCTTCCGAACGAAACGAAGTAGGTTGATAAAATTTTATTCAAATGTTTATTATATCTGCAGGACTTATTATTATTGAAAATTCGTATCATTTTATTATTATTATTAAGTTCGTAATAGATAACACAGCCTATGACAGAAAATTGTGAAGGTCCACGTCTTGGTATAGCCCCCATGTAACGGCACCTACCAATATTAAGTATTTTGTTTATTTTTAGTGACATTATTCACCGGCGTTGTTTCAAATTTAGTATTTGAAGTTCGTGACGGATGCTACAGCCTATGACAGAAAATTGTCTGTGCATGTGCACGTCTTCTTAAAGCCCCCATATAACGGAATCTCCCGATATTCGGTATTTTGATGATTTTAGCGACATTTTTTTTCACCGGAATTGTTTCAAATTTGGTATTTGAAGTTCGTAATGGATACAACAGCCTATGACATAAAATTGTCTCTGCAGGTCCACGTCTTCGTATAGCCCCCATATAACGTTACCTCCCGATATTCGGTATTTTGATGACATTAGCTACTATATTCACCGAAATTGTTTGAAATTTCGTATTTGAAATTCCCGGTAGGTACAACAACCTGTAAATTGTCTATGCATGTCCAGGTCTTCGTATAGCTCCGATATAACGGTACCTCCCGCTAATCGGTATTTTGATGATTTTGCCTACGTTATTCACCGATTTTTTTCAAGTTTCGTATTTGAATATTGTAATGGCTTATGACAAAAGTTGCCTATGCAGTTATACGTCGTCGTATAAACCCTTATATAACGGCTACATTCGGTATTTTTAAGATCTTAACAGTGCTTTTCGTTTTTTCTTATGATTTAGGATTAGGATTTTTTTTAGGATAATAACTTATTTTCCAAGGACCATGTGGATTTTTGAATATTTTATTTTAAGGACTATCAGACATTCTTACTATTTTAATTACCATTCCTTGGAATCATCAAACACAACCAACCAAAACCACAAACAGTCAATAAAATTTAATTTCCTCAAGTTTTTTTTAACCGAAGTGGAAGTATACAAAAAAATGGTCTTCTCTCTGGCAAATGAAAATATTCCTCCCGATTCAGTGGCTCGTAAATAACAATTTTTTGTGGTTCAGATTTCGTCCCTATTTTCCTTCATCTTTTTTTCTTTGGCGGTTTTCAGGAGGCAAAAATAACATAGAATTCTAGGCATAAATGGTCATGTTGTGTGTTAAAAACCACAACAACAAAAACGTTGTGGATGTATTTTTTTGTCTCCTCAGTTCGTATTCTAGGTCTGAACAATGACTTGCTTTATATTTCCACTCGATTGTTTTGTTTTTGTTCGCCGTTGGTTGTACAAGCTATTTGGCGGGGGACACCCTGTGGGTTTTTTTGGTTTACCTCACCGGCGAGCTGTGTGCAAATCAATCAGTTTATGGCAGATCCTCATCGTAACCGACGATCTTCATCGGCATCTCGCCTCATCGTTACAATGGTGTAACTCGTTTATGAGCTCATTAAAATTTTAACAGCATTTTTGTAGGGATTCTGTGTCTCTTTCATCATGTGCTTTGGGGTCCTCTTTTTCCTATCCTTATGCCATTGTAAGACTCCGTTTTTTTGGGAAATAAAAAAAACACGGCCATAAAGGTTTTGTGGTTGCTGCTGCTTGTGTTGTGCGACCAGCCACCGTCCCACAACTGTTCGACATTGTTCGCCTTTGTTTGTGTGGACCAAACCGAAGCCATTAAATTTGACTATTGCCTGACGTATTGTTGTTCAATGGCCAAGTGGACTTTAAGGTAACACTTTTTCCTACTTCGAAGTCAGGCCAGTCATTCTTTCATTCGTTAATGAACAAATTTGCCACGGACAATTAGTTAATTTAATCGCCATAAATGTTAATGAAATAGGGATAGAAAAGAAGAAGAAGAAGATGAAGAAAAGGAAATTTTGTGGGAATGAATGGCCATAAAGTTGTAGTTCCAGTGAAATAGGATACCAAATAATACGATATCAGTTGGGCAGGGAGATGAGGTGTAGTAAAATTAAATGTAGGAGAAATTTGGATTAAATCGTCTGTAATGGGAGGAAAGGATAGAAAGGAGGGGAGATTAGCTCTACATAAATTTATACAGCCCCTTTCAGAAATGATTAATTTAATAAAAAAGCTATTGCATTATCTATTGCCATATCTTTTCTCCCTTTAAATATAGGAAAAAAATTCAAGAACCGAAAGGGCTAGAATCACAATTGGAACGTCATTCAAGTTTTTTTTTTCAAGAAACACTAAAACTTCAAATTCAGACTTTTAATAACCATTTATTTTAAATATTTTGCAAGCGATTTTTAGGAGTATTTTTTCAGAAGCCCACAAACGGGTAGTTTAGCCTGTTATTAAAGGGTTATAAAAGCTACAATCATGGACTTTTAAGAAGGGCCTACAGAGTAACAAATTCAATCAATAAATGTGGATTTTAGGAGCATTTTGGGTCCATTTTCCGCCCAGTTGGCGGAAAATCCCGACATCATTTTTTCGGGGGGAAATCAATACTTCTCGAGATAAAGGGTTTCAAAGTTGCAAAATAAATGAAATAACAGCTTCAAAATAATAGATATAACAGCTCAAACAGGTACCTTTTTGTATCCTGATAACAACAGTAAAACCTTTTTTGGGAGGTAGGTCAAATTTAAAAAATATATTAATAAAAAATATTAAATTTAGGTAAAGTTGGGTTTGAGAAGTTTGATTAAATCTAAAAATAGCTTCTTTTGGGAAATATTAAAAAAAATGAGAGTAAAAATATTAGATACTGGTCTGAAACTTTTAGCAAAACATAGTCTTATAATGATCACGTTTATACCCTCAGCCAAATGGCTAGAGATACGGCCAAAACGCGCCGCATCGAAATAATGGTATCTTTCTCGCTCTAGGTCTCTTTGGACCAAATCCGTTTCAGGACATTTGGAGTCGACATAGCATTGTGCGACCGTCCATCCGTATACCTGTCTGGTTGCCTGGTGCGCACGATAACTCTATCCCACTTGTTCCAAACTTGGTACATCGTAATATTATTATCAAACTTTGATCGAGTTCGGAGATGGGCAATATCGGTTAACACCTTCTGCTACCTCCCCAACAAAAGATCGAAATTTTCAAAATAAATATTTTGCTGCACAGAAAGAAAAAGGATAGTCCGATTTTTCTCCAACTTTGCAAATCCTAATATTTCCATCAGTGCTGGGTCAGGTGTGAAAATGGACAATGTCGGTCCACTCCATCAAGTTCGATCAGAATATTTTTATTAACACAAGGTCTGGTATTTCTTCTGGTACCTCTCCCAAAAAGGGTGAAAATTTTGCATACCCATGAAGCTCATAAAACGCTATATTATCATCCGGTTCCATTAAGACTGTTATAAAGATGATGATCAGACAAGATCTGTTATAAAGATGATAGAGATCGGAACATTCATTTTGGTACTTCCACCACAAAGGACCAAAATGTTATATAACCAAAACGATTATAAAATCCAATATAAGCATCCGATTCTCTTCATATGTCGCACATCCACAATTTTGACGTAGACAATTATTATAGAGTGCATGATATCACTTCGGGAATATTTAAAATATTTAAAAAATATATATCGGAACCGCGTTCCACCAAATCCCGAAATGCACTTAATTTTGGCTGATAGAAGCCATTTTTTGCACAATAAACCTGGAAAACGGATTAAGGATATTTATGGGAGCTATATTCAAATAGTCGCCGGTCTTGATAAAATTAGGCAAAGGTATTTTCGTGATCTGGCGTAGGGTATGAATATAAAGTTTGGTCGGTCGAACCTTTAATATCCTCAACCATTTCAAAGGAATTTGCAAATTTCAAAAAAAAGTTATAATAATAAAAAATAAAAATAAATAAATAAAATAGCTGTAATTTCGGCCAGACCGACCTTTGAATACCCTCCACCATGTGGAACGAATTTGGTAATTTTCAAAAAAAAAAAACAATAAATAAATAAATAAAATCCGTTAAAAATTCTGTTAAAATCTTAAAAATACCGATTGTAGCCGTTGTATTAGGGTCTATACGACGACGTGGACCTGCATTTGCAACATTTGTCATAAGCCATTACAATATTCAAATTTAAACTTGAAAAAAATTGGTTAATAATGTCGCTAAAATCATCAAACTACCGAATATCTGGAGGTACCGTTATATGGAGGCTATACGAAGACGCACAGACAATTATCTGTCATAGGCTGTACTATCCACTACGAACTTCAAATACCAAAGTTGAAACATTTCCGGTGAATAACGTCGCTAAAATCATCAAAATACCGAATATCGAGAGGTACCGTTTTAAGGGAGCTATACGAAGACGTGAACCTGCACAGACTATTTTCTGTCATAGGCTATACTATCCATTACGAACTTCAAATACCAAATTTGAAATATTTCCGGTGAAAAAAATCACCAAAATACCGAATACCGGGAGGTACCGTTATATAGGGGTTATACGAAGACATGGACCTGCACTTAGGCTGTACTATCCAATGCGAACTTCAAATACCAAATTTAAAACATTTGCGGTGAATAATGTCGCTAAAATCATCAAAAAACCGAATATCGGGAGGTACCGCTATATGGAGGCTATACCAAAAACGTGGACCTACATAGACCATTTGAAATATCAAAAGTCCTGCAGTCACTTTTGGGTAAAATTTTATCAACCTACTTCATTTCGTTCGGAAGCTAGAGCGATTTCCACAGACGTACAGAGGAACAGACGGATGGACATCGCTAAATCGACATAGAATTTTATGCTGATCAAGAATATATATACTTTGTGGGGTTTTAAATCTTTATTTCGAGGTGTTATAAACGGAATGACAAACTATGGTTGTTGAAAAATAAGTTTGTTGAAAGTTGAAAAATACTTCTAAAGTCATAAATATATCGAATATAGGGAGTTACTATTATGTAGACAATTTCCTGTCACAGACGGTAGTACCCATTAGAAACTTCAAATAGGAAATTTGATGCAATTCCAATGAATTATGTCGCTAAAATCTTCAAAACACCAAATGTAGGATGTACCATTATATGTGGGCTTAGCGAAGACCTGGACCTGGACCTGCACAGACAATTTCTTGTCATAGGCTGTAGTACCCATTAAAAACTTCAAAATACGAATTTAGAAAAAATTACGGGGGATAATATCGCCAAAATCATCAAAATACCGAATATAGGAAGGCCCCGTTATATTGTGGGCTATAGGAAGAAGTAGACCTGTTAGGGTAATTTTCTGTCATAGGTTGTGGTACCCATTAGGAACTTCAAATTGCAAATTTCAAACATTTCTGGTGAAAAGTTTGGCACAAATCATGAAAATACCGAATATTTGGTGGTACAGTTATATGGGTTCTTTGTCAAAACTTAGACCTACATTGACAGTTATTGGCAAGGGTGTTTCTTATATAATGGGAACATATGTATTCAACTCGAAGCGAATTCAGGTAAAAATTATGATTAAAACTCCCAAAAACCTTAAGTCTACCGGCACAGTTATATGGGCGCTATACCAAAACGGGGACTAAATAACGCATTTTCAATACCAAAAGTCTAACAGAACAAACACACATCTGAGAAAAATTTTATCAGCCCACTTCATTTCATTCGGAAACTAGAGTGATTACCACAGGCGGACAGACAGGCATATGGACGGAGATCGCTAAAGCGATATAGAATTGTATGCCGATCAAGAATATTTATACCTTGTGGTATCTAAAATGTATATTTCGACGTGTTATAATGGTGGAGGGTATAATATGGGTCAAATTCGAAGGAAGATTTGATTAGAATCCTTTAATAGCCATAACCAATCGATACTCCAGAGCTATACACAAAATGCTAATAATTTTCAATATCGAAGATTTTGGTTTTTTTTTTTGTGAATTATTAATATCTAAGCTTGATTTCAAAACTCCAAGTTAAATAATGTCTTCGGCTACCTATTTGGAACCCTCGTTTTCAGTTAAGTTTTTTGGTAAATATAACCCCAATTTATGGCTTTGATCAATACCACCCAACCACTCTTGTTGGTAGCTGTTCGAATCTCTCATCAGATAACAATTAGAGAAATATTTTTATTGCAGCAACACCAACATGGCAAATATTTAACATAAAATGTCCCCCCCCCAATAATATGACCACGGACAATGAATGGCAATGCGAAGTGACCCAGCGTCATTGGGGATAATAAAAACTAGCCAACAACAGCAGCAACAACAACATATAATAAAACTAAAACAACAGTAAAGACAACAATTACAGAGTAAAAACCAATAGCAGCTACAGCAACAACAACTACAATAAACAAGAACAATGACCAAAAACATTAACAGAGGCTAAGAAGAATGTACCGCTTCGTGTAATCAGCTACCAAAAACAAAACAATAAAACAAAGAATGAAAAAGAATTAAAGTCAAACTAACAAAAACACCAAAGAACGCCATCCATTGGTAGCAACGACAACAACAACAACATCAACAATGTAATTGTTCAAAGGCAATAAAAAGCGCCACAAGAACAACAGAAACAATGACAAAAATATGGGCTATTTACGGTCATATGAATTTATGTAAAACTTAAGAGGGGCAAATTCGACAGAGAGAGAGAGAGAGAGAGAGAGTGAGATCAGCGGGATTCGGGGAAACGAAGAGTGGCCATTGCCAAGACAACAACTGCCGAAAAATATATGTAAACATTGAATGACCTTCGAGAATTAAAACAAAAAAAAAAAAAAAAATGGAAATAAAAAACTGCCAAGCATAATCATACATTTTAGTCGCTGTTTTGGCTGGTGTCCATCGATGACTTGAAAGTTGCATACCACAGAGGGTAGTGAAGGCAGACAATGCTAAAAGTAGCAATAACAACAACGTCAGCCTCAAGAAAATTAACAAATTCAATAGCAATGGAGACCAGCTATTAAAATACAAAACATATTTTCATTTGCTGACCTGATACGAATAGTTGTGTTTAGCATAGCAAACAACGCTACAAATTTTATCTGGGGCGGTCAAGGACCATAGTCCGGTTGGGGAAAAAATTACATTTTAGGCGGATGCTATGAACCCATTCCCATACCCTAAATATCATGGTGCTCTCAGACCAGAATCCTTTGTGTTTCTTCTTATAGACAGAGTTACGACTTGACGCTTTGTGGAAGATGTACCGGAAGAAGTCAACCGATCTAATATATTTTCTCACCTTTCCTAAGCAGATTCAAATATTAACTCGTGTAAAGTTTGAGCCAAATTGTATATATGTTTTGCTTTACGTTGACAATTGTAATTTTTTTTGGGGAGGTGGGGGGGGGGGTGGGTTTTGTAGGTGTGGTCGTAAACAAAAGAAGTGGATCCACTTCCGAACTCGATGGATAGAATTCGATATACATAATACAGTGTAACAAATGTAAAGGAAATCGGGTAGGAAATACCGATACATAAACAGTCTAAATTTCTAAATACATGTAGTGTCAAACATTTTTGCCCACAGCTGTATATAACTATGGTACCTCACAATATTAGCTCAAAAAAAATTAAATAAATCTATGATTTATAAGCTGTGAAGGATTCTTGAAAATTGAAGATTGATATACCAGGAAGATCCTTAAAAAATATGTTGAAAATCTACCTGAAAGGCATTGAATATCCCAAATAATATTTAAAAACACGGTTCTTGACCCAAAAATCTTTCAAAATATAGATATAAATTCAATATTGTTTATGGCTAGGAAGTCAATGGAAATATATTTTTTAAAACCCGGTTGTTGCCGGTTATTCCTTAGCAAATATTCTTAAAAAAAATCAAGCTTTAGAAAGCCAGGATATTTTCGAAAAATCCTCGATTCTTGCCTGAAAATATAAGCAAATTATATATTTTATATCCATAACTGTTAGTCATTAAGCCCTTGAAAATGTTGTAAAAACCCCACTATTTTTGGTCTGGCAGAATTTGAAAATTACTTTTTAAAAACATTAGCTAAAAAAGGTCTTGAAAATATTGAAGAAAAAAGCACAATGTCCATGAAAATATTTTTTTTAAAATTCGAAATATATATATATATATATATATATATATATATATATATATATATATATATATATATATATATATATATATATATACCCGGGAAGTCTTAGAATAATATTTTTAAAAAATTAAAGAATATTGGCCATTGACCTGCTTGACATTTTTTTAAATATAAATATATATAATTGTCCACAATTCTAGTGTGAAATTTTGTATATTGATTTGAAAATTCCAATATTTTCATTGCAGAGAAATTTGCAAGGAATAATTTTAAAAGTTTCAAACATTTTCGCCAAATCGCCCTTGAAACATTTTTAAAAAATTCATTATTTATTGGCTTTATAAGGAAATTTTTAAAAATATTTTAAAATAGATCTATATATTTTTTGACTTTGCGATTTTTTCCCAATTGGTCTTTCCAAAATATGTTTTTTTTTTAAATCCACACATTTTCGTTATAAAGCCCTTGACAACATTTCGATGCCTTTTTTGGGAAGTCATTGAAAAATACAGGGTGAGATGAAAAAACTGCAACCATTTTCAGACTGCTGTCATTTCTAAGCCACTCGTCCGACAGCTATTAAAATTATTCCAGTGCCAGCTCATTATATTGTTTACAAGCGTACAAAAGCATTTTGGTGTGAAAAAGTTATACGTGATGGAATTCAAGCAAGATAGTGTGATTTCTTTATATTTGGCTGGAAAGCCACAAATGGCTATCGTTCGAGCACTCCAGCATTTAAATGTGAATAAATCTTTTGTGTCTCTTACCATCGCTCGTTACCATGATACTGGTAGCGTAGCCCGACGTCAAGGAAGTGGACGGAAGAAAAGAGCAACATCAGCAGAAATGGTTCGAAAAGTAAAGAAGCGACTTGATCGAAAACCCGTGTCGCAGTAGCCCAAAAATGGCTCGTAATCTGAACATATCGCAATATTCCATTCAGAAAATATTGAAAAATGAACTCGGGGTACAGCCATTGAAATTTGCAAAAAGTGCAAGAACTTACACCTCAACAGAAAGAAAATAGACTCAAAAGAGCTAAAGAGTTGCTCCGATTGGCCAAAAGTTGTGAACTGCCGAATTTGGTTTTCTCCGATGAGAAAACATTCGTTGTCCAGCAGTTTGTAAACAAAGGCAAACAAAATGATCGTGTTTACTTGTCAAAGAGGTCAGCTGAAAATGTGCACCTTCGGTTGGCCACCAGAACTCAAGCGCCGGCCATGGTGATGGTGTGAGCCGCCGTAACAGCCGATGGTCGCTCTCCGCTCGTATTAATCGATCGTGGAATCAGAATATATGTCGAATATTATAGCGAAAATATTCTGGAGGGGGTATTAAAGCCTTGGGCACGCAAACATTTTGGCCGCAGAACTTGGACATTCCAATAGGACTCAGCATCATCGCACTTAACACGCGCCACCCAAGAATGGTTACAAAATGAGGTTCCTCGCTTCATTTCCAGTGCACAATGATCACCAAAATCTTCGGATACCAATCCGTTGGACCATTGTGTCTGGAGTATTTTGGAAAGCAAGGTTGGCACTAAAAAATATCAAAGTGTAGATCACCTCAAGCAAGCGCTTCGTCGGGAATGGGCCAAAATACCGTAGAACAACATTTAGGCAGCGTGTGACGGTTTCATTGGTCGTTTGAAGGCCATAATTCGTGCCAAAGGTGACCAATTCGAACATATCGAAACTTATTCTAAAATTTGATGCTATTTCCGACATTTTTTGCTTTGATTTAATAAAATTTAAAAACAAAAAATGCAAAAATTATGTCACTTGATTTTGTTGCAGTTTTTTTTTTCTCACCCTTTATATGAAGCAGATCCAATATGCTGGTCTGGAAAAATATAAAAATCATAATTTTTGACCGAGAAGTCTTCGAACATTTTTCTTTAAAACACACAACTTTGTTGCATAGGAGGTCCTTGAAAATATTTTAATCAAGCCAAGACTCTTCATCAGGATATACCTGAAAATACTTTAAAAATAGACGCTTGTTGACTTAGAAGTCCTAAAAAAATATTCACATCTTTCATCAGATATATTTTTTAGAAATTCAAGAATTTTTTAATGGAAATTCTTGAAAAATATATTAAAAGATCTACGATTCTATTCCATGAAGTCTTTGAAAAATTTTCCATGATTGCAATTTTCTCTAACAGGAAGTCCTTGAAAAATATATTTCAAAATCCACGATTGCTGTCCAGGAAATTCTGCAAACAGTTTTAAGAATTCCCGGTTTTGTGACAAAATATCCTGGACAAATATTTTTAAAAAAGTCTACAACTCTTGGGTTAGGAACACTTCAAAATTTTAAAAAAATTAACGATTCGTAGCCGGAAAATCCTCAAACAATAATTTTTAGTTAAATCAATTTTTTGAGTCAGGAAGTCCTTGAAAAGCACTTAAAAAAATTCCAACATTATTGGCTGAAAATATTCGGAAATAATTTACGATTTTTAGCCATGGAGACCTTGAAAAATAATATAAAAAATCCACGGTCCAAGTCTTGGAAAAACAATTTTTAAATAATTTTTGATCAGCAAATCATTAAAAATCGCTTTGAAAATCCATTTTATATTAAAACAGTTTTTTTAAAAACTCCGTACTTCTGATAAATAATTTTTTTTATAATATGAATCTGAATGATGTATATTGGAGCTATATGCAAATCTGAACCGATCGCAATAACATTTAGCAAAGGTATTTCTGACCTGTATTTGATATATTTTCCCACATATCGTTGTTACAGAGTGAATATTGCGGCAAAAATAATAAATCGGCTGAACAGTATATATGGGAGCTATAGCTATATCTGATCCGATTTCCATCAAATTAGGCATACTTATTTTCAGGCCTAATTTGGTTGCATGTGCAAAATTCCATACTATTCGGGTTGATATTACACGTTTGGTGCACATTAAAAGGCAAATCAGACGAAGATATATATGGGAGCTATATCTACATTTTTACCGAATATTTCCAATTTCAATAGGGTTCGTCTTTGGGTCAAACAAATGATTTGTGCAAAACTTCATCTGGATCGGGCAATAAATGCGACCTTTGTAAATGTAAAAAGACATAATACCCTAATCATATTGTGGTGTAGGGAATAAAAATAAGACCTCTAGCTCTTTTCCATCACTCAACATCAATTGTACCACATTTAGCACTTTTAGTACGAATTTCCAAAAATCACTTTTTGTACCATTTAGAAATTATAGACCGGGTTGGGCGATTATGACTTTGATCCATTCCATAAGCAATGTCATACTAATCATACCCACAACTGATTTCTCTGCTCCCTCAGATTCCCAAAACGAAAGACTTAAGAGAGCAACGTGAATTTGACAATTCATACTTCGATATAAAATGATGATGGTATTATAAACAATTATTTATTGCTTTCTGTTATTTACTATGATGGCGTCTGATGTGGCGGTTGATTTGAATGGCTGGCCGGGCGAATGATTGGCCTGTTGCCTGGCTGCCTGACTATAGCCAACTTGTTAGAGATTGTGAGCATTCTCCATGTATGGCATTGGCATATTATCATATTTGTGAGCGAGTGTGTCCATGTAATTTGGATGTTATGTATGTGGCACCATCAAGGTGTCCATCATTTATTTGCTGGCGAGTCAGAGAACAACAAAAATTTGCATTTTATTTCAAAATCTCTGGCAAACAACCCGGTGAGCTTTTGAGTTTGTCATACGGATGATGGTGGTGGTTGTTTCGGAGATTGTTTTAATTTTTCCTCAAACAATGGCTTGTTCGTTCAACAGATCTATGTGACATTTTGAGGAATCTAACATTCCTTTTTGTAACTCTCTCCCCTCCCGCTCCTCATATCTTTTGGTGAAGAACAAGCAATCTTAGAAAAAATACAAGCAACAAAATGTTATGTTTTAGTTTTGTATCACTGACTGCATTTAAAATAGTTTTGTCAGTCATTGTCCCGGAGAATTAGAAAGACACCCAGAAAGTCCGGAGCTGAGAGAACAGCAAATGGAGAAAAAACAAAATGATATTAGAAACAATGAAATCAGCTACAAGAAAAACGGTTATAAATTTCATGTAAATAATGGATGATGGGTATGATGATGGCTGGAAGGGGGAGAAGAAATGGGGGTGGTATAAAAATGTAATGAAATAAATTACGGATTGAGTGAGAATAATTTTCCAAAAACTAAGAGACCATCAAGGACTAAAAGGCCATCAAAAGTGGATTTTTTAAACAATATTGTTTCAAGGATAAAAGGCCATCAAACGTTGATTTTTTAAAGAATATTTTTCCAAGGACCGTCAGATCAATATACGTGGATTTTTTAGAATTTTCTTCAAGGACTAAAAGGCCATCAAACGTTGATTTTTTAAAGAATGTTTTTTCAAGGACTAAACGGACATCAAACGTGGATTTTTTAAAGAATATTTTTTCAAGGACTAAAATCACATCAAACGTGGATTTTTTTAAAGAATATTTTTTGAAGGACTTAAAGGCCATCAGACGTGGATTTTTAAAGAATATTTTTAAGGACTTTCAATGCTCTAAATGTGGATTTTTTAAAGAATATTTTTTCAAGGACTAAAATGCCATCAAACGTGGATTTTTTAAAGACGGGGGATTTTTTAAACAATATTTTTTCAAGGACTTTTAAGCCTCTAGACGTGGATTTTTTAAAGAATATTTTTTCAAGGACTTTCAAGGCTCTAAACCTGGATTTTTTAAAGAATTTTTTTTCCAAGGACTTTCAAGGCTCTAAACGTGGATTTTTTAGAATTTTCTTCAAGGACTAAAAGGCCATCAAACGTGGATTTTTTAAATAATATTTTTTTCAAGGACTTTTAAAGCTCTAGACATGTATTTTTTAAAGAATATTTTTTCAAAGGCTTTTAAGGCTCTAGATTTGGATTTTTTAAAGAATATTTTTTCAAGGTCTTTTAAGACTCTAGACGTGGATTTTTTAAAGAATATATTTTCAGGGACTTTTAAGGCTCTAGACGTGGATTTTTTAAAGAATATTTTTTCAAGGACTAAAAGGTCATCAAACGTGGATTTTTTTAAAGAAGATTTGTTGAAGGACTAAAAGGCCATCAAACGTGGATTTTTTAAAGAATATTTTTTCAAGGACTAAAAGGTCACCAAACGTGGATTTTTTTAAAGAAGATTTGTTGAAGGACTAAAAGGCCATCAAACGTGGATTTTTTAAAGAATATTTTTTCAAGGACTAAAAGGGCATCAAACGTGGATTTTTTAAAGAATATTTGTTGAAGGACTAAAAGGCCATCAAACGTGGATTTTTTAAAGAATATTTTTTCAAGGACTAAAAGGCCATCAAACGTGGATTTTTTAAATAATATTTTTTCAAGGACTTTCAAGGCTCTAAACTTGGATTTTTTAAAGAATATTTTTACAAGGACTTTCAAGGCTCTAAACGTGGATTTTTTAAAGAATATTTTCACAAGGACTTTCAAGGCTCTAAACGTGGATTTTTCAAAGAACATTTTAAGGGCTTTTCTAAAATATTTTTTTTTTGAATTTTTTAAAGGATATTTTTTTTTCTAAAGGATATTTTTTTTGGATTTTTTTAAGAATATTTTTTCAAGGACTTCTAAGGCTTTAGACGTGGATTTTTTAAAGAATATTTTTTCAAGGACTTTTAAGGCTCTAGGCGTGTATTTTTTAAATAATATGTTCAAGGACTTTTCTGGAAGAATGTTTTGACTTTTTAAAGAATATTTTTTTGAATTTTCTAAAGAATATTTTTAAGGACTTTCAAGGACTTTTTAAAGACTATTTTTTGATTTTTAAAGAATATTTTTTTAAAGAATATTTCTTCATGTTTCTAATTTACCCAATTTTCTCCTCCCTCCCTCGTATTCTAAAAACAAATTCAATCTCAATGATATAGGTGCTCGGCGACAAGTCTAGAATGCACAGCATCAAATTCAAAACCGCAAACACAAAAACTTTCTTGCAACCATCCGAAAACTGGACAGCTGCCGTTGGAGTATCAGTGAGTGGTGGTGGTGATACAATTCTTTAACTTCAAATCCCAGAGTTCGTTGTCATTCAAGCTCAAAAATTTTTATCGATGTTAAGTTGCAACAAAGCTGGGAACATCAAATTAACTTTTTTTGCTGGCGATATTGAGTTAGCCGCCACTGATTATTTTGCCGACATTTTTTTTAACATGGCCAGAACTCGACCACGATGTTTGGGAGACTGGGAGGGGGGTTTGGGCAAAGACAACATGTCAGTCACAATTCCAAAATCTCAAAAAAAAAGACACACACATACACATGGAGACTCCTATGGAGGGGGCTACTACTCCTCTGTGTAAGAAATCATATTTTGTCCAAAGTTGAGTACATCAAATCACATAAAGGTTTTGTTGTTGCCGTTGTTGATGTGACTGACTGACTCCTTAGCTGGGGAGTAAAATTTTGTGGCTGGTGTTTTTTCCCCCACTGATGCTCGATTCCAGCATAGCCTTTCAAGTTGTACGTCTCTAATCATGATCAACATTCGGTTTGCTTCATCTTCGGGTTGATTTTTTCTTTTCGCTTGGTCTTTCCTTGTAGATTTGTGTGTTGTTGTTGTTGCTGTTGTTTACACACAACATTTCCACAACACCACGGAGAACATAAAAACCTACCGCGCGTATTCATCAACGTTTTTTACACTTAATTGAAATACCAATGCGTCTGTTGGATGTTGCATCTAAGAAAGTGTGCAACATAATTCATACAACTTTGTATTCCGGGGCTTAGAAGTTCGTTGGATAGATGTCGGGACAGTGGTTTGAATTTTGGGAAAATTTCCAGACAAAACCGTAGATATTTTTGCTACATTTTGAAGTCCTTTTAAATAGTTATTTCAAGGAATTTGAAGGCTCTAATCGTAATTTTTTTAAGGAATATTTTTCAAGGAATTTCGAAGCTCCAAATGTGGACTTTTTAAAGAAGTTTCAAGGCTTCAAATGTGAATTTTGAAGGAATATTTTACTTTCAAGGCTCCAAACGTAAACTTTTTATAGAATATTTTTAAAGAACTTTCAAGGCTCCAAATGTGAATTTTAAAGGAATATTTTTCAAGGACTTTCAAGGCTCTAAACGTAGATTTTTAAAGAATATTTTTAAGGACTTTCAAGGTTCCAAACGTGGACTTTTTACAGAATATTTTTAAAGAACTTTTAATGCTCCTAACGTGAATTTTTTAAATACTATTTTTCAAGGACTTTCAAGGCTCCAAATGTCTATTTTTAAAGAGCTTTCAAGGCTCCAAGGGTAGATTTTTAAAGAATATTTTTTAAGGACTTTCAATGATCCTAAGCTAAGTATTTTTTAGAGAATATTTTCAAGGACTTCCATGCCTCCAAATGTGTGTGTTTTTTAAGAATATTTTTCAAGGATTTTTCTTTCCAAAAATTTGCTACCTCTTGAAGCCTTTTCCAATAGTTATTTCGTCAATATTTAATTAAGGATTTTTAAGAATACTTTTTAATGACTTTAAAAAAATACATTTTCAAGGATTTATTTTTAATATTTTCAGGGATTTTCAAGGATTTTTTTAAAGAATGTATTTCAATGTTTTTCAAGGCAACAAAGTTAGATTCTTTCAAGGACTTTTAAGGGTCTAAACGTGGATTTCTTAACGAATATTTTTCAAGGACTTTCAAGGCTCTAAACGTGGATTTTTAAAGAGTATTTATCAAGGACTTTAAAGGCTCTAAGCATGGATTTTTCGAAGAATATTTTTTCAAGAATTTTAAGGCTCTAAATTTGGATTTTTCAAGGAATATTTTTTAAAGGACTTACAAACCTCTAAACGTTGATTTTTTCACAGAATATTTTTGAAGGACTTTCAATCCTCTAAACTTGGACTTTTCACAAAATATTTTTTAAAGGACTTTCAATCCTCTAAACGTGGATTTTCCAAAGAATATTTCATAAAGAACTTACAATCCTCTAAACGTGGATTTTTCAAAGAATATTTTTTAAAGGACTTTCAATCCTCTAATCGTGGATTTTTCAAAGAATATTTCCTAAAGAACTTCCTCAAACGTGGATTTTTCAAAGAATATTTCCTAAAGAACTTACAATCCTCTAAACGTAGATTTTTCACAAAATATATTTTTAGAAGGACTTTCAATCCTCTAAACGTGGATTTTTCAAAGAATATTCCATAAAGAACTTACAATCCTCTAAACGTGGATTTTTCAAAGAATACTTTTTAAAGGACTTTCAATCCTCTAATCGTGGATTTTTCAAAGAATATTTTTTTAAAGGACTTCTAATCCTCTAAACGTGGATTTTTCACAGAATATATTTTTTGAAGGACTTTCAATCCATATTTTTCAAGGATTTTTGCTACTTTTGCTTTGGTACAATGTTGGATTTATTTTTCAATATTTTCAAATACATTAAGGCTGAAAACGTAGATTTTTTTTAGGAATATTTTTCCAAGGACTTTTAAGTTTTAAATGCGGAATTTTTAAACAATATCTAATTATGGACTTCTAAGCATTTTTTTTAATGCTTCCAATGTTTCAAACGTGGGATTTTCAGAAAGATTTTCTCAAGATCTTTCAATGATTTAAAAAAATATTTCAAGGCTCAATAGAAGATTTATTAATTTTTTTTTTTCAAATATATTAATGCCTCCAGCGTGTATTTTTTATTTTTTTTTTTTAAATTTTGATTTTAAAGAATCTCAGTTATGTACCTGTAGTTTTGAAGAATATTTTTTCCAGGACTATGACGGCTGTAAAATGAATTTTTAAAGAATATTTTACAATGACTCAAAAGTTTATAAACATAGAGCTCAAATTTTGTAGTTCAAAAATTTTTAAGGAGGACTATTTACCAACTAAAGGCCCTAAACAGGGATATTTTAAGTACTCTTTTTGAATGCCATTAACGTTTTTTTTAGAGTATTTTTTTTCAAGGACTTTCATGGCTATAAACTTGGGTTCTTGGGTATTTTTAAAGAATATTTTTTAAGTACTTGCAAGGCTATAAATGTGGATATTTTAAAGAATATTTTTAAAAAGGAGGACTATATACCAAATCAAGGCCCTAAACCGAGATATTTTGAAAACTATTTTTTAACGCTTTTGGAGCAGTTACAGCGTTTATTTTGTAGAGGAATAGTCCCATAGGGACTATTAACATCAACTTTTAAGAATATATTTTCAAGCCCCTCAAGATCAAAACTTCGATTTTTTTATAGAATGCCTTTGGAGTTAATAAAAAATACATCAGGGATTATGTTTTCCATTCACCCACTGTGCAGTCCATAACACCTCTTCCTGCATGTGTTTCTGTATTTTTAGTTAGTAACACACACACGTTTTCTAGCCAATGTTTGTTAGGAAGTTTCGACTGCAAACATCATCGCAGTCAAAGTTATTTTAAGCCATTTTTTTTTTTGTAACAATCTTCTGTTGTTGTTGCTGTGGTTGTAACTGACC